>NW_012148097.1:2051260-2056063 GCF_000956105.1 Propithecus coquereli | reverse complement strand
CAAAGAGGGAGAGAAGAAATTTTGACTGTGAAGTGGGTGGTGCTAGGAATTTCTTCCCCTATAGTCACAAACTTCTCAAAGCCCCAGTTCCTGGGAGTTAGGCTATCCTTTGACTTAGCCCCCTTTGTAGGATCCAAGTCCTAAACTAAGTGTCCAGTAAAAAACAGTCAAAGAATTTATGGTAAATTAATGAAATATGTCTGGTGAAATAAAAAATATGAAAATTATGTGCAGACAAGCACATTTAAAACGATATGAGATGAAACAACTCCATGTAACTGCAGACTTGAGGTAAGGTTCTATGGGGATTGTTTAAAGTAACATTCTCTTTAAAAAAAATTTAAAAGTAACAAAAAGCAAGCAAGCACCACCATACTGGGTAGCAGGTGCTCCTCTCAGTCCCCAGAGGAACAGTGTAGGAGCATTTGTGTCCAACTGTCCTTTAGGTGCTTAAAAACATTTAAGATCTTTAACCTATAATCCATCACAATTAAACTTCTAATTATCTCTTGGTCCTATCCTCATAGCCAGTGACATTTCGTTGCAAACAAGATTTTTCAAAATGCAAACCAATTTATCAAATTAAAGGCCACCTATAAAACGTGCTTAGCTAGTCTGCAGTAAGGCACACAGATGAAGCAGCAGTGAGGTCCCTAGCCCCCTTTTTATTTGGTTTTAGATGTGGCTATTTTGATAGTGCAGATCTCTGGAGTCCCAGAGCTGGTGGCTATGGGTAGGATCCACAGTTCCCTCCTCACATGCTCTGAGACTCAAAGATGGCCATGTGCTTCATTTGTAGAGTCCAACAAACTACTCTTACGAAGGGAAAAACATACTTTTCTCACATCTACCTATCTTCTTGTTACGGAATTGGCTATGTTTCTTTTTAAAAAATTATCACTGGGACATAAAAACTCCTCCACGTACAGGGACGAGATTTTTCCGGCTTCTTTTGCCCCCTACCTACCAGGAATGAGCTTGACCTAGTACGAAAAAAGCAAGCCCAACCTTTCATCATGCAATGGGGGCTAGACATTAGGCTACAGAATACAATTTTCTGAATTTTAAAGTTATAGTGTGAACCAGCCAATGTAAGACATGACCTTTAAATTATTTAACATTTATGGCGAACTACCTGTAGTTGAATATTTAATTATTCTTGATTTTCTACTTTATAGAGGAAAATAAAGTGTGAACAATGGAAATTCCTCTTGGTCATTAAACTTAAACTTCTTCATTGAAACTTCCCATCAGCGCTTCTAAAAAGGAGCCAAATAAAATACCTTTCATTGTACCCTTTCCTACTGCTATTAGTCACTAGCGACAATAAATGAGCAAGGAAGGAAAGAGGAAAAGGAACATGTATCAGTCATCTACCCTGTGCAGCAGGGACCGATTTCATGGAAGATAATTCTTCCATGGACTTGTGGTGGGGGATGGTTTCGGGATGATTCAAGCACATTACATTTATTGTGCAGTCAGACCTCTTTGCTAATGACAATCTGTATTTGCAGCCGCTCCCCAGTGCTAGCATCACCAGCTCAGATCACCAGGCATTAGATGCTCATAAGGAGCGTGCAACCTAGATCCCTCACATGTGCAGTTTACAGTAGGGTCTGCGCTCCTGTGAGAATCTAATGGTGCCGCTGATCTGACAAGAGGCGGAGCTTATGCAGTGATGCAAAGGATGGGGAGCAGCTGTAAATACAGATGAAGTTTTGTTCTCTCACCCTCTGCTCAACTCCTGCTGTGCAGCCGGTCCCTAACAGGCCACAGACCAATCGAGTCCATGGCCTGGGAGTTGGGGACCACAGCTGTGCACAACACACCATCGAGGATGGTTCACACAGCGGAAAAAGTCACAATTCTCTCTCCCCCTTCCTAGAATGTGTGAAATAACACAGTGTTTACTGAGCTATTCAGAAGGAAAAAAGTCTCCATAAAAATATTTTAGGTATACAGTAACCTCACCTATTTACAAGAAAGCTAGAAACCAGAAGGTAAATAAAAAAAAGGTCTTGAGGCCCAAATTCATGGAGATTATACAGTACAGTCAAAATCTTTCTGAGTTTCCCCTGAGTGTCCTGGCTTTGAAAAACAGCAAGGGACAAGCTGGGTCTCTGTTCCCTCAATCCCTGAATTCTGGATTGAATCTAGGGCAAGGGAGTCCATTAGATAACTTTGCCTACTTGCAGTTAGAGGGCTCTGAACTCTATGTAGAGATACGCAAGTGAATACATTAATCACATTCCTGGGTTTACTGACAAAATATGGTTGCCTTTTCTCCCTTTGGAGAGCTTTAATTTTGCCTTTCAGAGAGAAGAGGCATCTCTAAGTCTTGTCAAGTCTAAAATTCTATGATTATAAAAATACAACTAGTCTCTTCATCTCCTGGAATGCCACAAGCAGAATGAGACACAGAATACAATACCACACAATGTAACACAGGGAGGGCTATTTTGATCTGGGTGCCATACTGCCTAGAAAGAAAGTTTGTTTGCTTGGCTATTTATATACAAATAACTTGTTACTGTGTCTTTCTTCCAAGTAGGTCGAAATATTTCCTTGCATTACATAATTTATTTCTATAACATCCCTGTGAATCATCTAGTAGGTGTTTGTGTGTTAGGATTTAATTTTACTTTTAAAGAGCTTGAAGACTTTAAGACTGAAGAACATTGAGCAAACATTTACACTTGCAAATTGTTACTGTTTAGCATACTGCTTCTTTTATATTAATACTAACTAAACAATATCAGAACGGCACTTGGCATTTATCTGTCAAAACACAAGAAGAATGTGCATGGAAGGTCAAATGAAAAATGCAGTCTCAAAATAAACTCTGATGAGTAATATAAACCTAACTCTTCCTTTCTGCCATACAATTGGCAAAAGGAGTCTTCACCTTTGGGAATATCATTCTCTCTCCCTTTAGGGCACACCCTGGCTGAAGGAACCGGTCGGGGGCTGTCCCTGTAACCTGCCCTAAGTCTGAAGTCACTCCATAGAGCTCCTGGGGCAAAACTGCCTGCTTGATGCATGACAGCCTAGCTCTTGGAAATTCTCTTGGGATATAGACGATTTTCCAAGTTTGTGCCACTTTGCCACTTAAGAGAGCATGGCTTCCTTAGAAGACATAGAAAAGATAGGTAATTGAGTATCATTACACAGAGGGAGCCAGTATACTTTGCAGAAGTGTGAAGAAGTGCAAGAGAAGAATTCACTGCATTGCTAATAAAACGCTTCACGTATCTCACTGGATTTTTTCTTTTAAATTTGACATTCTTCTTCTAGCTGCTTAGGTCCAGGGTCCCAGCAACTGCTGCTCTTTGGATGCTGACCAGAACTGTGTAGATACCAGGTTATAAATGGTAAAATAAGAAGGGGTTTATTCCCTACCACTTGTATTTTAGCACTGAAATCCTCGGGGATCAGAAATCTGCCACACACTTTCATTTTGAGTTGCAGGAAACTTTTATTACCTGGCCGAGATCCAAGGCTAACTTTTCAATATACATAAATGCTCAGAGCAAGAAGATATTTGGCCTCAATACTGTCTGTAATTCCACGATCTGATAAACCCTGCCCAGAATCAACAAACAGCAGGTTCTCTGTGGGTGTGTAGCAAGCATTTTAATGTAGGGCAGACGAACCTAACTAAGCTCCATCTTAACTACCTACCAAAAATTTAAAATTGTCCACCTTGCATTAAAGGCCACGCAAGTGTGGTAAACTGTATTAATAGAATACGTAAAGACCGATCATCAGTGGATTAACATTCAATGTGAAGCCCCACCCTCTTAGCCCATGTTCCATACACAGAGGTTCAGCCAGGAAGATCTCACTGCTCTCTCAAACACCTTGCTCCTGTTTCATGGAAGTAACGAGGTCTTCTCATTCACATGATCAACAACAGCAGGCAAGAAATGGGTGACTTGGCAGATTTGGGGAGGGCCTTCCAACTGCTAGCTGTGCTTTCAAGAGTTGCAGAAAGCAGGTGAAAATCAGATGTGACATGTGGACCAGCATTTCTAAGCATGCGTTATGTGAAAATACTAGTCCCGAGAGACAAAAGAGAAAGAAAAACAGCATCCTATCTCCTGGGGAAGAGTCTCAAAGAATACTTGCTTATTAAAGCAGTGGAGAAGCCTGGGAGCAGGAGAAGACAAAAGTTAAGGACCTGGGTTCATTCACAGAGCCTGTCCTCACCCCAATAACACCCAAAACATTTTGGGAAATGCTGCTCTGGACAAAACTTCTACCCAGACAGCGCCTTCAAGGTTCGGAGGCTGCAGGCTGACCCGGCAGGTCTAAGGCCCGGAGCAATAGTACCTACAGGCAAGTCCTGCTTATTCATTGAGGCTTAGGCTTTTTATAAAGCATTATAACCCACCTCAAACCCTTCTCCCTACAACAATGCTAACTGATTCAACAGGTTTCCTGAGCATCAGGCAAAGCTTTAAGTACCTTACTTGAATCTCATTTAACCCCCTAGCCACATACCAAATAAACATTGGTTCCCTTCCCTTCCCCTTCCCCTTTCCCTTTCCTTCCCTTCATTTTCCTTCTTTCTCTTTCTCCTCTCTAAGAAGATTATGTCTCGTTACGTTGCCCAGGCTGGATTTGAACTCCTGGGCTCAGGTGATCCTCCTGCCTCAGCCTCCCAAATAGCTGGGACTATAGGCGTGTGCCACTGAGCCCACCTGGCTTGCATCTGATAATCTTAGTTGTGTGAGTTCCATTAATCACAGCAGAGATTTTCAATATATTCTCTGTCCCTTCTCTCAAAAGTCCCCTACCATA
>NW_012148097.1:2049138-2049991 GCF_000956105.1 Propithecus coquereli | reverse complement strand
CCCACTTGGTTCTCCTATCATCAAGACAAGAGGCTGGTACCCTACTCATCGTTATCTCCCATGCAGGACCTGCTAGGCTTTGCACAAGTAGGTGCTATTACTATTGCTGAACTGAAATTTAAAAAACAAAACCTGTGACTTCATGGTAAATATAAGATTTCTATTCCAACAGGAATAAAAATTCATTTACATTTACTCAGAGGAATTATATACATCAATAGACTAAACTAAGATAGTAGTCATTAATTTTTTTTAGCATTAACAAGCAATTATGGGACTGAGTGTGGTGGTTTGTGCCCATAATCCTAGGATTCTGGGAGGCCAAGGCGGGAGGATTGCTTGAGGTCAGGAGTTCGAGACCACCCTGAGAAGTTGTCTCTATAAAAAATAAAATAAAAAAAAACCCAAGCAATTATGGATAATAATTTTATGCTTTGCCTACTAACCACGTTTGTATCTTTTCATTATTTAGTAACAATTACAGCAAATTAATATTAGACAGTTGAGGAAATAATTTAGAAATACCTTCAATTATTAGCATATTTCAACATTTGTGGTGTTAGGCATAAGGAATTTAAACACATCATAATTCTACTCCTGCACAACATTAAGTATATGGATGTTAAGTTACTTTCGAATTCTTTTGGACAAAAAAATAACATGGTTGTGTCAGTTTTAAGAACATAGCTGAAGGTCTGTTCTTTTACCTCTGGTCTAAGCTTTACTTGGTTACAAAGTGGCTTCATCAGAAAAAATGTGTTTAGTGACTGACTGCCACTGGAAAAATGTAAAAATATAAAATGTTCTCACTAGTTTTGAGATTACTAATACTGAAGATGTACTGTAGATTAAG
>NW_012148097.1:2032869-2045303 GCF_000956105.1 Propithecus coquereli | reverse complement strand
CCTTAATATCCCTCTCTTGCCTAACTGCTGTAGTGAGGATTTTGAGCACTATGTTGAATAGAAGTGGAAATAGTGGGCAACCTTGTCTGGTTCTGGTTCTAAGTGGGAATGTCAACTCCACCTTTCTAACAGTATCTAAGAGGGAACTCTATGTCAACAAAACTGTGACCACTTGACAAGAATAAAGTATAGTCAAATATGTCTCTTCCTGAACACAGAGGGAAAACCACTTTCCTGCATGCAGATATTGAGGTTTTAACAAACAAAGAGTGGTCTTAATGGATAATGGCTCTAAGCTCAAAATATTACTTTAAAAATTAGCTTTAGATAAAATTTTCTGAAACCAAAGTCTTAACTGAAACTAACTCTAAAGACTTATTTACTTGCATAGAGCTTCATTTTATAACTTATTTGAAGGTCTCATCTGAAAGCTATTTTGTTTAAAATAGATGGCCTGCCGCAATAATCCCTTAAAAAGATCTCTCAGGTACAGAATTGGAGGGCTTTGAACTGGATTGGATCCAAAGTCCTTAGGGTTTTGGCTCTGTCCATGGGATATCTCTCAAGGTAAAGGTAAAGGTAAAGGACTGGCTTTCTACTTAGTCTCATCTGGGAGCAAACAACATCCACTGTTGTTTAAAAATGTATCAAAACTTGGACTGAAGTAAGTTCTATTTATGGAAGACTGTCTAAAAGGCAAGCCCTCTATCTCTTCTTCTAAATAGTCTAAGATATGTCTGTGGGATATGCCAGGGACCAGCAATCTTGGTTCCTTGCAAAATGCTTTACTACTGTGGCCTTGTGCCATCAGTCAACATTACAGGATGCCAGAAGCAGCTGTCCTTTGAAACTGTTGTATTTATGCTGAGGATGTTGCACTGCATAGAAAGAGCCATAAAAGAAATTTCTTGGGTTTCAGTACCAGAAAGATTTATAATTCTTCTAAGCAACTAGCTACTAATATATCATGGAAGCTCTGACTCACATAACTAATCATGATCCCTTCTTTGCACAGGCTACTGGGAAGCTCCTGTGCAAAGACACTGTGCTCCTGGCTGCCAACTGTCCTGCTTTCTAAGCACCCAGTTTGCTTGCAGACCAGATCCCAGGACTTACTTTGGTTTTCCTATTCTTATTTTTCTGATTTTTTCCACTTAAAACATCTTGATTCTTTGATCAAAGAACATAAATAAATTAAATGCAGCTTGTTTTCAGTTTACAAGACAGTATGGGATTCCAAAATTTCTTAATTATTTATTCAGAATTTGAAACAATGCTAAAAGATGGTAAGCTTCTCAGGCCAGTCCAAGGAAATTTAATTTAACCACAATGTAGCAAAATGACAGTGTTAAGAGAAGCCATTGCCAATCAAGATAAGTTCTGCAGGGTAATTCTATATTCATGTTAAAAAAGAAATTTTACTTATTAGAGGATTTGTGTTTAAAAGAGATATTGATTATCCCAACTCATACATGCACAAGATATATAAGTTAAATCAACTAATAAATTCATAAGCATTTAAATTAGAGAATGTCCAAGGGCCTTGTAAATAATCCATATTTTATTCATTCAAGTTGATTTGCTCTTTTTCCCTTATATAAACAAGTAACGGGGTAATTTAATTCAGTGAGAGCAGTGAATGCAGATCTTTAAAGAACAATAAAATGTTAATTGTATGATCCCATTTATTTTGCTAAGTTTCCACCACAGAAAGCAAATGCAAATTTTGACCCAGGGTCGATCCTTAATATTTCCAGTAGCAAAAAATGAATCTATTAGAATACCTGAATTTTACAAACAAATTCAACATATTTCATATAGATAAACATAATACTGTCTTGGATGTAATTATTCACAGTCCCAGACTATTTACTGGGCTTTCATTCAGCATTTGTTCATTTGAATTCTACCTAGTCAAATTTTCTTGACAAATTTTAGCTTCTAAAGGCAGCCTTCTGCTCCTGTTAACCTTTTATGCTACCTTAACACATATGAGTTCAGGGAGTGGCACAGCAGATTTGAGATTTGGAAGGACACTCTGGTGGCAATATGAAGGATGTCTGGTAGAGCAAAGAACTGGAGGCAGAGAGATAAGATGCAGACAAAAACTGATGAGCCAATGAAAGCAATCCCTGTAAAGACACAAAGAAGGCTCAGCGAGGAGGGGAAAATGTGACAGAGAATTGCCCAGGCATAAAGACCTACCGACTATGGGTAAAGCAAGGAGAGAAAATGAAGTGATTTCCAGCTTGAGCGAGTGAAAATACCTGGATGAGGAGAGGATTGCAGGAGGGCCAAGTTTGCTAGGAGGGCTGCAGTGGGTTAGGGATGATGTGGAGCTTTACATACGCTCAATTTGAGGTGTTGGTAGCGCACCCAGAAAATGCCCAGGAAGCCACTGGAAAAGATAAATGGAGGGGAATCATCAGAGTACACAGGGTTGAAGCCACGGTTGGAGAGAGCATCTAGGGAGGGTGTGATAAGGTCAAGGATGGAATCCAAGGAGGCTCCAATATCAAAGGAGAAGAGGGGTAGGGGAGGAGGAGACCAGGAGAAAGTGGAGTCCTGTACGCTAGGGAAGGAAGGGAGAAAGCAGATTGTGCCAAAAGCTGAAGACAGGCCAAACGGGCCAAAGATAAAAAGTAACGGAAGGAAGGTGGCAAGCCAGACTGCAGCAGGGTGAGGGGTACAAGAAGAAGCTGATAGAGTGGAGACTATGCAGAGCAGCGGCCCCCAACCTTTTTGGCACCAGGGACGGTTTTCGTGGAAGACAATTTTTCCATGCACTGGGGAGGGAGGGAATGGTTTTGGGATGATTCAAGCATATCACATTTATTGTGCACTCTATTTCTATTATTACTACACTGTAATATGTAATGAAATAATTATACAACTCAGCATAGGTTTGGGATCCCTGATGTAGACCATTCCCACCAGGAGCAGGCTGTCAGGGTGTCACTGACGTCCCAAACAGCACAGACCACACTGTCTTTGGTCTTTTTCCAAGAGGCCCTTTCATGTAATGATGTGTCCCTATGGGAACCTGGGTGTCTGCTCTGAGGTTCCTTGAGCACAGGCCCTCAGCAACAGCCTCGCCACCCCCACAAGGAACAGCACCCAGACATGGGGCGAACACGAGTGTGAGCAGACAGAAGTACCGGAGGCACTCTGAGTAAACAGTGCCAAATGAGACTCAGAACACCGCAGGCCTCAGAGAGATCACCTTTCAGTACTCAACCCAGCTCTGCCAAAGCTGGCCTCACCTGTGTTCCTCTGCAGAAAACTCTCCTTCCAACACATTAACCTTTTCCAGTCCTGCTGACTTCTTGATTGATCCCTCTCTCCTCTCCTATCCCGTCTTTCCTTTCTCTCCATTTTTTTGTCTCCCATTACTACTGCTCTGCAGAAATATTACTTTCTCATTAACACTGTTCCCGCTCCTCTGCTGATATTTTACAATATGGCATGTACCCAAGTTATTTTCAATATATAAAACTGCACCCTTTGTGATAATATTGCCTTAGAGTATACACACACAATACAAAACATTAAGAAATCTAAAACAGAATAGCAGCTGGGAATAACATCCATCAAAATACTAACTGTGACATGACAATTTTTTTTTTTTTTTTTTGAGACAGAGTCTCACTGTGTTGCCCGGGCTAGAGTGAGTGCCATGGCGTCAGCCTAGCTCACAGCAACCTCAAACTCATGGGCTCAAGCGATCCTACTGCCTCAGCCTCCCGAGTAGCTGGGACTACAGGCATGTGCCACCATGCCTGGCTAATTTTTTTTTTTTATATATATATTTTTAGTTGTCCAATTAATTTCTTTCTATTTTCAGTAGAGACGGGGTCTCGCTCTGGCTCGGGCTGGTTTCGAACTCCTGAGCTCAAACAATCCGCCCGCCTCGGCCTCCCAGAGAGCTAGGATTACAGGCATGAGCCACCGTGCCCGGCCCTGACATGACAATTTTTAAGTATCAGTTTTACCCTCTGTCTTAAAAGGTGAGCACACACAGCTCTGCCAAGCTGGGGAAGAAAAAAAATTCCAAAGACAAGACATCTCTGGACAAAGTACTCAGGAGCTTCCATCTCCCTACAGACAGGACTGTAAACCCTCGGTAGTGGCATTCAATGTGGGCTGCAGTGTTGTGAGCAAGGCCCGGGAAAGGAAGGACTGCCAAGGAAATAACAATTATTACTTAGGGAATAACAACTAGACTCCAAATTCTGAATTTGGAGAATCCAGAAGTCAGGGGGAAGCAAATACACAAAAAGAGTCACTAGATGCCAACAGTAGCTCAAGGGTTCAGAGACAGCTTTCACACACCCATTTGGCAGGACACCAGAACACGCCAGTCTGTCTCTTATGTAAAGAAGCACATCTGAAGATGCAGAGGGAGGTGCAGCAGGCTGCTACCTGCCTGAATCAACTTGGAACACGGGGAAAAGTGCTGGCAATGAACTCAGGTGTAAAGGTGTAAACCTGACTCCACCTATGTGATTTTAAGTTTTAGGTTTGCTACTTTAATTCTATGCTGCAGCTTCCTCATTTGCAAAATGGGGGAAATTAAAAGTGCCTGCTTCATAGAGTTTTTATGACGATTAAATGAGATAATGCAAGAAGGGGCCTAGCATGTGTCTGGCCCATGGGAAATTCATACATTAAAAAAAGAGCTATTAATATTATTATTGTATTTGTAAAATGGACTAATAATGCCTATTTTGTAGTGACTCTAATGTATATTAAAGTCCTAACATACAGTGCTTGATACACAGCATGTGCTCAAAGTTAATTCATTTTGGAGCTGCCCTTTCTTGTTCCCCCATCACCAAACACTAGGGAATTTGGGTGGGTATGGAAGAGATATCCCAAGGCAGTAAACAGCCTCATTGGCAAGTACAGACTTTATTAACATTACAAGAGTTTTCATCAGAATTTGAATGAAACCAATTCTTCTAATGCTTTTGATCCCGGGAATCAAACTATAACTTAGGCTCAGTATAGTACATAATTTTATACAGCGAAGGCACTTATGAGACTACTACCTCCAGTGGATTTAGTAATCAAAAGTATTGGAAGCCTCTGTTGCAATACAATCGTATGAGAATGTAAGCTCCACGAAAGCAGAAATTTGATAAGTTCCATTCCCTACTGTATCTCCAGTGCCTGGTACCTAGTGGAAGCTCAGTAAATGTTTGTTAACTGAATGAATACGGCTCACGGGCATATGTTATACAGCAATGTCTTTGTCAAAAAGTTACTGAAGAGCCAGGAAAATAGGCACTGGCGATAACTGGATGCCGAATAACGACACATGACATTGGTCGGTCTCAGGAATACTGGGATTCTAATAAAGGCCTTCATCTTCTTTAACAAGGCCATAAAATAAGACATTTCAACCTAAATAAGAAACCACCAAATGCTTCCAACCATATTACTACTACCTTAATTTATAAGTGGTTTATAGATTATAAAGCCTTCACACACGATTCTCTCATTCATAATTTTGCTGGCTTACACTTTTTATTAATGTTCCTGCTATAGGCAAAGCCAGTGGGAGATTAAAAAAAATATGAACAGGACATGATTTCTGCCCTTAAAGAACTGGAAATATAGTAAGGACCACAAGCGAATCCTTCAAAGGCAAATTTGAAAAGCAAACGCTCAGTTTGTCCACATGTTGCACCCACGCTTGACCTGGGTGTTTTGCTGGAAGCAAAAGTGGAACCGTGGACTTTCTTTTCCTCACACTGCTCCTTCAGAGTCAGCCAGTCCTGACTCCAGAGGTGTTCACGACCTAGGTGCACAGCATGCTGTTTCTAAATCTGCCGTCCACAGTTCCCGCTCTCTTGCACATGGTAAAGACCGAGAATAGGAAATAAGTCAACCAGATTCTCGTTTCTTAGGTTCTAATATTCTGAACACATTTTTCTCCAGGCTGGCAAATGAAAATATAGAGGAACTGCAAAATGAAAACGGGCTGCGCTGAAAGGTAATAACTCTTTCCTCCATTCGTAAAGAACAGGAGAGAAAATGGAGGACACAGTGAAAACAAACACTGGATTCCTTCTTATTCCCTAGGGTTAGAAGGATGCAGAGAAACAATTTTCTGTGATAATAATCACCTGTCTGAGGTATATGAAGCTTTTTAGGACACTATGCATTAAAGTTAATTACTATGGAAATAATATTATTGCCAAGAGATGACTGTATATGATCGTAGAGATTATGAAACAAGAAATAGTCTTTTGCATATCAGTTACTTTTAATTAATCAAAACAAAGAGGCTTATTTTTCCATACATTATCTTACACACTGGTTCTCCTGACCAGTGGCATCAAGACAGTGGCATCTTAATAAAACAGCATGTACACAATCACTGCATGAGCAGATATTTTCAATGACATGGACCTTTCTTCTTCCCAATCCAAATTTTGTTCATCATCTGTCTCCACATCTGGGGTAATTTTTCCTCATGTTTTTATTTTTTAAAAAGGGAAGGAAATGATTTTTAAGATACTATATTTCCAATACATCTTGTTTTCTGAATTTAGTCTACAGATGGTCTCTGACTTACGATTTTCTGACTTTATGGTGTGAAAGCAATAGGCATCCATAGAAACTGTACTTTGAGTACCCACACAACCATTCTGTTTTTCACTTTCAGTACAGTATTCAATAAATTACACAAGATATTCAACGCTTTATTATAAAATAGGCTGTTATATGATTTTGCCCAACTGTGGGCTGATGTAAGTTTTCTGAGCACATTTAAAGTTGGCTAACTAATCTGAGGTTTGGTAGGTAAGGTCTATTTTATTAAATATATTTTTGATTTACAATATTTTCACCTTATGATGAGTTTATTGGAATGCAACCTCATTATAAGGTGAGGAACATTAGTACTTCCTAAAAATGCTATTGATGTGACATTGCTAAAACAGAGGCCCTCTCCCATCCCTACTCCTCCCTTAGGGGAGGGACCAGATCTGAAGACCTCAAGGGACAGAGAGCCAACGGCAGAAAGGCAGAGTTTTGTGAAAGGAGAAAGACTCCTGCCTAGGGTACTTGGTGAATTCAGCCTGAATCCAGGCAGAAACAGTCCCAAACTTGAGACCCTCACTCTGTGGTAAGAAGTAGTTCTGCCCTAGATTGTGATAGAGGGTTGGGACCTGCTGTCTTTATGTCCGCCCAGCAAGAGGCACTGAGAGGGCAGGACAGTAGTGGCAGCACACACAGTCTTCAAAACACGAGACACAAAGAACCGGTCTGCGCTGACTGTGGGCTGCGGAACAAGAGGTGCCAGGATGAATGTGGAGCCTTCGCTGCACTTACGGTGGCAGCTGAGCATGTAGTTCTGAGAGAACTGGGTGGCATCCGTGGCGGGCTGGGGCAGGCCTGCTGCTGCTCATCCCGATAATGGTCTTCCGCACGGTCAGAGAGGTGGCTTGGAAAACTGTCCTATTACTGTATGACCATGTGTTAGCTCTTTGCTTGACTACGCATCCTTGACACTGCTACCAGTGACAAAAACCATGTTGGTTTCATTGGCAGGAAGACCTTTTAAAAATACATGATAGGTGAAATTCTGGAAAAAAATAAAGATAAATATAAATTTGGACTGGGAAAACCAAATCTGTGTCCAAAATTCTGTAAGAATCCTCTGTATTCAGATATGTGACAAGGAAGTAAGGAAAACAAAGTGAGTGACAGTTTGGGCCCTGAACACGGCCACTCCCGTAGTTCATCAAAATCCTTTTACCCTTCCTTGTTAATAAGCCAATAAGCGGTTACCGCACGCGGTATTCACTCAGCCAACAGCCCTTGCTTTCACAGCGCTCTCACTGGGAAACAGTCAACTCAAACATGGTCCCCGCACCCACGGAGGAGGACAGTGTAATGGAAGGTGGCAAGAGTGATGGTGACAGGCCACGGCAGGACACTGCACAGGTGTCTGGAGGGCGAGGGAGGGACTGCCATAGATACGCTTCATGCGCTCACCACAGACTTACACCAGCCACCTGGCAAAGACATTGGGGCGACAGTGATAAGCAATAGCACCCCCAAGTCCTTGACCTCCTGGAACCTGAAGTTAGACTGCTGGGGGAAACGCGACTCACATACAAAATAAATGTACAATGACAAGTGGTGTAAGTGTCACTAGGCAGAAGTGAACGGGGCTGTGAGTTTGCAGGACTGGGGGGTGTCTTCACTGGGGTCCAGGCAAGTGAGCAGGGAAGGAAGACCTTCAAGACGGAGGCACGGCGTGAGCACGAGGGAGCAGAGCATTTAAGGAGGTCGAGAAAAGGCCACTGTGACGAAAGCATCCCCATATAGGAAGGTGATGTGACATGAGGCCACAGAGGCAGGGAAATGCAGGCCATGGTAAGGATTTTGGTCTTTATCCCAAGAACAATGAGAAGCCACTATTGTTTTTTCCTTTTTCTTTTTCCTTCTCTTAAAAAATTCTTAGTAACGGAGCAGGGTGTTGTTAGTTTTCAGAGAGTGACCTATTAGCTGAATTTTGAAGGATGAGTAGAAATGTGCTCTAAGAAGGGAAGAAAGTGTGTTCCAAACACAGGAATCAGTATGTGATCCCATGGAGGCCTAAAGCCACGTGGCACCATCAGGAAGATGTGAGCAGTTTGATGTGGCTATAGTGAAGAGCAGACAGGAAGACGGGAGAAAAAGGATGGCACGTGGAGCTAAGGATGAATTTTATTCCAAAAGCCACAGGGAGCCACTGGCGCATATGAAGCAGGGTAAAGAGTGCAGGTTCTGGAGTCAAAGTCAAAGGTTTGGGTTCGATTCTCTGTTCCCCTCCTTACACGGTCTTTAAAGTGAAGAAAGTATTGAACTTCCTCCTCCCAGAAAGCACCCAACTCCCACGCTCAGCCTAGCACCTGGCACACAGCTCAGTAAGTTGCTCCCGCATTTTAGAGAGCTCACGGTGAGCAGGGAAGGATGCAGAAGGGACCGATGTCAGTGCACGGACGCAGCCATCCAGGTGAGAAGTCATGATGGGCTGGGTAGTGAAGCTAAGGTAGTGAGGATGGAGAGGACGGATGGGCCTGAGAAGTGTCCAGGCAGAATGCAGGGAAGTTGGGGCTAGGAAGGAGTCCTGGATGAACGTCCAGTTCCCAGCTTTGCTGTGGCAGGTCTGAATGGGGTGTGAGTTGCCTATGCGCCTCTGAGGGGGGCCTCGCAGGAGGCAGGTGAGTAATGTATCTGGTTCTTGGGAGAGGGGCCTGGGCTGGAAACAGACTTGGGAGTAAACAAAGAGGTGGCAACTAAAACCACGGAGTGTGACAAAATTACAGGGAAAGTACAAAGAGCGGAAGGAGTAAAGGACCAATCAAAGAGACCTGGGGAGTACGGATATACCTTTTGGTATGTTAGAGGCTCAAGTGAAAAACGTCCTTCAGATGTGGGAAAGGAGAAGTGCCTAAACCACGTGCTGAGACTGACTGTTGTGGTCAGGATTCTGGGGCCTACAGTGGGCAGAGCCTGTGAGCAACTCCCCTTCCAGAAGCTGCCTGACCAGGCTCTGCTCTTGTTTGGTTATAAATCTCACTGGGGATTTCCTTCCTTTTGAGTTTCAAGTCTGAGGCTAAAGCATTAAGTTGCCAACTGCGTTAGTGTCCCCACAAGTGCAGAGGCTACCACAGTGCTGGAACCTTTTATCCTCAGTCTGAGGAGGAAGGAACCAGAACCCCAGACCCTCCCACACAGTGAGTGCTCAATCAAAATTTATTGAATGAATAGGAGACAACTGAACCAGGACAGAGGATCAGTGACTCTTTTTGGCCCCAATCTGGCTGCAAGGAACTATTTTCTCATTTAATTTAGCTTTTTGTTTAGTCAAGAGCAAAGGAAATTTTAGTTAAGGGATGAGTCTGCCTATAGTAGTGATTTCTGATTAAAACAACATCACTCTTAAGAATCACATGTGGAAGAGGGATAATTATGTAGGGAAAATATCTGAATGGAAGGGCAGAAAGAAATGTATGAAGTCATTAACTGAATAACTACGCAACGGGGTAATATTAATAATCACAATACATTGATATTATAAGTTAACTTGAAATAAACTAGATCTAAGCAGGGGAATTAAACCCACCCAGAAAATTAGCCCAGGAACAAAAGAATAAATATAAGGCTAACTGATGCACTAATGACATCTAATGAGGGTAGCAGCCATCCATTAAATAAAACAAATAATTACTGAGAACGGATATAATCAACTGAGCACTGATGAACATTAACAAATTAATACTATTAACATACAAAAGATATATAGTAACCGGATAAAGAGATACAAACAGATATAGAGTGCTGCAGATTGAGTTAACACCCAAATCCAAACAGAAGCTTTAAGACGGTACCTGAAATGTTCAGATGCTCTCATGAAGCTACCAAAGAGGCACTGTCCTCTATATCTGATGTTTCACTTGGAATGACTTTCCCTCTTCCAAGTATATTCTCCTTAGTTTGATTCATTCTCTCTAATCCAACACATTCAACTAAACACTCAGACCAACTAATTCTACTAATATGTATCAGTATACCTCAAAGACAGCCCCCCTTTCCCCATTACTGTCCCCGATGCTCCAGTCAGACCTTCACCACCATTTGACTAAACTGAATAAATGCAACTACCTCCCAATGGGCCTCCATGTCTTTGACTCTTTCTCATCTGGGGAGAGCTGGCTAAAAGGTGTATCTGCAATCTGCTTTAAACATGTGAATGGCTTTTCACTGCCTGGCACCATGTGCCAGCATCTTGGCATGGCACGCAAGGCTCCCTGTGATCAATGGTCCTGCCTCTATCTCCACCCTCATCTTCTCCCACCACATGCATTGGCGACACCAAACTGCTGGTAGCTCTTTATACCCAACACAAACTACCTTGTTTTCTGCACCTGTCCCCCTCTGCTCCTGCTCCTGCCCCTGCCCCAGCTAATTCGTAACCCTTTACAGCTCTGGTCAGCCACCACTGCTGTTTTAACCTCCAGTCCCTTTTCAGGTTAGGCTATGCTGTCCGTTCCATCTGTTCCCACGATATCCTGTTCATTTCCCTATCAGACATAACCACCATACTGTGGTAAAATTTTCAGAGAATGTATCACATATGCAATGAACTACAAGCTCCTTTCGGGCAAAGGTAATGTTTTGTTTATCTCTGTATCCCCAGCAAGGAGCAAAGAGTCTGGTACGTGACAGGTATCCAGTAAACGTTTGCTGAATAAAGGAGGATAAAAGAAACATCATATTGAAGCTACATATTACAGCGGTAGAATTCTATGGACTAATAAATACCTGGTACAGAATATGATTCAACAAGCTTATCTGAGTTGGTTAAATGACTGTTATTATAGCTATGACAAACTTCAAAGATCTGGCAGTTGGACTATCAGTGTAAGAGTTAACTATGTAGTAATTAATTTGCTTTTATTTGCTGAAATACAGAACTGATTCTGGAACACCTACTAAAATACCAAATATTCTGCTAGAAAGTGTTGTAACTCTATTATTTTCAATTTACAGATGACGCACACAGGAGTAAATGACGTATACCAAGGTCACAGAACAGAAAACTAGTTGACTTAAAATTTGAAACCAAGGTTTCTTAAAGGTCAGGACTCTTTCTAAATCAAGATTGCCTCATTCATGATACTCAATTACGATAGCGAAAACAACACATAAGGCAAATTAGTTCAGGAGCCACAATTTCTAGGGAAAGAAGGGGGAAAAGAAAATTAGGCACAAATTCTAGAATCAAGTAGTCACTGTGACTTTTGTTTCTCTATTTGTCATGAAAGATTACTTCTGTGAGATGTTTTTTTTAAATCTCAGAATAGCTGAGGTATTAATACTGTCAAACAGAATTTCAATAATGAGTGCCTATGAAGCCACACAGATGATTAGATGACACAGTGATACACATTATGTCCATAACCTTGGTAAATTTAAATCTGCTTCTTAAGACAGGGAGAGATGAGCTGAAAGAGATGACCCTTATTCCAGGCATTCCTATTACTGATCCAGACAATAGTCAGGAAGACTCACATTAATTTAGCTGAACCTTGCTAAATCTAGGAACTCATAGCTTGGCTCATGTGATTTATCTAGTTTTATTACTTAATTTGGTTTCTGAAGGTTACAATTTTCCTAAATTGTCTAGGTACCAGTTAATTGGGAAAATAAATGCTAACACCAATGTAAATCCTGATGAAGTGGGAGCCAGTGTCAGCACAGCGTCATACAGGAGAAGTGATATGACATGAAGGGCCTTTCGTCCTCAGCAAATTCTACATATGGCTATGGACGTGAATCATTAAAAGGCAATTTTCTGTTATGCTCATTAGAGCCATTTTCAAACAGAATGGTTTAAAATTACATTTTGCATAGGAAAATAGTATTACCCT
>NW_012148097.1:2016358-2019454 GCF_000956105.1 Propithecus coquereli | reverse complement strand
GTCTTGACTTCCACAACACTACTCCCTCTGCTTGTTGTTTCCCTGTTTCTCAGATACTACAGTAGTTCCCCAAGGGACCATGGGATGGAGGGGTCCGTAAGACCCTGTTGGGGATCCACCAGGAAACCCATTTTCACAGTACCAGGAAGGCTTTTGTCTTTTCAATCTCATTTTCTTATGAGCGTACAGTGGAATTTACCAGATGGTGGGTGATGTGTGATATAGTAACAAATTATAGGCAGAAACAAATAAAAGCATCCAGTCACCTTATTAATGTATTAAGAGAAACATTAAAGATACTTGCAAAAATGTCAAACAATATCATTTTTCTGATTTTCGGGGAAGAATTCATTACTCTTCATAAAAAAACGTTATTTATCTTAACATGTAATATGTTTATTAATTCATTTAAAAGTAAGTGTTCAAAAAGGTTTTTGTCTTAATTTCTAATATGATAAATATAGTTAACTATGCCCGACATAAACAAAAGCTTTTTGTGGTCCTCAGTAGTATTTAAGAATGTGAAAGGGTCCTGAGACCAATAAGTTTCAGAACTACATTCTTGGCTTCCTTTAGGGGTGCTTTGTCAGCCAACCCCTTTAATTTTGAATTTCCCTAGAATAGCATCCTTAGCTCACTAATTTTCTCACCAGAAACCAGGATTTCTCAATCTTGGCATGACTGAACTTTTGGGCCAGATAATAATGGCAGCTGTCCCCTGTGCATCCCTGGCCAATGACTGTATCTGCCAGTAGCACTCCCTACCCAAGTTGTGACAACCAAAAACGTCTCCAGATATTGCCAAAGAAAATCACTGCACAATGGCAACCACTAACCTAAGTATTCTTCCTCGAGATTTCATCTAATATCAAGGTTTTAATTCCACTTATAATAATTTTACTTATTGAGTAACAATTTTACTTATTGAGACTCTGCCAGGCACTATTCCAAGTGCTTGATGTGTATGAATTCACTTAAGCCTTAATAATTTAAGATGGGTAAGTTATTACTCCCATTGTATAAATCAGGAAAATGCAGAAGAGAGAGCGACTGTCTGTCGGTGGCGACTGCTCCAGCAGTGAGGCTCCTGTGAGCGTTAGACCCCTGTGACTAACTGCCTCTCTTGGGCATCCTGGCTGAAATTCACTAAAGATGACTAAGAATGAGCTAAAAAATCTTCTCTTCACAAGGCCAGCTATTTCACTATTTCCTAAGTCAGTTAATGGCACAACTTTGACACTTACCCTCTCTGTGCCTCAGCTTAACCAGAAACCTACATGCCATTCTAGACTTGGCTTAGATTCTCTTCTTCCTTATTATTGAATCCATTCATTTGAGTTCTAACCATTTTATCTTTTAATGATTTGTCAAATATGTCTTTTTCTCTATCCTCCACTATTCCTGCCCTTTTTAGGGTCCTAATCTGTACTCTGAACTCTTGTAATCAACTCCCATTTGATGTTTCTGTCTTCAGCTCCTCAAAATTATTTTCTGTATTGCTGCCAGAGTGAACTTTTGAAAATGCAAATCTGGCCATGTCACTTTAGTGGCTGTTAGCCAAGAATAAAGTTGGGGTTCCTTAGCATGACCCAAAGGCCTCAAACATGTGGCCCTCCTCAACCTTAATCATGTCCTCTGTTACCCCCTGAATTGCACTTAACCCTCCTGCAATATTCTGTTTGCTGTTACCTGAGCATACTAAGCTGCTTCATGCATTTGATCCGATGTCACCATTTGGGAAGACTTCTTGATTCTACACCCTTTGCATACTTTTGTCACAGCACTTACTTAACAGTCTGTGAAAACTGTCTCTATATCTGTCTCCCACACGTCTGTAAAGCCATTGATGGTAGGTGACTTGCTGAGTTCAAAAGTCCCATCTTTCTGTCTCCAGAGCCTGGTATAGTACTGGGTTAGGTAGGTTCTAAAGAAGTTTTTTAGAAGCATTGAGGTTAAAAAAAAAAAAAAAATACAAATGGTGTATGGGTGGGGAGAGGGACAGAGTGGGGGCTGTAGACTGGGGAGAATCTGGAAAACTTTTGTTCAGAAAAAGTCATGACTGAGTTGAATCTTGAAGGAAGAGGCAATACTCTGCATAAAGGGCATACAAGACAGAACAGTCCTCGCAAAGGCCTGGAGGCCCAAGAGGACATGGCACATTTAAGAAACTGCAAGTGATTGTGACAGAGGGCAGGATGCATGTGTAGGATGTATTGGGCTGGAGACTGGAGAAGCAGGACATGCTACTAAAACATGGCCTTTTCTCCTTACAGGAGAGTTTCAAAATATTTATTTCACTACTGCAATTACTTTATGCATCGCACTTTGCAGGTTGTTTCAAAATTTGCACTAGTTTAGTTTTGATTGCTTATCCAGCACTTCCTGTGTGACTTCTGACAGGTAACTTAACCTCTCTGTGCCTCAGTTGCCTGAGGTCATAAAAACAGTACCTACCTCACAGGGTTGTTGTCATAAATAAATGTGTTAATAGATGTAAAGAACATAAAACAGTAGTGGCACACAGAATTGATCAATGGATGTTGTTACTGAATCGATTTGTCATCAGTGAAAATAGCTGCTGAAATCAGAGAAAAGGGAAGAAGCTATCCTTGAAATCCACAAGACACAGCCCTAATATCAAAAAAGGGCATATTTTATGACAAGTAAGTTTATTACCTTGGGAGATGATACTAGCAGGAATCTATGGTTTTAGGTCCATAATTTCAAGCAATAGTGTAAAATGATTACCAGATTACTTTTGATAACATATTTGTACTTGGATAATAAGTTTAGCTTAAAAGTATATACTCAAAGTATAATTTGACCAAATTTTTTTTCTAAATGTATATTATCTTATAGTTGCTTATACTGAAATTCATTTCTAATTTTCTTCCTACTAGGTATAGCCTTGAAATGGTTTTCCTGCAGTTACTCCTGTTGAGTTGGCATTTATTCACTTGAAAAAAGTTGGTCCTCATTTGCTCATAAATCATTTCCAAACGGAATTTTAGAAATAGAAGGGTCCTTAGAGATTGTCTAGTTCACAGTCTAAATTTACAAACAAGAAAACTGAAATACACAGATTGAGTGACTTGT
>NW_012148097.1:2011162-2016308 GCF_000956105.1 Propithecus coquereli | reverse complement strand
ATTGTATTTTATTGTATGTACTAAGTTTTAAAAATGATCTAAGGGCCAAGGTGAAGTATAGTTGGAAACTCTTGTAAACTAAAGTCAATAAATCAGCAGTGACACATAGATCTAATAACTTTTTAACACTTCCCACTAATATAGATCTAATGATTTTTCAACAAGTTCCCCTAATATCTACAGAAAAAAGAATATGTTATTTTTCACCCCAAAATTTAGTCGGCTGAATATGATTTTCTCAAAATTTTCTTCTGTAAGTTAACTGTACAATCTTTACTTTTCAAAACCATTATTGTTTAATATGGCAGAACTCAGCAACCATAAGAGAAAAAAAAATTTTTGAAACCATAGCATATTTAATGATAATGAATAATCAATCTTTCAAAAGTCAAAGAAAGTATTTTTAGGCACACATGAATTATCTCTAGTTGCCTGTAGGGCACTGCAGAAGGGGTTAGGTAACAACAGTTCTTTCTAACATAGTGACACAGGCTATATACAAAATGCAGTAATATAAATTTGCAATAAATCTAAGACATAATTTGAAAAGAACTTAGAAAATTTAACAAAGTGGCTTTTTCTCTTTTATTTTTCCCTTCCTTTACTGTGTTCTTACATATCCTGCAATAAAACAGAGCAGTTTCCACAGAGATGTATGATTTGCTTAACATTTCATAGAGAGCAAAACTCTTACTTGGCTGCTTAAAATAGAATACAATGTTATTTAAAAAATATTTTTATATTATAACATGTGACAGCCAAAACATCATTATGAAATGTGTCTCATCAACTCCCCCACTATACTTTCTGCAAATTGCTACTGTTTGGGCACTATTTCAATTTGCATGTTTCTTTTGTAAGTTTCTTGAGCTGTACTTATATGTATATTTCATATGCCCAACTGTACTAGTCTTACAACAGCAGGGCCATCTTGTGTTTGTATTTCATCTACTCCCAGGCCCTACTGCAGTGATATATATATATGTTTTATATATGTACATAGACACACACACACACACACACACACATAGATATACACGCTGTATGTTTTCAAGAAATATGAGGAAGAAATGGATTTGTTCATTTGTTCAAAGTAGGAAGAATACTTTGCATTAAAGCTTTCACTGTAGCTGCCCTGTTTTAGAAAGTGAAAGGTACTTGGTGTTAATACTATTCACATTAGGGTTGGTACTATTTACGTTCTTGATCAATCTGTGGCACACAGGTGGAAGATTTGCAACAATGAATACACAAACATGAAGGAAATCCTCTGATGAGTGAGCTGGCTGCCTGGTTCCACATTCTCTAGGAGCTCATGGTTCCAACTCAAAAGCTTGCCATCCAGTCTGGATTGCAACTGGTAATTTACTAAAGAGTACCAGTGGCTCAAAAAGAGAACAGACTTGTAAACATTAATCATTAGTCCCTTCCTTAAGACTGCAGTCACAGACTTCAATGATGTCTCGTTCAGTTGTGTAGTACATAGTAACTGAGACGGAATCTTTATCAGCACTTAGGAATTTTACCATTTATGACACTAGGGAGCCTGTTTAACCATTTCAGCTGTAAGGAGGAACTGCGGAAACAAATCTCTTTGGGTTGATGTCTCTCAAACTCCTGCAGGCTGAGTCAGAGGATGTATGGGTTGTGGGAAGTTTCCACTGAAGAAGGCAGGCCTGCAGAGGAAGCAGGGTACCAGGAGCTGGGTAGCTTTCTAATTCCCATTCTCTCCTTGACCAGTTGGGAGATTTCAGTCAAGCTGCTGCTTCTCTCTATGCCTCATTTTGCTTTTAGACTTGTTTTATCACTTACTGGCAATTTCACTCAGCATTTAAAGTCATGTGATCTAGCTCAATGCAATGCTTCAGCCACCATTACTTACATCTGGTTCTAATACACCCCTTGCATTTTACTTCCCCAATGTCCCATGTCCACATCTGTGGGAGTCACAGGATGTTGGCTGACCCGCAGTCCTCCCCAAGCCTTTTCTCTCTGCTATCTTCCACTACAGAGCCTAGAATAGTTATATCCTAATTTTTCAGCATCTTTTCACCTAGTGGTACAAATCTAACAGTTTTGTTCAATGAGACGTAACCAGAAGTTTGCTGGAAAGCTTCTAAGGAAAGTTTACCTTTTCCTGATTTAAAAATAAAAAAAAAAGCTTATCCTTTCCTGGTTGAGGTTGCCCTTCTTTCTTCTTCCTGCCTGAATAAGGAGATGATATTTGGAGCTTCAATAGCTGTCTGCAACCATCAGACATAAGGATGAGAAGAATACGGAGACTCACAGACACCTTGACATTATCTAGCTGTTAAATCAGCTCTGGCAGCTACATACCTCCAGACCTTTTCTATGTGACAAGAACAAACCCCCTATTTATTTCAGCCCGGTGTAAAGTCTTCCTATTACTTATAGTCAAAAAAGCCTTCTGAATGGTATCTCTTGTTAAGGCGGCACTTAGGAGCCCAGCTCCTCTAGACAGCTTTTCCCCCTTTGTGCTTTATTGATAAATTTCTTATGGGACTTAACCATTTTTAACCCTTAACGAGAGGCTCATCTTGATCTGTAGCTCCTTGCCCAACGCTTAGTCTGTAATACATATAATAAAGACTCAAATATTTGATGAAGAATTAGGGAATTCCGACGCTCCATTTGGTATGCATTTGGGCATTACTTTAGCTTTTTCTCATGTTTTGCAATAATATATTTCTTAATCTGTAGAAGGGACTATGATAAAATTATCTCTAAATACTATTTTCTCTTGCTTTTCAACAACAAATATTTATAAGTTGATACTAGATAGGTACTGTGCTAAGCACTAGGAATAGGGATAAAACAGAATTTCTGCCTTCAAGGAACGAATAGTAGAGAAAATTAACCAACAATTGCACTAGTGTGTGGCATGTGCTGTAATAAAGGTAAGAACAGGGTGCTTCCTTAACATCCGCCTATTTTCCAACTTATCCAGAGACTGGCTGTCAGGCATGCCATGAATCACCTCAACTTTCCACCCTCTAATATCCCAACTTATGCTCACGTCCTTCATTGATGGAAAACGAAGCACCCTTCCTTCTGTCCAAGACCAACCCCACCACCTGTGCTCTCAGTTACACCACTTTTCACCTGTCATGGGCAATCGTTCTAGCAGCTATCCACTCTGGAGGCAGGCGTGGTCTACACTCACTGTGGCAGTTTTCTGTCTTCTGATTCACTTCTCAACCCCCACGATCTGGGTTTTGCCGAAAGCACTCCACTAACAATGCTCCTCTGGTGAAGGTTCCACAGATCTCTATATTGCCAAACCCAGGCACCACATTCCCCTCTTTATTTATGTGACTCTGCTGACCACAACTGCCTTCCCAAAACATATGACTGTCTTGACTTCCACAACACTACTCCCTCTGCTTGTTGTTTCCCTGTTTCTCAGATACTACAGTAGTTCCCCAAGGGACCATGGGATGGAGGGGTCCGTAAGACCCTGTTGGGGATCCACCAGGAAACCCATTTTCACAGTACCAGGAAGGCTTTTGTCTTTTCACTCTCATTTTCTTATGAGCGTACAGTGGAATTTACCAGATGGTGGGTGATGTGTGATATAGTAACAAATTATAGGCAGAAACAAATAAAAGCATCCAGTCACCTTATTAATGTATTAAGAGAAACATTAAAGATACTTGCAAAAATGTCAAACAATATCATTTTTCTGATTTTCGGGGAAGAATTCATTACTCTTCATAAAAAAACGTTATTTATCTTAACATGTAATATGTTTATTAATTCATTTAAAAGTAAGTGTTCAAAAAGGTTTTTGTCTTAATTTCTAATATGATAAATATAGTTAACTATGCCCGACATAAACAAAAGCTTTTTGTGGTCCTCAGTAGTATTTAAGAATGTGAAAGGGTCCTGAGACCAATAAGTTTCAGAACTACATTCTTGGCTTCCTTTAGGGGTGCTTTGTCAGCCAACCCCTTTAATTTTGAATTTCCCTAGAATAGCATCCTTAGCTCACTAATTTTCTCACCAGAAACCAGGATTTCTCAATCTTGGCATGACTGAACTTTTGGGCCAGATAATAATGGCAGCTGTCCCCTGTGCATCCCTGGCCAATGACTGTATCTGCCAGTAGCACTCCCTACCCAAGTTGTGACAACCAAAAACGTCTCCAGATATTGCCAAAGAAAATCACTGCACAATGGCAACCACTAACCTAAGTATTCTTCCTCGAGATTTCATCTAATATCAAGGTTTTAATTCCACTTATAATAATTTTACTTATTGAGTAACAATTTTACTTATTGAGACTCTGCCAGGCACTATTCCAAGTGCTTGATGTGTATGAATTCACTTAAGCCTTAATAATTTAAGATGGGTAAGTTATTACTCCCATTGTATAAATCAGGAAAATGCAGAAGAGAGAGCGACTGTCTGTCGGTGGCGACTGCTCCAGCAGTGAGGCTCCTGTGAGCGTTAGACCCCTGTGACTAACTGCCTCTCTTGGGCATCCTGGCTGAAATTCACTAAAGATGACTAAGAATGAGCTAAAAAATCTTCTCTTCACAAGGCCAGCTATTTCACTATTTCCTAAGTCAGTTAATGGCACAACTTTGACGCTTACCCTCTCTGTGCCTCAGCTTAACCAGAAACCTACATGCCATTCTAGACTTGGCTTAGATTCTCTTCTTCCTTATTATTGAATCCATTCATTTGAGTTCTAACCACTTTATCTTTTAATGATTTGTCAAATATGTCTTTTTCTCTATCCTCCACTATTCCTGCCCTTTTTAGGGTCCTAATCTGTACTCTGAACTCTTGTAATTAACTCCCATTTGATGTTTCTGTCTTCAGCTCCTCAAAATTATTTTCTGTATTGCTGCCAGAGTGAACTTTTGAAAATGCAAATCTGGCCGTGTCACTTTAGTGGCTGTTAGCCAAGAATAAAGTTGGGGTTCCTTAGCATGACCCAAAGGCCTCAAACATGTGGCCCTCCTCAACCTTAATCATGTCCTCTGTTACCCCCTGAATTGCACTTAACCCTCCTGCAATATTCTGTTTGCTGTTACCTGAGCATACTAAGCTGCTTCATGCATTTGATCCGATGTCACCATTTGGGAAGACTTCTTGATTCTACACCCTTTGCATACTT
>NW_012148097.1:1998087-2009982 GCF_000956105.1 Propithecus coquereli | reverse complement strand
GGAATTTTAGAAATAGAAGGGTCCTTAGAGATTGTCTAGTTCACAGTCTAAATTTACAAACAAGAAAACTGAAATACACAGATTGAGTGACTTGTCCAAGTTTATCTAGTCTCTGTGGGCTCTTACTTGACTTTTGTACAATGTGCTCTCAAATATACCCTTTCCCTGCTGCTGTTTCTTCACAGTGTGAATTGCATGCTGATTCCCTGGCCTTGTTTATTCTGAACAAATGTAAACTGACAGGTTTCTACTTAATTACTTCCATATTTTCAGACTTGGTTATGTACTTGGTGCTAGATGTTTGGGTAATTTTTGTTAAAAATTCCACCAGTATGCCTAGCATTTACACCCTTTACCCTGCAAAGCCAAAATCATTAAGTAAAATTCGGCCCTCCTTTGAAATGTTTCTTGTCTGTGTGAATATGACTTTACAGGTATAACCTAGACGCTGTTTTCAAATTTAGAAGATGAGTAGTACATTTTCTAGGCAGGTATCTAAAAACCTGACAGTCCTTGCTTGAGAGGCTAGCATTCCTGTCCTTTCACTGGGGCTACCCATCACAAGGCCTGGCAGCTCAGACAACCCAGTGGCGGGGAGCCTACCTAACCAGGTCTGTTCCAAGGTTAGGCTCTGCTCCTATGACACCCAGTCCATTGGCTGGCCAGTCCCCTAAAGAAAGGTCTGGTGTAAAGAGATGAGCTGTTTCAATCAGATTCTTGCTGTTGGGAATATAGCTCAAACTCAGAGAGGATTGGGTAGTTAGTTAAGACATCAAATCTGAAAGAATGCAGAGAGAATCTATAAGATACAATAATTAATGATGGGTCAGAAATTATAAGGAAGCAGGCTGGGTGTGGTGTCTCACACCTGTAATCCTAGCACTCTGGGAGGCCGAGGTGGGAGGATTGCTTGAGGTCAGGAGTTCAAGAGCAGCCTCAGCAAGAGTGAGACCCCATCTCTACTAAAAAAGTAGAAAGAAATTAGCCGGACAACTAAAAATAGAAAAAAAATTAGCCTGGCATGGTCATGCAGGCCTGTAGTACCAGCTACTTGGGAGGCTGAGGCAGGAGGATCGCGTGAGCCCAGGAGTCTGAGGTTGCTGTGAGCTAGGCTGATGCCATGGCACTCTAGCCGGGGCAACAGAGTGAGACTCTGTTTCAAGAAAAAAAAAAAAAAAAGAAAAAATTATTAGGAAATAGAAACTATGTGAAAGCAGAGACTCTAAAGTAGAGAAAAGATATAGAAAAAGAACAGGGGACTCAAAAGCAAATAGTGCAATGAGGCCATCATGTTAAAAGTGAATGTGCAATATCAAAGATGTTAGGGTTCAGATTCTCACCGTCCTACTATTAAGGTCCCATAAGCGGGATCCCTGTCCGGTGAGCCAGGATAAAACTAACGTCTCAGCTCCTGGAATCTTGCCAGACCCTTTTTCCTTTACTGTTACTTGTGTATCCAGCCCCCCACCCCATTCCCTAAAAAAATGGATTTGATTCTTGCAACCGAAAGAACTATAATAATTAAGACACCTAAGAAATGAAAGGAAGACCTAGAGCGAGCCTTCAGCTTTGTGGCCATGTGCTACCGACCCGACACTTCCACTCGCAAGTCTTCCAATTCTCAAGAGAAGTTTTTATACATGCAAGGCACTGGCTCTAACTTCACCAATTGCAGATTTCACGTGCATCCTTTTTCACCGCGGAAACATGACACTAATCATGCTCCCAGAGCACGAACCAAAGTATCCATATTGGGAGAAAACGTCACAAGATTTGAACACCTTCCCCGACACGATGAAGGGCAAAGCCCTTTGCTTCTCCCCCTGAGGTTTCAGAGGGCTACACCTGTGGGCAAGTGCACGCTTTTTTGTGGAGAAGCCCGGGTTACAGTCCCGAAGCTGCCATCGCAGAACGGTGGCTCCCCATCCCCCAGGGGACATTCTGGGGAAGCTGGCGCCCCAGGCCCTCCAGGTCCCCCACCACCCGCCGAGTCACCTGTAGTTGTAGGCGCTGAAATGCTTGCTCTCTCTCAGCATCGCCCGGTACAGATCTAACACTTGTGCGCGGCTGGAGGCTGCCATTTTGGAAAGAAAAAAAAAAGAAGGGTCCTCTTCGCGGAGGTCCCGAGTTTAACCCAACTCACAAAACTTCAGCTGATGCAAAAATCACGAACGAAATAAAACGCAGCGGCTCGGCCTTGCTAGCGGGCCGGGCCTCGGCCTAGAGAACCTCTGCGGACTGCAGTGAGCACCGCTTTGGAGGCGGGCGCAGGCAGGGCTGCGGGCAACTAAGGGGGCGGTGCGCAGAGGGAGGGTCCGGGCGCAGCAGCCGCTCCGCGCGGCGCGAAGGCGGGGGAGTGACGGTGCCGGCCGCCTCCGCATCGAGGCACGTTCCTCGTCGGAGACCAAGCACTGAGGGCGTGCAGCCCCGCCACGGACTGCCTCAGCGAACCGCTCGGGGTCGTGGTGGAGACATTTGCTCCCTCGGGCGCAGCGCCCGGTCATACCTCCGCGAGGCCGAGGCCGCGTTGCCTGGGTTACCGAACGCGCGCCGCTCCGAAGCCCCGCCCTCGCGGCTGCGGCCGCCCTTGGCGCTGCCTGAGCGGCTGTGTGGGAATTCGGGGGTGACTTGACTTCGGCGGGCCCAGTCTGCGGGACCGGGTTTCGCGGCTTTTGCCAGGCTGGGGGACGCAGCTTGAGGGACGTGGGGGTGACGGGTCAGGGTCTCCCTGGCGTTCCGGCTCCGCTCAGGGCGACCGGCTTAGGGGCCTCCGAGAGAGGGGCCTACTTTCTGTCAAAATGGCAGCGCCCAGCCCGTACGGGTACTTCTGAGGTGGGGGTGTAGTGTCCCTGCCGGTAGGACCGAGCGAGCCTGCCTGCCTCACTTCTGACTGTGAAACACCCCGGGTCTAGGTACCTGGCGAGCGGTGGGTGAGTGCCAGCTTCGCTGCAGCATAGGGGTGCGACGTGGGTGGCTGGGTGGTAGGTAGGGAGTTTGCACAGGCCATGGATTTTTTCCCTTTTCTGGATGTTTTTGCTTTGAAGTAAAAAATACACATGGTTTTGTAATCTAATAAATGCGTAAAAAAGGCGGAGCAGCCTGGGCTGTAGACGTTGGTGATTCATTGGGGACCCTTAGGGCTTTAGGTATGCTGCATGAAACTGAACAAGTTTTTTTGTCGTGACTTTCCTCAGAAGACTTCAACTTTTCTGAATCACCTTTGTTAAATTGGTGGATAAAGTTCGTTCTGATCCTTGAGCGTGGGACTGGGCGCAGGGAAGCTTCAGCCAGTTCTAGTTGCTGTGTTTGCAAAGCACTTCTCTTATTTTTGAAGTCTTGCTTTATATAATCGTTAGGAAGAGTCACACTTTTCTTCCCCAAACACAGTAAGGAGTAACTTTATACATAAAAAACAAGCTTGCATTAACATCTGTCTTTCTCCCAGACATTGGGTCACACTTGTGTTCTCGTTTGTTTTAGTTTATCTGGTTTTGAAACAACGCTTGCTGTATATCGAAGCAACTTCGTATTTTCAGAAACTTTAAGGGCAGAAAACACTTCTGTGTCCTTACTGTCCTTTTTTTTTTTTTTTGAGACAGCCTGTGACTCTGTTGCCGGGGCTAAAGTGCCATGGCGTCAGCCTAGCTCACAGCAACCTCAAACTTCTGGGCTCACGCGATCCTCCTGCCTCAGCCTCCCAAGTAGCTGGTACTACAGGCCTGCATGACCATGCCAGGCTAATTTTTTTCTATTTTTAGTTGTCCGGCTAATTTCTTTCTATTTTTTTAGTAGAGACGGGGTCTCACTCTTGCTGAGGCTGCTCTTGAACTCCTGACTTCAAGCAATTATCCCACCTCGGCCTCCCAGAGTGCTAGGATTACAGGCGTGAGCCACTGCACCTGGCCTTACTGTTCTTTAGTATAATTGCAACCTGGTGTCTGCATCCAAATATACTTACTAGTCATGATGCAATGGCATTTTTAAAAAGGCATTGAAGAGAAAATACTTTTATTGAAATCCCTTTAAGCCCCCTGTCTGATTTCTTTAAGGTCTCATACATCTGTGAGTTTCAAAATAGACATTTTTGCAGGGTAGCAGATCTGTCACTTTTGAGGTGGTCAGGTCATTGGGCAAGTCTAGCCTTAGATGTATTGAAAGCGCTTTTAATATTTTGAGTTTTTTGGCATTTCCTGAAGGATCCCAGCCCAAGGGAATTGCACATTGTTATAGAGTAAGATCCAGAGCTATTTTTTCTTAATGTGATACCCTGTTGAATGCTGATGATATAAAATGATACAAGGCACTTGGGAAAGGTACTACGTTAATGCAAGTTACTGATAGAGAAAGCTGTTAAATCTATCAGAGTGAGAAGGAAAAACATAAGAATTATTTTGACTTTTTTAAAAACAGAATACATTATTTTATTTTGTTTTTATCTTGAAAGTGAAGTTGGAATAATTACTATATGTACTTTTTATGCCTTATTATCAAGGAATTTAATCATTAATGTATATAGTTGATTTATATAAATGACAAAACTTTGTTGTAATCAAATAAAATGTTGTAATCCAGATAAATATGTAAAATTTAAATAGTGTTAGTCAGGCAATAGTTGAAGTTAGGAAAGTGGTAGCTTCCTAGTAATTTGAAGCTAAATCTTCACCAAAATACCTTATTATTTTATTCGAAATGATTTACCAATGTGTTGGATATCGTTTCTTTGAAAGACTAATAAAAAATAATCATATTCCAAAGCTAATTCTCCATTTTTGCACATCTTCATTGCAGAGATGAGTTTTTTGTGTTTTTTTGTTTGTTTATTTTTTAAATAACAATTCTGTTTGAGACTGTGAGTAGAATTGGGCCAGAAGTTGAGACTAGACCTTACTCATATGTCTTTTAATATTCATTCTAATCTGGGGTGAGATTTTTCTTAGGTAATTAAACTAGGGGATATCACTTAGGCCTCAAAATATAAAAATTTCTTTAGTATTCACTGATACATAGTAATTATCAACTATCTATAGTTCTTTACCTATGTAAAATTATATTAAACTTAGGGTTGTCAATGAGCACTTAGTGCTTTGTGAAGAAAAATTTCTCTAATCTAAAGAAGCCGTATAACAGCAGTTTACTGTCCTTAAGGTTATATATCAAAATTATATGTAAAGTAAATCTCTTATAGAAGAAGTAACTCATGATATTATTTAGAAATTATTGTACTTCATACATGGATCTACATATTATGCATATTTTTCATTTGTTTTTATCAATCATTGTAATAGAATATGGAGCCAGAAGAGACCTTAGGCATCAACTTGCTCATTTGTGTAGGTGAAAAAACTAAAGCCCTTTTCCTCCCTCATTCATTCATTCAGTATTTATTGAACACTTCGTAAATACCATACGTTAGATAAGATGATAGTTACAGTGATGAGAGACCCCCACCCCCAAGAAACTGGTACGTGACTAGATAAACAAAGGAATAATTTATTTTTGACAGGCGCTATGATAGGAGTAACATTGCCAAATGCTGGGGGAGTACAGAAGAGGGATTTTCAACCAGAATTGTGACCTAAGGGAAGGTTTTCTGTCCTAGAAGGTGTTTCTGGGATGAGTAGTAAGAGCCAGATGAGGAATGTGCTAAGTTAGAGCTTGCAGTGTATGTTCCAAGCTTGGTGGCATGAGGGAGCATGATCTATTTAGGGAACTGTGAGTGTTTTGGAGTGGTGGGAGGTGGGAAGGGAGGGACTATCTATCAGACCACAGAAGTGATTAGCCAGCTTTATTTTAGTGATGTGTTCTCCCTTTTTGGAATTAGTCATTTCTTCTCGTGTGCATTGGCTAAGTTATGTAAGTCAAGTAGAACTTAACAGCTGAGCTATTGAAATGCAGATTAGTTATCCAGGTATCGATAGGGTTTTGTTTCAAACCATGATTTTGAATCCTATATTCCAGGAGCACTGAAATTTTATTTATTTCTTTATCTGTGTTTTCAACAGATGGTTGACCAGCCTGTTAGTTCAAGTCACTCTTCTTGTAATACTTGAGGGCTGTAACTCAAACACAGATTCCGTTTCAGTACTGCAAGGAAAGGACTGGTGAAGCATTGTGGAGTCTCAGTGAAAGCTCTCTTCTATCCCCGCTGCGTGGCTACACCTCAGACCAAGAGCCCACAGGGTTGAAGCCCAGGCTTCAGGGAATTTTTCTTTTCTTTTTAATTCCCTGGGTGATTGGTTATAGCCAGGGTTGAGAAACATTGATCTGTAGGAATTAAGGGCTTTATGGAGGAGCTAGTGTTTGTGTTGGGCTTGAGAGGATTTAAGTTCGAGCTGGGCTCGAAAGGAATGAGAGGGTTTGGATATGTGGGTGTGGTGATAAGATGGCTACTGTAAGAGGAAGATTTACCCTTCCTCTTGGAAAGGGTAAAGGAGAGACCCTGAGTAAGGGCTAGGGGGAAAAATAATCATGTCTAGAGAACACCCGGGAGGGCTGTGGCCAAAGCTGGAGAGTGCATGAGGGTGAGAACAGGGAGATCCAATGGAAAAGTCATACATCAGCTTTCATATATGTTAGGCACGAGATGAGCTGAGTCCTCATGTGCTCTCAGTTAATCCTTCCACAACCTGATGGGAGAGCTCCTTTCTCCACTTAGGGAAAGGGAAGCTGGGAGGTTAGGCTATTTAGCCAGAGTCAGACAGTTAGGAAGCAGCTAGGGTGGACAGTGGCTCAGGATGGGATCTGTGTAGCTGTGATGCTATACTGCCTCACGGATGGTCTCCAGTGCTAGCTTCAGGAATTTGAAGTTTATTAGTTTTTCTTGGATAACATGGATAAATTTTAGTCATATTTAAATTTTAATTTAGTTGGATTTTCTCTTATTTGTAAAGCTAACTGGTTTGAATAGGAAATATAAATATTCAGAGAATCTCAAATGTTGATTTTTATACTAGCTTTTTAGTCATTTAAGATAAATTTACATTTTTTTCTATTAACATCTCTTTGAAAAGACTTAGTGCCTTTTTTAGGTTGTCTATTTATGTGTGTGTGAGACATATCCTCTTAGGGGATTCTCTGAGACTCACATTTATATAGAAGCTCTTTTCAAATATACTTATGAAAATCTGTTCTCTGTTTTGAGAAATTTAGAAAGCTATGGTATGTTGCAACTAGATACTCTAGCTTCATTGATTGGAGCTAAGGATTCCCTTACTTGTGGGCAACAACAATAAAATTGACAATGGTTTTGTGTAAAGTATATCAAATGTCACCTAGGTCTAGAGGATTTTTTTTTTTTGAACACATTCATTCTTTTCATTGTAAAGGAAAGAAAACTTCTTTTCCTGCAACAAACCCCCCCCAACGTGAGAATTCTTTCACACTGTAATTTGCAGTAAGCAATTACAGATCACTTTAATTCTTTTTTTCTTCCTACTCATGGGATCACTATTTTAGGAATAATGTTTTTGTATTATCCAGATATTTTAGAATGATTTGCTAATCAAACTAGCTACAGGTGATGATAATGATAGCTATTAATTATTTAGACTTTATTTTCTCTTCCAGGAGCTTTGCCAGGGACTTTACCAATATCTCATTTTAGTAATTTTTCTAAAAGTCCTGATAGTCTTCTTTGGATGGGAATAACAGCTACCATCTCTTGTTTGTTCAGATCACTTGGTTGCTTACAGAAAACACTTAGGATTTTTGGTGTTGACTCTTTACTTAGAAAAACCAGCCTATGTTTTGCTAATCATTGAAGAAATACTAGGTTTAGTGTCTTAACTGAGTTCTGGTCTCTCGGAAGGATGATATATATCTTTCATACTGTACTGGAGACTACTATTAACAATAAAAGCTATACCGAGAATTCATGATTTCTTTGCCATTGCAGTGACTACATGATTTAATGTTTTATAACTTTTTAATCTAACCATTTATTTGCAGAACACAACTGAAGCAATTCATTTTGGCAAACCAGTAATCTATATGTGTATTTGTGAGTTTGAGTTAACTAATAATATTTAAGAGTAATAAAAGCCTGGCTTGTGTGAAGTGGATTATAGTAATATTGGCAGACAGTAAAACAGTTTGCTTTAGTTAATGAGGATGAGTTTTTGGGGAGAATTATCTTTTTAAGAATTCCTAGAATTCTGCAGTACAGGGGAAAGTAAAATAGAAAAATCATGAAATAGAAGAAAGCTTATTAGCAGGCAGTGTACCTTCATCCCTCCTTCTTGACATTTCGAGGTAAGAACAATGCTATCTATTTCAAATCTTTGAGCACTTTGAAACAAGTGCATGTGTCTGAGTATTTATAAGTTTAAGCCCCCTTACAAATCCCATTCACACCTTGGCTTCTGCCTGCTGTGAGAGCTGGGTGTGGTGGTAATTACGGCACAGCTTTCATTTGCAGAGCCCGAGTCTTCAGAGAATTCCAAGTAAACTATCCTGGGTTAATACATTTCAGGACATGAGTGCGGTTCATGAGAACCCTCCAAGTTGAGTGTGGACGGCCCTTTTTTAAGAACCTTGTAGAGGAGATTCCATGGGTGCCAAAGTACAGTTTTTCCTAAAAATCCTTTTGTGTTGTCTTGAGGGCTGTTTGAAAATAAAATGCTCATTATAGCACTGGTCCTCAGGTATGTTCTTTAGATTTAAAAGAATTAATGTCACCACACTGTAGACAGTAATTTCTATGCTACCTTCCCCCCAAAACCCTGCAGCATTTTTAGGATAAAGTGTAAACTTTCTAACACAGCCTCTAAGACCCTGAGGAGTATGGCCCCTACCTACTTCTCCAGCTCCATATCATACCTTATTCTTTCACTTGTTTTTTAGTTCTTTATTACTTGCCTCTTTCCCCTACTACTCTGGAGGCCTTTGTAAATGCTGATCCAGTTATCTGGAATGCCCTTCTTTTTCTTCCTAATTATTCTTTAGATCTCAATTTAAGAGAAACTCACTCAAAGGTACCTTCTCTGACTCGAGTAAATCTTTCTCTTTTAAACGCCCTTGTTATTATGAACTGCTTTACAGCCAAGCGACTGCTGTTGCAAGTAACAGGAAGCCCAAGTCAAGTTGATTTAAGCTAACATATTGGCTTTATTGTCTCCTGTGTCTTGAGAGTTCAGAAGCCAGATGGGCTTTATGGGTTGACTGGTTTGAATGGTGTTGCCAAAGACCAGGTTTTGTCCTTTTCTCTATTTTGTTTTCTCCAATGTCAACTTAATCCTCAGGCTGGCATCCTCTCTTGGTTGTGGAAGGCCGCCAACAATTCTGGGGTACTCGTTTCCAGAACCTCAGAGAAGTGTGAAAGCTTCTGGACCAGGAGTGCCTAGCAGTCCTCTCTGTTAATCTCACTGGCCCTCAATGAGTTGTGTGCTCATGATCTCTGAACCAGTAACTAGCCAGGGAGAGGTTGTGATTCTTTTAGGCTTGAGCCACTTGCCTAACTCCTAGAGGCAAGGGTGGGGGCAGGTGCCCCCAAAGTATACGGGCTGTGAAAGTTGGGGGATGAGTGTGTAAGCATGGGGAACACACAATGAAATGGAAAGAGAAAGGGGAATTATTTTTTTAAAAGGCAACAAAGCTCACTAGAGCTGTCTTGCCAGTTATGTATTTTTTTGTGTGATTACTTGATTATAATTTTCTGTGATATTAAGCTGTGTATTCCAGGAGAACAGGGACTGTGTCTGTGTCTGTTTTTTACCATTGTTTCCCTAACACTTTGCATCTAGCTGTGCACATAGTAGATGGTCAATAAATATTAATATCAGTGGCACAATGAATCAATCACATAAGTTCTCAATGTTGTAGTCCCCCTTATCTGCAGTTTTGCTTTCCGTGGTTTCAGTTACCCGCAGTCAACCACAGTCTGAAAATATTAAATGGAAAATTTCAGAAATACATAATTCATGTTTTCATGTTTTACATCACGTGCCATTCTGGTCCTGAGTAGTGTGATGAAATCTCCTGTGGGAGGTGTGAATCCTCCTTTTGTCCGGGTTCTCCACACTGCCAGTTAGTCACTCAGTAACTGTCTCGGTTATCAGACGGACAGATCACAAGAAGAAGAAGGGTGAGTGCAGTACAATAAAATATTTTGAAAAATAGAAAGGCCATATTCATATAACTTTTATTATAGTATATTATAATTGTTTTATTTTATTATTTTTTCTTATTGAACTAATGAGTTTTTTTTTACTTTTTGGAAAATATAATAACCACCATCTTATACAGAAATAATATCAGAAACAATTGTATGATTAAATAAAGGAGAAAGTACAATCACAGAACAGGCAGAAAAATGTCAATATAATGTTATGATTAAAATAGTTTATATTTTTCTTATCTCAGATTCTTTATTTTATTTTTAAAAATTGATACATTGTAGCTTGTGTTGGTGGCTTCTGGCTGGGGGCTCAGCTTTCCAGGGGCTTAGCTTTCCAGCCTATTAGAATGGCCGCCCACAGGCTGCAACCCCTTATGAGAAATAAAGCTCTCTAAAAAAAATTCGTACATAATAGATATGTATATTTTTGAGGTACATGTGATAATTTAATGCATATAATCTGTAAAAATCAAATTAGTGTAATTGGGATATCTATCATCTTAAATATTTGTCTTTCCTTTATGCTAGAAACATTTGAATTATTCTCTTCTAGCTATTTTGAAATATGCAGTAGATTATTATAAACTGTAGTCTCCCTACTGATTTATCAAACACTAGGTCTTATTTCTTCTGTTAAACTGCATTTGTTCCCATTAGTCAAACTCTCTGCATTCCCCTCCTCTCTGCTCTTCCCAGCCTCTGGTAACCACCAGTCTGTTCTCTATTTTCGTGAGATCCACTTTTTTTAAGCTCCTACGTATGAGTGAAAACGCGGTATTTGTCTTGTCTGTGCTTGGCTTATTTCACTTAACATAATGACCTCCAGTTCCATCCGTGTTGCTGCACGTTACAGAATTTCATTTGTTTTTGTGGCTGAGTGATAATCCATTGTGTATATATGCCACATTTTCTGCATCCATTCATTCACTGACGGGCCCTTAGGTTGATTCCAAATCTTGGCTATTGTGAATAGTGCCGTAATAAACATGGGAGTGAAGATATCTCTTTCATATATTGATATCCTTTCTTTTGGTTGTATACCAAGCAGTGGAACCGTAGTTATATTTTTAGTCTTTTGAGGACCCTCTATACAATTTTCCGTGGTGGCTATACTAATTTACTTCCTGTCAGCGGTGTGTAAGTGTTCATCTGTGTCTACATCCTTGCCAGCATCTGTTATTCCCTGTTTTTGTGACACCAATTTAAATTACACCCTCCTGATTTTATTATTTTTTCTTATGACATCTTATTCTTTACCTTAACTTTTGCAATTTAAAATCATATGTGTGCATAATGGTAGGTTATTGGTTTAATGTTGATCCTCCCACCAGATTGTCAGTTCCATGAGAGCAGGACCGTATGTGTTTTGTTCATCATACAGGCAACGTGCCTTGTAGGTGCTCAATAAACATTTGTTGAATGAGTTAATGGAGGAAAATAAGCCTAAAATCTTTGGATTTCTGCATCTTCCATCCATCACCACTAGCAATGTTAGGAAATATGAGATGTTCAGCCACAGCATAGATTCTGTTGTTGTTTCACTTATATTGCTTCTTACTGGTCAGGATTTAGGTTTAGGTTTTATATTGTTAGACTTTAATTTTCTTTGCCGCAATGGAAAATATGATGGGAGTAGCATAGTTACTTAGCATACTAACTGTGTCAGTTCCTTTAGAAGAGTGATACATATTGTGAGTAATTTTTCTCTTGTGATTTATTTTCCTAGAATTTTGCATTATCTTAAAACAAGCTTGGAATAATTATCATTTTAACAGGTTCTC
>NW_012148097.1:1986133-1997584 GCF_000956105.1 Propithecus coquereli | reverse complement strand
GGCCTCCCAGAGTGCTAGGATTACAGGTGTGAGCCACCGCGCCCTGTCTTATTGTGCATTTTTGAAATGATCGTAAATGCTGTATGTATATGATAGTAAGGTAGAAAACCTGACTAGGGTTTTGTCAATTTGGTTGCATCTCACAGCTATGTCATTGTTAATTTGCATACCCTTGTGTTTTAGAGCCTTCCAGAACTAGGGAGGCCTCCACTCTCATGACAAGGCCATAGGTGGTTTTGTTTGCAAAGAAATAGCAAAGACATAGAAATTGCAAGAACCAAGAATTGGCCCATCAAAAAACTTCACTTCCCTTTTATTCCCTACAGAATGCCTGCATCCTCAATGCCTTCTGCCCAGAGGAGGGATTCTTCCGTTGTATGGGTTGCTCTAGATCCCCAAACTGATGTGGCTCCATGGGCAGTAGGAGATTGAGGGTGTGGGGCACAAGAAAAGGGTGTTCTATGTTTAAGGTTCAATCTCTTCATGTGTGATTAATTGGCTCTACTAAGGTGTGGGAGGAAGGAAAGTGTTTATTTAATACAGAAATTGTGGGTGCATGGTTATACCTAATCTCAATCTTATTTTATATTGTTTGAGCTTCTAAAAGAAGCTCCAGCATATTAACAGGAACATGAAAAAGCAATCAGGCATTTCAGTAGAGGAGCTTTTAGCAGGGTATTTGCAGTCTTCAGGTCTTTGTCTCTTTTTCTCTGTATGTAGCCAGTACTTTGGAAGGGGCCTATAACTCTGCCTTTCTTGGGTTAAGATGGTCATTGTCTGTTAACTCAATCTGTTTCCCATAAAAAGAAAAAATGATCATATGTCAGTTTGACATGGTCTTCAGCTTCATGTAGGAGATTTACCTGAGGGTCACAGACAATACTGATTGTATACGGTATTGTATACAATACAATACAAACCTTCTCAAACAATTTTTAATTGATTTTCTGGCATTGCAACAGGCATTTGAGTTACATTCTTTCTTGATTCTCATACAAACTGAATGGACATTATTACTCATATTTTACCTTAAGCAAAAAACAAACCCCCTATTACTCCCAAAGCTTAGAAAATTTAAATATAGTAAGTGTCCCTAGTTCACATGGCAGATTTGATATTAATATTTGAACTGAGAACTGTTTGACTTTAAAATGTTTGTATTTTCCAGACTATGCCATTCCATATTTTATTTGGTGTTTCATGCTTAAAAGTAGCCTTGAAAAACTGAAAAATAATTTACGCTTAATTCTTTTTTTCTGTAATTAGCATGCTGCTACACCGGTAAGGTTTCACCTGAGTAAGCTTTAGTTTTCAAGCCCTAGTTGTCTGAGAATTGGGTTATTTTCTTTGACTCTGTGCTTGAAAAAGTACAGTTGGTGTGTAGTTGCTTCAGTAGGATTTCAGGAAACGATCATTACTATGCATACAATATACATACACAATTTAGTGTTTGCTAGTTAATCAGAAATTTGATGAAACTTGAGTTTTGGTTTTGTATTTTTTTAGAATCTCTCCCACCCTTTTTTTTTTTTCAGCTTCAATGTCATTTTTTTTGCTTGCTATATTGCAAGTTCTGCAATTTTAGCCTGAGAAATATAAATTTTAAAAGATTTGCAGTCCTGTCAGCTCAATTGTTTACAACTGTGGTTTCCAACTTGCATGCTAATGTTAGGCTGTTGTGGGAGCCACAGAAAGAAGGGTTTATGAATCCCTGTGGGCCCCCAGCATCATCTGTAGATTAAACAGTTTCTAACATATGTACGTCCTCCCCTTTTTCAACATATGCAGACAGTGTAGTGACTATGAAAATATGCAGTGATTAAAAGCTATTGTGATTCATTAATGCTTTCAAGTAATTTTGAATTACACAGTGAATGGTGAAAGCATATGTCTGATCTTGTGGGCGGTTGGATACTTTTTTCAAAGTTAAAACTAATCCTCAGGCTAGAAGAGCTTGGGAACCCCTGGTAAAGTCATAATCAGGCCAGGATGTTTCTGCCACGTTAACCATATGGCTTCCGTTTCTTCCATGGTTACAGAGCATATTCTTTTCCCTTATATGGCAGAAACATGTCCTCTCATCACTTTGTGGACAGTCTCTTGGGTCAGGTCATCCTTGGCTCTCTCTCCTTTTTATAAATACAAGCAGTCAGTAAACTCCATCTATTTTGCCTCTAGCTCTGATTTTGTTTATTTGCTGAACAATGTATTATCAGCAGGTATATACTGAAATAAATGATTAGACTGACTGCCCCTTGCATAGGATTCAATAACTATGTGCATACGATTTGATGAATATTTGCTAATTGACTGATGAGTAATTCAATGGAGTACCTTATTAGTGCTGTACTTTCAAGATTTACTGATGTCCCTTGACTTTCTTATTTCTTTTCCCCTCAAAATTGGATTTCTTTCATGCTGCAGGATTCTTATGTTTGAAGCTAAGTAATGTGAAGTTTAAAATGTATGTGGTTCTGTTCTGATAGCTCAGTTTGTCTTCCTCATGCCTCTGATGCTCCTGGTTCATGCACTCGTCAGCTCCCATCTGCATTATCTCTTTGAGTGTTTGTTATGTGCCCTGTGTTGGGTAGTTGCTTTAGATGTTGACTTATTATATTTAGTACTCATAATGATCCTATAGAATCAGGAAACATAAACCATAAGTGATCTGGCTGGGATTTGGAGTCAAACGTGTTTTATTGACTGAGCTTCCTCCATAATCTCAATTTTAAGCATTTCTTTGACTCTGCTATTCCTGCATCAGCTGATTCCCTTTGCTCCCACTACTCCACAGTTCTTTGAAACCACTAAGACTTACAATCCATTGGTCTTACCACCTTTTCATCGTGTGATATCCCTCTCACATCCTTACTTCCCTCTTTAGCTAGCCTAGATGCCATGTTCACAGCTTTTTAATAACATCCTGCTTTAGACTGTAGTTATCAGTTCTAATTATTTCCCTATTCTGCTTTGTTGATGTGCTTTTATTAGTAGAACTGATTTATAATGTAAGGAAGAAACTCGTAGGTATATGTATGCCTGACTTCCCCTCCGTAGATTTCTGCCTGTTATTTGGTGATACTGCATATATAACCAATATTTTGAACTAGCGTAACCCATGAGCTATATATAAGTCAAACACAGTTTGTTCCCCCAACGTCCCTTTAAAATTGTGTTCAGGGACACTTATTCTGTTTCATGGAACGAAAGGTTGCCTGATTCTAGAATCACAGTAAAACCAACTAAGATCTTTCAACTATTAAAAAATGTGGTCAGTGGGGGTAATCTTTTTCTGCCTCTGGGTGAAAACTTCTTCCCTTACCCACTTCCTCTGCAAAGGACCCAGGAATGGTAAGGGGTGGAAGTGTATGGCTGGCTTTTTTTCTCTTTCTCTCATCCTTTTCCCCTAAGCCTGCTGTCTACTACTTAGGCCCCTGCCAGGGCTGAAGAGTGGGGAGCAGAGAGTAAAGGGATATAACGGTTCTGCATAAGCTGGGTAGCCTAGTACTCCAGTCGTCTGATGGCTTTTTCCTGGGTTCTTCCGAAGACCCCCTGCTGGATCCTTCCAACTTCAACTTCCTTGAATTAGGCAATTCTTCTTTGGCTTGTTATGCCTCCCTTTGCTCCTCTGAGTTCCCCTCCTCAGAAGAAATGTTATTGTTGGTATCCTCTCACCTGCCCAGGTGCTTTCTTGGGCAAGACTCAGAGTGGCTTAGTGCTGGCTCTCTCCTGTACTGCCCATGCCTGGCCGTTTAGACACACCCACTGCTGGTAGGTACATGACACCTTTTTGTATATTTGGACAGATCGTAGTCCTAGAGTTGCAGAAATGATTTTCACACATCGTATACCCATTGTATATTTTGTTATATGACATTTATTCATTTTCGCCTCTTTCAAAATTTCAGTTTAACACCCTGACATATAAGTTTTCTGAAAATGGTACATACTCATTATTTAAAAATCCAGACACATTAGAAAACTAGAGAGAGGCAATTAAGCCCCAAGTCTTTTAACCTAGAAATAATGGTTAATATTTGGTAAACATAATTCTGATTACCTTTCGAATTTTTATATAGATGGATGGACGGATGGGCGGCTAGAAAGTAAAAAAAGAAAAATGACCTCTAGGTGGTATTTTTAATTTTTAACAACATTTCATTTTAGGCGGATATGGTGGTCCTCGCCTACAGTCCCGGCTACTTGGGAGGCTGAGGCAGGAGGATCGACTGAGCCTGAATTCAAGGCTGAAGGAGCTGTGATAGCACCACTACGCTCTAACCTGGGCCACAGAGTGTGACCCTGTCTCTAAAAAGAAATTTAAAAAAAAATCTAATTGTACTTAATTGTAACAGAAGAGAGAGAAATTATGAAATTGAGGGAATTCTTGAACTTCAAACCAATCATGAAAGACTGATATTTGGGTCATTATGATTTTTTGACAGAATGTTTTGATTTGACTTGGTCCATATGGTTGTTTTGAAAGATGAAAAAAGGAGCGCGTTTGCATTTTCTCCCACCTTCCCTCCTTCTACCCTTTGATTTGTTACATTTTAGTTTTTATGTTGTTAAGATTTTTAACTGGAACTTTCTGTTCTGTTACCAGCTACTCCAGTGGTTGTTTAGCCATACTCTTCTAAGTAGTGTCAGTGATCAACAACCAGTTCTTTTGTAGTTTTCTATTTCTTGAGTGTGTATTTTGATCATTTTTTTTTTCTAGGAAGGGTTTATCAGTATTATGTTCTTAAGTTCTTGTGTGTTTGAGATTGTGTGTTAATTTTATGTTGAAAGAATCGTGGCCGGCCTTAAAACTGATGTCAGCTTGACTTTTCTCTCCTAGGTGACTAGCTGCTTCTGCCTAATAATGTGGAATCTGGTTCTGGTTTCCATACTTTGAATCACTCTGCTGCCTTTCAGAGCTTTTGTGAAGAATTTTATTTCTGTACAGTTCAGTAACTTTACCAGGCTAACAGTGTTGATCATTACTTATTAATTTTTCCTGAAGCATGGTTTGCTTTTTTGATTTGCAGATTCAAGTAAGTCTTTATTTTAGGGGAGATCCCTTTCTATGATGTCTTTGAATATTTTCTATTTGATTTTTGTTCTTTAGGAACACCAGTAATGGGAAGTTAGATCTCTTTTGTCTTATATATCTAGCATCTTCTTTCTAGTTATGTGGTTTTTTGTTTTTTTTTTTTTTTTTTTGAGACAGGGTCTCACTGTGTCACCCAGGCTGGAGTGCACTGGTGTGATTAGCTCACTGTAGCCTGGAACTCCGCGGCTCAAGCGATTCTCCTGCCTCAGACTGCCTGGTGGCTGGGACTATAGGCACATGCCATGCCTGGCTAATTTATTTATTTTATTTTATTTTATTTTTTTGTGGCGAGATGGGGTCTTGCTTTTGCTCAGGCTGGTCTCAAACTGCTGACCTGAAGTGATCCTCCCGCCTTGGTCTCCCAAAGTGCTGGGATGCTGGGATTACAAGCATGAGCCACTGTGACTGGCCTATGTTTGTGTTTTTATTCTTCTTTTCCATCTCTCTCTCCCTTTTTTTTTTTTTCCGTAAGAGATGGAATCTTGCTTTGCTGCTCAGGCTGCAGTATAGTGGCTGTTTACAGCCAGATCATAGCACACTGCCCCCTTGAACTCCTAGCCTCAAGAGACTCTCTTACCTGAGCCTGAGTATCTGGGACAACAGGTCTGTGCCCGCCTTTTCATCTGTCTCTCTTTTTTTTTTTTTTGAGACAGAGTCTCACTCTGTTGCCCAGACTAGAGTGCCATGGCGTCAGCCTAGCTCACAGCAACCTCAAACTCCTGGGCTCAAGCGATCCTCCTGCCTCAGCCTCCCGAGTAGCTGGGACTACAGGTATGCGCCACCATGCCTGGCTTTTTCATCTCTTTTTGTCAGACTTCTCAGGCCTGACCTCCCTGCTCCTGACTAGGTTTTTATTCATGTTTATTTAACATTTTGTTACTTCTAATATAAAACTTATTTTACATTAGTTTCGTTTTTTCTCTATTTCTTGAGCTGTGCCAGCTCATTTTTTATCTACTTTTGTCTTAAAATCTTTTTTTTTAAATCTCTTGTATGTCTTATTTGACTTGCCCCTCCCCAAGACTATTTTATCTTTTTATTTTTAAGCTTTAATTCTTTAGATTGTGGAGAACTATTTGTCTGAACACTTAATTTCCTCGAGTAATTTCTCTTCCGGTGAACATTTTCTTCTTTTTTGCTCAAATTTTTTACTTTGTTTTCGTCCACCGGTGTGTATGGGTGGTCTTTGATTCGGTTTTCTGGTGATTATTTACCTCCGACTGGCTGTTTCTCTCTGCCGAGCATGGTCCCTGCAGCCTCCATTCTAGTTTGGCTGTTTCCCACATTCTGGGTATGCCTCAGTTTGCCGTGTTCAGGTCAGCTTGACTCATGTTAAAAGCTCCGTCTGTTGTAATGTGGGGACTGCTGCTTTTCTGTCCCTCAACTCTACCTCATTGTGACAGTGACTCACAGATAGGTTCTAGATGTTAAAGATGGTGTACTTTGCTCTTCCTTCTTCTTCAGCTCCACCCCCCATGAGTTCCAGGGTGATGTGTATGATACATAGATATGTCATTGTATTGCTCCTCTAATTATATTGACCTTACTTTTTGTCTAGGATAAAAATCAGGGTCCTTAGCGCCTCATAACATGGCCTCAAACTCCCTTTCCTTCCCTGTCCTTTACTTCTCCCTCATTTGCTCTCCGCACTCCATTCATCCTGGACTGCCTGCTCTTTCATCATCTTCATACTCTCACCTCCAGTCCTTCGTACTACTCAGTTCTACACGCTACTGAGTGTGGTCTCCCCTAAGTAAAACTTCGCTGTCAAGATCACCAATATACTGACAGGTGTTTAATAACTGATTTTTACTGGGGGAGGCTGATTTGCAGTATTTGACCATGCTGGGTATATTTATGCTCAATTTCAGGCTACCAACATGGAGCCACTGAATGTAGAATTGTGAGGAGATGTGCATAATCTCTAATGGTGTGAGCTGTTAACCACCAAGGATTCACTTTTTGTGAAGTTGTTTTTGCTCTTACTTCTTTTCTTCCCCCGTGGGAGTAGTCACTTCCTTCACTGTCCTCCAAAAGTCATATTGTCTTGTGTTTTAGTTGGGGACATACATATTTCTCCCTCCTGGTTCCCTGTAGTCTGTGAGCCCCTTCAGGGATATGACGAATTCTTACTTACAGTGCCAGATATTCAGTTTGCCCCTAAATAGCCAAACCAGTGAAACAGTGATATTGATAGTGATGTTTTGGGTAAGTGCATGCAGATGGATCTTTGTAGACCTGCTCTCCTTACTCAAAAAAATAAATCATTGCTGTTTATATGCTATTTTCTTATATACCTCCACTTCTCTTATTTTAACCATAATAACAATTATATAAAATTATCTATAAGTTGCTAGATTTAACAAGTATGTAAGGTAGGTGGAAAACTGGCTGCTTTTTTTTTCCTGTCAATCAATGAGTTTTTTGTCAATTGATCACACATCTCAGCTTTTATATCACTTAGTTGTAAAAGTGTTTGACACAGATTTCCTATATGAATCTCATTATAATTTAACATGATTTGTTTCCTGCTTGGTAATTGGATCTTTACTTTCATTGAGTGCCCTTTTGAGACCTGGTCAGATGATGGTAACCCCAAGATTTGGAAGGATATTACAGCTCATTATATATGAAAGTGCAAGAAATAAACCTATGATATTAACATTCTTTTTTTGTTGTATCAGTATTTTTGTAATAGTTTTGAAGTTCAGACGTTGAGAATGTTGTTGGACTTGAAGTTAGTATTTAGTAGAATTAAATCATGTGAATCTCAATTTTTATCTTATCTTCCTCTTCTCTTTCTAATTTTCCCACTTTGAAAAGGGAGATCACCCTCCAAAAGATAACTTTCCAGTGTCTTTTAATTGGATTGCCTGTGAATCTTTGCTGTCTGGGTTTGAGAGTTGTTTGATTCATGAAGAGGAAATATTTCAGAGGCATAATTTATCAGAAATTGCTTAACCAGAGATCAAAATATAGGGAAGGCAAGGGAAATAAAACCAGATTTACTGAGATCCACTTTGTGTAATGCATTTTACCTACATTCCCACTTTAAGTTTTTATGAGAACTCTGAGAAAGATGGCACTATCCCTGTATAGGTGAATAAATGAAAGCTTGAAAGCTTAAATGGTGTGTGATTTACTAAAGCGTCGAAGCTAGAATTTTAACCCAAGGACACAGGACTCTAAAGCCACAAGGATATGTTCGTTCTGGGATTTGGATTCCTTTTTTGTCCCTCACCTAAGTATTCCATTCTTCTATAGAAGTGGGGCTGAGGCTCTTGAGCTTGCCTCCTCTCTGACATTCAAATTCATCACTTGTCTTTTCTCAAAGTTTGGCATCACTGGCAGTTTTAACAAGTAAGCTATGCTCTTTCCATACATTGGCCATGAGAGATCTTTGTTATTGGCTTCTGAAAAATACAGAGAGTTTCCTGCAGCTCTGAAAGTTTGAGAAATAATTTATCGAATGCTTGTTATGAAGAGATGAGTTAAGGAATGCTCCTCTTCTTTACTGCCAACAGCGGGTTTGGATTGCTCAGAGCTGACACAGCTCTTAGTTTTGAATACCTTCTGTACTAGCTGTTTTACATTTTATTCATTTTAGTCTTGGTGAAACCTTGAGGGGATGTGAATCCCGTTTTACATCTAGGAAAACTGAGGCCAAGAGGACCCTCATAAAAGGGCAAAGGCTATGCTGCTAGTTAATGGTGCAGCGGGATTTGAGCACTTTTCTGGCTGACTGTAAACTCAAGGTCTTTGCTGTCTCACAAGCTGCCTTCCCCTTGTATTTCTGTCTAGGAGAGACACCAGGGTTTGAGTCTTCCGACCAAGCCCGGAGGTCAGATCCCTTTTAATCCGATCCTCTATCCCTTAAGTTCTTTCCAGCCACATTAACCGACAGATGGGTAACCACTGGTTCTCTACCCTGGCCTCACATTGGACGGCCGAGAACCTTTGACATAATACTGATACCCGGGTTTTACTTGCACCAAATTATCAGAAACTCTGAGGATGGGTCCCAGCAGTAAGGTCTTTAAAAAGCTTTAGCAGCTTCTAATGTGCCACCAGGATTGAGGACCACTGTCATCAGGCCCAAGTCAGACAGCTGACTGAAACGGCAGGAGCTACCCATGTGTGTTTACTGCCCCCATGCAGGTGTATCCTTGCCATTTCTTATCAGCACTGCCCTGTTGTGTCCCTGAATTCAGTAGGATGATGTGAATACCATGAGGAAAAATGATTGTCACCTTCCTCTCCATATCAAAATACTCCAGGAACAACTCAGATGACTGTGGGCTAGGTGTGTTCAAAGCTTCCCTTAATAAGCCCCTTCGACATGAGAGAGAAGTTACTCTTAAGATAAAATAAGTCCTTTACTTGAACTTTTCCTCCCTTAAGCAGTTTTTAGAATTGATCCAGTCCATAATGTTGAAATACGTGACAGTTAACATCACCCCAAGACTTCTTGCTACCTCATTTAACCAGTCTTCTTGTAACATATGTGCTTCATTCTTTCAAACTCTAACAGCAAATCTATAAAGCAAAATCTAATGTTGCATATACAAAGGCCTGAATTTTTATCTTAGCCTGTGGTTGAACTGGTCTTAGGAAAACTTTCTGTAGTAGGTGTGAAGATAATTTTAGGAGTTTTCTGAAAAAGGCCAGTATTTCATTTTACTTTTTTGCAAAATATTTTTATTTTTATTAGATAACATTTTGACTCATCTCAGTAATTATTAAATAATTCAAAGTAAAATTTTCGTATGAAGTGATATTTGAAATAAAAGTGATATTATTGGGAAATCTAGTTAACATTTAAAAATGATTATCTAAAGGTATAGCCTTCTAAGTTATGGTTATACACTAGTTGAAGTTCAAGTTACAGAAATAGTCTTTTGAACACAAAGCCAAAAAAAAAAGGAAATTTATGGATATTTCTTGAAATCCAAGGTCAAATTGAAGGACCCTTGACAGTTTGAAAACAGTTTGAGGACTCTTGAGCTTAGCAGTGGTGGGAATTTGTGAACTGCCAGTCTTGATCCTGGCTGCACAGCAGTCACCCGGAGCTTGTAAAACTACTGATGTCAGGGCACCCAGCGCCCCGCTACTCCTCAATCAATCAAATAAAAATTTCTGGAGGTGTCACCTTGACAGAGATATTTTTAAATAGCTTCCCAGGTAATTCTGATGTTCAGCCAGGACCGAGCCTCCAGGATACGTAAAATCATAGTAATTGCCCATACCTAGTTTTGGAGTCTTGCAAGCGTGACCTTGTTAAATCTTTGAGGGCAAAGGCTTTTTCCTACTCTTCTCTGTTTTCCCAATAGATGACAGCCCAGCACCTCTTTTAAGCGCATAGTAAATATTTGCAAATGAGTTTCATTTGTTTTAAAATACTGCAGAATTCAAGCTGCTCTCTAGCTCAGATTGAATTTATCCCCCCAGATAAGCACAGGCTCATGTGCACAATTATCAAAACAAACAAATGACATACGAAACCCAAACCAGACTGTTTGTACGAGATGGTGAGCAGAGGAGAAGCCAGGTATGATGGGAGTGGCCACCTGGGGCATCCGGGAGGAGGGCATGTCAGGCTGTCCAGAGCTCCTGAGGGCTTGGCAGGACCCAGAAGCATTTCCCTGCCTGTCTATTCCCATCTCTGTAAATCAGGAACAGGTACATGTTATTATTATACCTTGAAATAAAACCCACCTGTGCCTCGTCAACGCATGCTCAGTATCTCCCGAGCCAACCTTAGAATACTGTGGTGGAAGGAGAAATAGTTTTTCCTCCTGTGGTGTTTAAGCCTAATTCAAATAGAAGCTGCTCTGTAATTAACTTCACCCTTCTGTCATTCGTGGATGAAATGGTGACTGAAGAAAGAGCGGGATAAAGGCATAGGCAGTGAGTGCAGTTTAGTGTTCCTCAGAGCTTTTTCCATTTGTTCACAGGGGCTGGTTCACAGTATTTTTTCAGATTAATTGGTACTTGTCACATGTAGATATTTGACTTGTTGAAAGACTTTTAAGAAACCAAAACATTAAATAAAGTAGCAGCTTAGAATGGCAAAGTGGTTTGATTTTTAAACAAACTAAATTGGCCCAAGAGGTTTTGAAATGACTGTATTTTTTGATTATATTTTTGAGGAAAATAAAATGGATACCAATTTCAAATGGGTGGCTGTAGATACTTTTTTTTTTTTTTGAGACAGAGTCTCACTCTGTTGCCCTGGCTAGAGTGAGTGCTGTGGCATCAGCCTAGCTCACAAAAACCTCAAACTCCTGGGCTCAAGCGATCCTCCTGCCTCAGCCTCCCAAATAACTGGGACTACAGGCATGTGCCACCATGCCTGG
>NW_012148097.1:1981769-1986083 GCF_000956105.1 Propithecus coquereli | reverse complement strand
ACCTCAAACTCCTGGGCTCAAGCGATCCTCCTGCCTCAGCCTCCCAAATAACTGGGACTACAGGCATGCGCCACCATGCCCGGCTAATTTTTTCTATATAGTTTTAGTTGTCCAATTAATTTCTTTCTATTTTTTTTTAGTAGAGACGGGGTCTTGCTCTTGCTCAGGCTGGTCTCAAACTCCAGATCTCAAACAATCCGCCCGCCTCGGCCTCCCAGAGTGCCAGGATTACAGGCGTGAGCCACCGTGCCCGGCCTGTAGATACTTTTTAAAAAATAGAGTAACACAAATCTTTTTCTTTACTAGAAAAGTACAAGTTTAAAAGCAAAGAAAATGCAGTGAAATTTGTTAAGAAATGCCAATGTCTGAATACTTTATACATTTGTTTATAAGGAGATTATTTCTCAAATAATCTCTGTAGGGTTTAAGGGGTGCTGGCAATTTCAAAGCTAAAAATCTGTTTTTATGTTACAGAATATTATCAGAAATACCAGGTTTATTTAAGATTTGAAAGATATTTATGGGACTTTTGGTTTTTTACTGAATCTTCATGTATAATGTGGAAGAATTTGGGTTTTTTTCCTTACTTAGCATTATTCAAAATTTTTTTTGTAATAAAATCCTAACACCAAATTGTTGATTTTTACCCCTCCCTAGACCCCTCATTTTGAAAGTCCTTTTACAAATTAATAAAGGTGTGCAAGGTGAGAACTGTGGTAAGGGCCTAAACTTTGCAAAGGCACAGGCATAGCTAAAAATAATGATAATAACCAGCCACTGTCTCCTAGTTTGCTTTCCTATAATTGCTACTCAGGAGTCACATAGCTGATGTTCATAAAGATTTTTAAGTTTCTCCATAGATAACATCATCTTTTTGAAACCTAAGAGTAATTTTTGAGATATCTTCCAGGCCCTGCATTCCAGCAGATTGGCTGACCCATCCACCCAGAGGCCCATACCAAAAAACTAACTCGGCTGGTATTGTGACCCCCACCCAGGAACCGACTCAACACAAGAAGATGATTTTTATACCCCTGTGATTTTTCCCTGAACCTAGCTGATTAGTAGACCCAATTGCCTAATCCTTTGTTTGCCAAACTATCTTTAAAAACCCTTCTCCCAAATTCTTGGGGAGGCAGATTTGAGAAATTCCTCCTGTCTCCTCACTTAGCACTCTGCGGAATTAAACTCCTTCTCTGGTACAGCTGTGACTGTGTCAGCGTATTGGCTCTTCTCTGTGCAGCAGCAAATACAACCCGGTTGGTTGGTAACAATTTTTCAGAAAAGCATTGTGCCCAGCCCATTTTGAATATCCTGGCTTAATAAACAAGGGAGAAAAATGTCGAGCAGAATGGGTACTTATGAGTGGGTGTCTTATATCTTGCTCTATTTGGACTAGAACCCTAATCTTTTATAACTTTTTCTCCTTAAACTTACGCTTTGTCTGTAATTAATGTAAATTATAACCTCAAATAAGGCAATTGTTGACTTTTTCAGTTATTACAGTATGATCCTGAAATGGAGAAAGACCGAACATAGCCCTGAGAGGTGTTCAGCCCAGGTTCTTCTCTAGCTTGTGTGACCCATGAATAAGGGACCTCTTCCTACTTTGCTTTCTTCTGTCTAAAGCAGAACTGAAATAGTCTGTTCTCTCCTTACCGCTAGGAGCATTGTGAAGATTAAGAACATATTCTCATTACTCTGCTTTGATTTTCTGAAATAAAGAAGGTGTATTGGGCTTGGTATTGTTGCCATGAGTGCTGTTCGATAGGAACTTAGGTCTTAGTTTTTTTGGTTTTATTTTTTTAACTTATGTGACGTCGTAATAGTGAAAGATTATGTTTTCTTCAAAATATGGTAAAATAAAGTGTTTTTACAAAGTCTTTTACAAAATGATAATGTTAACAACACACTTTAGTGTGAAAGTAGCCTAATTTTCATTACTGAAATATATTTGGGTAGAAATATCTCTATGCAATGGGTGTCATGACACATGTGGATTTAAAATATGTTCTTTAACATTGTCTTCTGTGACTATTCAGTCTCACTGGGCTTTCGTATTTAGGTAGCATTGGTCTTTTCTTCATTAAGGCTACAAAAAATCAAAACCTTGACATGAGTAGTATAATTTCGACATTTGTCTTTTAATCAATTTGATATGAGATGCAGCCCCCTTCTTTTTTTTTTTTCCCCAATACCAAATACTTCAGCTATTTCCAGCAAAAGAGGTTCTGTTTTTTTCTCTATGAAAGAAATGCAACAGGGAAGGGAAATGCCTAGATGGTTTGGCTCCCACTAAGTAGAGAGGAAGACAGTATCTTCCGGCCATCCTCAGGAGGTCTTGCACAAGAGGACAAATGGCTTCGGTGCTCACTGTGGCCCTCCTGTCTCCTGTCTGTTTGGAGGTCTTGGGGATGTGTCCTGCAGATGCTTTGTATAGTTCTTTAAAAGGAAATTTGGGCTATAATATTAATATAAGATAATACAACATAGCCTGGGACCTGATATTATTAATGGAAAGCAACTTGAGTTGAAAAAGCAATGAGAAGAAGATGAAAAGACAATAATAGGATGACAAGGTGTGTGTAAATAGCGTTGAGTAAGCTGCTGTGTGCATTAGTCTAGTTCTCTTTCTCTCTCTATAACTAACTGTAAATAAATATATATTTGTATAATAAAGAATTGGCTCACAGAGTTTACGGAGGCTGAGATGTCCCAAAATCTGCAGGCAGCAAGCTAGAAAACCAGGAGAGCTGATGGTATAAGTTCCAGCCCAAGTCTGAAGGCCTAAGAACCAGTAGAGCCAATGGTGTAAGTTCTAGTCCACGTCCAAGTCCAAAGGAGGAAGATGACCAATGTCCCAGCTTGAAAGAGGTAGAAAGAGAGACCTTGTTTTTTATTCAGCGTTTTTGTTCTATTCAGGCCCTCAACAAATTGGATGAGGAGTACCACATTGTGGAGAGCAATTTGCTTTACTCAGTCTACTGATTCAAATGCTAATCTTATCCAGAAATACCTTCACAGATACACTAAAAATAATGTTTAACTAAATATCTGGACACCCCGAGACCCAGTCAAGTTGACACATAAGATTAATCATTACACTGGGCAAAGGCATTCAAAGCACCTTAGTTGTAGAGGGACCAAGAGAGTTCACCTTTTGGAGTTTCCCCTCAGTCCTGTCTTTTGAAGGCTGGGAGTGTTTTTGGTCCCCCATCTGTGAGCTGTCTATGGGGCAGTGACATTGTCGTGGTGGTCACCACATGGCAGCCAAGTACACTTCCTGAATATTGCTGCTCAAAGTCTATGTGCATTTTTAGCCCTTGGGATAGTTAATGATAACCTGCCCTTAAGTGGAAACTGCTCCACCTGTGATGAAATGTCTTGATTACCCATGTTGATAGTGGCATGGAAGAACACAGCTAGCTGAAATTCACAGTAATCCAGAAACTCATTTAAGTGTATTTTTCTTCTGCTAAGAGGTAACAAAATTAATTGCTCTTTCTGTACCTGAACACCCAGAAGTTGGTGCTTCAAGAAATGAAATGACAAAAAGGCAGGTGATTTAGAAGGAGAAGGAGAACTGCCTTGGATAATATATGAACTGTCGTCTAACTTCCCCATTGGAATAGATTTGAGTGTCAGTTAAATGCTTCGCTTGGTGTTTCAAGTTTAATGAGACAGCTGCAAATGCACTAAAATCAATGTCTAGAACATGCTAAGTCCTTCTGACTTGAGTACCTTGGTACTTTAGTTCCTTTATCTGGAAGCTCTGTTTCTGTCATTTTGAATGGCTTCTCTTTCTAATCTTGACTTAAAGGTTACTTCCTCAGACAGTCCTTTGCCAGCCATACTTCTTTATCTAAAAATATGGTCCCTATTCCTATTTTTAGGTTTCTTTCTAATGATCTCCTACTTGAATTGTTAGTTTCATTTGCTGTCCTGTGTCTGGCAACTAGCATAGTGCCTGTCACAAAGTAGAAGCTCAGCAAACATTGGTTGAATGAATGAATGAATGAGTCAAAATGCTGTGATTACTTCAGCAAAAGGCACTTAATGTCTAGAGCAGGTCTGTCCAATACATCTGTAATGATGGAAGTGTTTTCTATCTGCTGTCCAGTGTGGCAGACACTACCCACATGTGGTTATTGAGCACTTGAAATGTGGCTAGAGCAACTGAGGAACTGAATTTCTAATGTTATTTAGTTTTAATTGATTTAAATTTAAGTAGCCACATGTGGCTAGTGGCTACTGTATTGGGCAACACAGATCTTGAGAATGTGATTTTATTAGTTTCTGACATGTAAAAATATT
>NW_012148097.1:1977201-1981009 GCF_000956105.1 Propithecus coquereli | reverse complement strand
GTACAGTTCAGTGGCATTACGTACATTCACATGATTGTGTAACCATCACCACTATCCATTTTCCAGAACTTTTTTGTCATCCTTAACTGAAATTCTGTACCCATTCTCCCAACTCCCTGGCCCTGGTAACCACTATTCTACTTTATGTTTATGAATTTGATTATATATTTTTTAATTCTTGTCCACAATGATTGTCCAAACCAATATATAACTGATATCTATGTGTCTACAGGGATCACCTCCTTTAAAATGACTGTAACCTAATTAAATGCATAATTGCCTTATTTTGGGAAATGATAGATACTTCTTGTTAAGGATCCGAAACCGTCCAATTTAGTCACTGCTCCTAGCCATCACTAACCTTACATGCTCACCCTGAATCAGGTCATTTCTCTCATTTAAAAAACAATAATTCCAGAAAATTACTTGTAAGTGACAGGTAGTAAAATTGACTTTCTTGTGTATGTGCTTGATATTCCAAACTTTTCACCAATCTCTATTAAGAAAGGCAAAAAGAATCAATAACAGTTATTTAGTATTTTTAATGCTTCCTAGCTTGTTGGTATAATATCATTGTGAACACTAGGCAACCATGCAAAATAAGTACATTTAAACTTAGGAATTCAAGATGCTTTTTAGTCATTTAGTGAGCAATAGAAATTTTGGGAATTTGAAGAAAAGTGTTACCTTCACCACATGATTTGCTCTGTATTGCTGTGGGTACATCACTGTGCTCAGGAGACTAAGAAACAGAGCAGGAGATGCAGCCCCCGAGGTGAGAGGCTTACCATTGGCATGCATGCTTCGAAGCAGCAGCAGCAAGTGGGCGTGTAAGGTAGCCTATTGTAAGGGCTGTAAAAGAAACACACTGTCTGTGGCATTCAGAGGAGGGAGCAGACACTTCCTGAGTGGACGTTAGGGAAAGGTCGTGAGGGAGGTGGTATTCATGGTAGGCCAAAGGCCGTAAACCATTTTAGGTAGTGCACATGGAGAAGGGACAGTCACATGACACGGGCATTCCTGATGGAGCAGACCACCAGCGTTTAGGATTAGTGGGGGACAAATAGCTGTTCTAGTTCTGTTCAACTGGAGTGTGGGGTATAGTCCCTGGGAGGGAATGGAGCATTTTGATAGGCCAAGTGGAAAAAACTTGTGCTTTAGAAAGGTAGGTCTAGGAACGGTGGCTAAGGTAAATGAGAGAAGGTAATTCTTTAAAAGGGAAGGCTGTTTAACTATCTAGGAGCATATCTGAGGGTGTCCGCATTATGTCAGTTGTGAGAGTAGAAAGGTGAGCCAAATGACAGATAATGTCAAGACAGAGGTCTTACCAACTGACTGAACGGAGGGGTGAAGGAGAAAGTGGCCATAAAGCCACTAGGTTGTAATGCATACTGTATAACAGTCAAAAAGTATCAACGCACGTATGATGAAAAAAAAATAAACCTTTCGCCTGTCTCTGTCCTTCAGCTGTTACCAGTTCTTATACATTTTCTTATATATGTGTGTATATGCATAACCTACATCTATATTCCTTTTCTAAAAAGTGTCAGCTACCATGTATTAATCAATATCTTATTTTTATCATTTAAGAGTACATCCTGGTGATATCCTATACCAATACATGTAGAGCTGCCTTATTCTTAATTTAGTCAGTCCCCAATTAATAAAAATGTGTTTGTTTTTGGCTCTTACAAATTGTTTAGTGAATATCCTTGTTTATGCATCATTTTGCACACATACAAACATGTTTATCTATAGGTTTAAATTACTATTTGCTGAATTAAAGGATATGTGCATTTAAATGTTGGTAGATATTACCAAATTGCCTTCTATTAATATAAAGGTTTTACTAGCAATGCTTCTTCCTTAGATCCTTCCTAATAGTGTTATTAGATAACTTGATATTTCCCAATCTGTAGATTAAAAAATAATATCAATTGTCATTTTAATTTGCATTTCTTTAATGAGTGAGATTGAGTATATTTTCATAGCTTTGAAAGGCATCTGTAATTCCTTGTGGGGGAACTTCTTTTCATTAGCTGATTCCTATTTCTCTGTTCAGAAGTTGGACTTTTATGGAATGCTTATGGTGGGTTCTTATAAATTATGATTCTGGAGTATTGATAGATGTATTAGGATCCACCATTTGGTGAGTATATTAAGGCAACAGTCTTAATATATCTATTCCTGTTTTTTTTTTTTTTTTTTTAGTTTTAATCAAGAGTGAATATTAACCTTTGTCAAATGCCTTTAGAGTGTCTGGGGGGCTGATTGTATGATTTTTCTCTTCTGATCATAGGGTAAATTAGAGAAATAGATTTCCCATCTTGAATTATCCCTGCATTACATGAGTGCCTGCCAACTACCACCCCCTCTGGCCGTGGAGTAGCGTTCCCTCAGGGGCTTCTGGGTTCTGTTTGTTAATGTTTTATTTGTGATTTCTACATACAGTTCATAAGTGGTGCTTATGAGCTTATGGTTTATCTTACTCATCACTGAAACAACTTTTCAGAGATCATCGATAACCTCCATGTGATTAAATTAGCACCCCCCAACCTCATTTACAGTCTTCTGTCCTCTTCAGTTCTGTGGCATTTCACACCCTGACCAGTGTTCTTACTTCATCTTCTTGAAATGTTCTCCCTCCTTAGCTTCTGTGGTGCTAAGAGCTGAGCTCTGTGCTCCTTGATGGGTCTTCCTCCTCTCAGCGCCTGTCTGTCTACCCAGAGCCTCCCTCCATGGCCCCCCTACTTCCAGCATGCCATTGTCACTAGTGTGGGCCTCTCTCACGCATTGCTTGACGTGTCTATTCGTGTGGCTGCCGTCAAACTCAGTGTGTCTGAGATAAACTCATTCTTCACCCCCACCCCAAGTCAGTTTCTCCACTGGATTTGCAAAATAAGGACATTTACTCTTAGGAATTCCATTTATTGTAATCTCTAACATTTTCTCAATGATCCTGGCTCCCGCATGTGTTGAGTGCCTGCTGTGTGTCTGGCTCTGAGAAGCCAGGCAGCAGGCAGGACCAGTGGGTACAAAGGACACAGACAGCAGATATAGATTTCTTTTTCAAGAAACCTGAAGCGGCAGAGAAAAGGCCATAGTTTGGAGAGGTGAAGAGGTTGAGGGAAGCCAGGATTCTTTGAGGCGAAGAAGCGGTCAGGGTGAGAAGTGTCAGATGCAGGGACAGAGAGCAGTGCCCGGGAGGTGGCTGAGGGAATGTAAGCCTGAGCCTGGGGTGGCCAGAGCCAGAGGAGCCGCCCGGAGGGAGAAGAGAAGGAAGATCCAGAGAGATGCGAGGGAAACGCCAGGTGCAGGAACGTGACTCCTGTGCTGCTGAAAAGGGTGGGGCTTTGTCCTTAAAGAGAAGAGACATTTTCAGTCCTCTGAATATTTTTCTTGATGTGTGCTATATCTGTATGAGGAAAATCCCGTCCTCAGCTACTCTGGAGAGACTCTTAAGTCTGTAGGAGGGCATGGAGGACCGTCAAGGGCTGGTCTTAGCACGTGGCAGACGCTCATAGTTATTCCTGGAGTAAGAGGCTGAAGCACAAGTGCGTTCTCCATTTGGGAGACTGCTTTTTATCTCTCTATGAGCAGTTCGACATCAGCAGCTTTAGGACAGGTGGAGAAGAAATTGATATCTCTCTAAGCATCAGTCAAACCATGTAGGCCATGTTGGAATATTTTTCACAGCGATAGTGTCTCTGTGGGTAGCAGTGGGCTATTGCACCCTGGTGAGCAGTTGCTCTCAGCGCTGGGGACAGTGGTGTCGCCTGCACTCTGTGGAATTCCTCACAGTCTTGGG
>NW_012148097.1:1974697-1976201 GCF_000956105.1 Propithecus coquereli | reverse complement strand
CTTTGTATAGAAAGTATACTACTTCACTAGAGAAACATCTGCATGAGGAAGCCTTAATTGCCAAGTATTACTGTACCCCCAAACACACACAAAATCATTTTCCATAATAATTGGTACAAAGCAGATAAATGGAGGTTAAAACATCTCTGATTTAAGACTTCCCAGGGAAGGTTCCAGATTCCAAAGATATACCCAAAGTCAACTTTTCTGTAGTTTTAGGAAATGTAATATGCAGCAAGCTATTTCTTAATTTTTTAAAAATAATTTCACACACAAAAACACCATTGGTTAATACCAGTCTTGAAGATATTATACTTTCTGACTAGCAAGTATAGTCAGAAGGACCCTGAGCAAAAAGGAGTAGCATTTCTTCTGTTTTGGATTTTCTCTGATGCAAGAATTTAGGGCAGTGGTAGAAACTATAGAATGTTCAAACTTCTAAGCATTAAAACCTAAATATAATCCCTTCAGTTTCACCTTAAATCTGGAATTTGATTCAGGTTACATATTAAATGTGCCATCAAAATATTTTGCTAACGGTTTCTTACATTTTAAAAAATATTTCATTAGCACTGTTAAAATAAATCAACCATAAAAATTCTCCTATTCTAAAGGCATGTCAATTGTGAAGAAAATGCAGCAAAGTAAGGAAATATACTCTTCACAATCTTAATGTTGAGAGTTAAACATCTTAGAAATTCAACCCAGAATAAATGACTTTATCTATACCCATAAATGTCTTACAACATCCTAAAATTAGCACCATTTTGATGATAGAGAAAACAGATTCAATAGCTGAGTTGCTTAAAATCACAGTCAGTAAAGGATGACATGGAGAAATGGGCAAATCCCAGAGAGATTTGGGATTTAGAAGCAATCAGGCCTGGCACCTGATTAGGTATGAGGAATAAAGGGGGAGGAGGATAAAGGATGCCTTCCAGTTTTCTGGATCGAGTAATCAGGTGGTGGTTGGTAGTGTTTGCCCAGGTAGTAAATGTACAAGTTGGTATTAGATCTGGGATGTGTTGAGTTTAAGGTACCTGAGGGACACCTAAGTGGGGAAGTCCTGCATAGACAGGTACATGTGTAGACTGGAGCTCCTGAGGGATACTGGCATTGGAGATTTGAAGGACCTTGGCACAGAACTGGTAATTGAAGCAAAATTACACTTGAAGGTATTAATAGATGGGACCAAGACAGGATATATAGTAGAGGGAGAAGTGAAGAGGGCCAAAGATAGAACTCTGGGGTCACTGAGTAATAGGGATGATTAAAGGATGTGGATCATTGAAGGGGACCGAGTAGGAGTGTTCAGACAGGTGGGAAGAAGGCCAGAAGAGAGGCCATAGAAACTGATGGAAGGCACAGTTTTGAAGACAGTGCAACCAATAGTGTCAAAGGCTGCAGAGACTCCAAGTCAGAAAAGCCACTGAGAAGTGGCTATTGGCTTGAGTGAATAGGAGGCTACTGGTGACACTGTGGGAAATAGCTCCAGTGGAGTGGC
>NW_012148097.1:1971504-1973772 GCF_000956105.1 Propithecus coquereli | reverse complement strand
ATTATTATACAACCTAGTGTCTGGCCTGATTTTTCTGTATAGTTATAAATAATATAGAGATATATTTTATTATTAATTCAGGAACTGGTATAGAGATATGTTTTATTATTAATTCAGGAACTGGTACCCTAAATGATAAGTGCATTTATCAGTTCCATTAGCCACTTATTATATTTGCCTTTGTATTTGGGTTCTTCTAGATGATTGGATTTATTGTTAGGCAGACATTTGGTTCTTCTAGATGATTGGATTTATTGTTAGGCAGACATTTTAGTTTGGGATCCCTGGCTTAGAAGGAGGCAGAGGGGGCAGAAGGAACCAGGATCTGTGTTTAGGAAGGGAAAAGGGGTGTAAGGGACAAAGAACAGAGAAGGATGTACGTGGTAGTGTGTGTCTGTCAGTCTTGGAAAGCAGAGCAAGGCAGTGGTCTCTGGAGAACTAATATTTTTCAGGAACATGATACATGCCAGATGGCAAGCTATGCCTTTTCATGCATAGTGCATCCTCACAATAATCTTGGCAAGGTAAATACTGATATTATACATAGTTTGAAAGAAAGAAATGAAGGGAGGTGAGAAGATATCAAAAAAGAACTTTTAAAAGGAAAGAAAAATAGTGATGATGACTATTGTTATTAAATTGAAATGAAAATTGCTTCAATGTAACTGCTGTGGTATTCTAATTTTTATTTTTTGGGGGGATTCAGTCTTAAGTGTTTGAGTCAAAAGGGTTAAAATTGGTTGTGAAGCTGTTACATGGGGACTAGTTCAACTCTATTTTTGTGCATCCTTGGAAATTTATAATAAAGCATTTTTAAAAGGATCAAACAAAGAAATAAAATGTCTTGGTTGTAATGAAAAGTGAAGGAATATTTATGAATAGCATTGGGACTTTTTCTCTTCTTCCACTGTCACATCTGTATGATAGCCTTAGCCTAAGAACCTATTTTTGAGTCAAAATTATTAACATACCATTTAGGAAATAAAGATAATAAAATCAGTTGTTTTCTATGTGGTAATTTAGCTTCACGTAATGTGTGAAGACTCAGTTCAGAAATTTGGTGGCTTCTTCATCTTCATTGGATTGCAGAGGGAGGTTTGTCAAAGTGAAGGAGCGTTTATGCTGGAAAGAAGCCCAGGGCTGGGAATGTTTCTTTGCAGGAAGTATATAGCTCCAAAGGGGCAGATCAGAGTCTAGCCAGTGAGCATCTTCGCATGTAAAACACTGTGGTGGGGACTGTAGGGAGCTACAAAGATAGGAAATAAGATAGTGGCGATACCTATGGAGGGCTTACTCTGTGGCAGCATGCTCTAAACACTTCACGTATGTTTAATCCTTGCTACAACTCTAGGAGTTAGGTACTATTCTTTCTTATTTTTTTAATTCTATACTTTATTTTGATTTTTTTATTGTTACATAATATCTGTACATATTTATGGGGTACATGGGATATTTTGTTACATGCACAGAATGTATAATGATTAAGTCAGGGTATTTAGGATATCTATCACCTCTAGTATTTATCCTTTCTATGTGTTGAGGACATCTCAAGTCCTCTGTGCTAGCTATTTTGAAATATACAATACATGGTTGTTAACTATAGTCACCCTACTCTGCTATCAAACATTAGAACCTATTCCTTCTATCTAACTGCATGTTTGTACACATTGACCAACCTGTCTTCATCCCCCATTTCCCCTGGTCATCTGGTATCTATCATTCTGCTCGCTACCTTCATGAGGTCAACTTTTTAAGCTCCTGCATATGATTGAGAACATGCAATATTTGTCTTTTTGTGCCCAGCTTATTTCACTTAACATAATGAACTCTAGTCCATCTACATTGCTGCAAATGACAAGATTTCATTTTTAATAGCTGCATAGTATTCCATTGTATATATACCACATTTTCTTTATCCATTCATCTGTTAATGGACACTTGAGTTGATTCCATATCTTGGCTATTGTGAATAGTGCTGCAATAAACATGATGATTAATGCTGTTCAGCATTTTTTCATGTAACTGTTGGCCGTTGGTGTATTTGCTTTTGAGAAATGTCTATTCATGTCCTTTGCCTATGCTGTAATGAGATTGCTTTCTTACTGTTGAGTTGTTTCAGTTCCTTATTAGTCACTTGTTGGATGAGTAGTTTGCAAATATTTTCTCCCATTCAAAAGGTTGTCTATTCACTCTGTTGATTGTTTTCCTTGCTGAACAGAAGCTTTTTAGTTTAATACAGTCCCATTTGTCTATTTTTGTTTTTGTTGC
>NW_012148097.1:1970814-1971454 GCF_000956105.1 Propithecus coquereli | reverse complement strand
ACTCCAAGTCAGAAAAGCCACTGAGAAGTGGCTATTGGCTTGAGTGAATAGGAGGCTACTGGTGACACTGTGGGAAATAGCTCCAGTGGAGTGGCAGAACAGCCCTAGAATTCACTGGGTTGAGCAGCGAATGGACGAGAAACTGAAAACAAGAAGTGTTCAGTGTTTATGTCTCAGTGCCTTCTTGGGAAAGAAAGAGGTAAGGCCATGAAAGAGTGGCTGTAGCTATAAAGAGAGGGGATGCTTTTTTTTAAGTAGGAGAAATTTGAGCATGTTTAAGTGCTAAAGTGAATGAGTCATGAGGCATTGGCCTAGGCAAGAAGAAAACTTCCACTCGCGTTGACATAGGATGCAAGGAAGGAAGAAGGATGCCATGCAGTTAAGGTTGCATGTGTGCTAGGAGGAGAGGAAGTGGGGATTGGAAAGATTATTACTCGGTCATTCTGTAAACTTGTATTAAAAAAAAGATAAGTTATTTAAAACCAAGACTGGGCCATGTGATTTTTGTGGTGTAGAGACTAGATTTACTACATAGAAACCTGGAAAATTTACAAGTCCTTAAACCCCAATGGAGGAAAAGTTATTATTTAATAATATCGTATTCACTTTTATTTAGAGAATCTGATAGAAGATGAATTAG
>NW_012148097.1:1956667-1965210 GCF_000956105.1 Propithecus coquereli | reverse complement strand
CCTTCCTGATGTCTGTTTCAGCTAGTTCATTATTACTGTATAGAAACACTACTAATTTTTGTGTATTGATTTTGTATTCTGTAACTTTATTGAATTTATTTATTAGATCTAACAGTTTTTGGTAGGGTTTTTAAGATCATGTCATGTGCAGAGAGGGATATTTTGACTTCCTCTTTTCTAATTTAGATGACTTTTATTTGTTTCTCTTGCCTGATTGCTCTGGCTAGGATGTCCATTACTATGTTGAATATGAGAGGTGAAAGTGGGTATTTTTGTCTTGATCTAGTTCTTAGAGGGACAGCTCTCAGCTTTTCCCTATTCAGTGTGATGTTAGCTGTGGGTTTGTTACAGAATGCCTTTATTATATTGAGGTATATTCTGTTCTTTCTGTGTCTAGTTTGTTGAAAGTTTTTATCATGAAGGATGTTGAATTTTACCAAATGCCTTTTCTGTCCCTATCGAGGTGATCATGTGGTTTTTGTCTATCATTCTGTTGATGTGATGTATCACATTTATTGATTGGTGCATGTTGAACCATCCTTGTATCCCTTGTATTTATCCCACTTGAGAATGGTGTATTATCTTTTTAATGTGCTGTTAGATTCAGTTTGATAGTATTTTCTTGAGGATTTTGGCCTCTTGTGTTCATCAGGGATATTGGCCTGTAGTTTTCTTTTTTTGTTGCATCTTTTTCTAGTTTTGATATCAGGGTAATGCTGGTATCCCAGAAAGATTTAGGGAGACTTCCCTCCTCTTTGATTCTGAAATAGTTTGAAGAGACTTGGTGTTAGTTCTTCTTTGTAAATTTGATATAATTCAGCAGTGAAGCCATCCAGTCCTGGGTTTTGCTTTAGTGGGAGACTTTTTATTACTGATTAATTCTTGGTGTCCTTGATGGGCAGTTTTTTCTTTCAGCACTTTGAATATATCATTCCATTCTTTCCTGGTCTGTAAGGGTTCTGGTGGGAAATCCATTGTTACTCTGATGGGGGTTCCCATATAATCGACTAGATGCTTTTCTCTTGCTGATGTTAGAATTCTTTCTTTGTCTTTGAATTTTGACAGTTTGACTATAATGTGCTATGTTGAAGAACTTTTTGGCTTATATCTATTTGGGAATTTATGAGCTTCCTATATCTGGATGTCTAAATTTATCACTATATTTTGGAATTTTTCAGCTATTATTTTGTTAAACAGGTTTTCTGTCCCTTTGGTTTTCTCTTTACCTTGTGGAACACTGAAAATTTAAGTATTTGGTTGCTTTATGATAACCCATATGTCATATAGGCTTTGTTCATTGTTTTTTATTCTTTTTTCCTTATTTTTGTCTGTGTGGGTTATTTCAAAAGACCTGTCTTCAAGTTCTAAAATTCCTTCTTCTGCTTGATCTTGTCTGTTGTTGAAGCTCTCAAATGTATTTTTTATTTCATTTAATGATTCTTCATTTCCAGGGTTTCTGTTTGATTCTTTTTTATGATATCTATCTGTTCGATAAATTTTTCCTTCATATCCTGATTGTTTTTCTGATCTCTTTGTGTTATTTATCTGTGTCCTCTTGTATCTCACTGAGCTTCTTTAACATCATTATTTTGAATTATTTTTTTGATATTTCTTTGAAATTTCTTTTTCATTGGCATCTGTTGCTGGAAAATTATTGTGTTCCTTTGGCAGTGTCATATTTCCTTGCTTTTCCATGTTTCTTGTGTTCTTACATCTATATCTGTGCATGTGGTGAAACAATCTCTTGTTCCAATTTTTTAGATTGTCTTTTATACCGGAGGACTTTTTCCTCAACATGTATGTATGGTGTTGGTTTGGTAGGGCACTTTGGCTTAGATTCTGTATGCGTGCAGTGTATAGTCTTTGTATATTTTCTTTGCCTATAAACAGCATTAGTGGTGTCTGTGATTTCCTCTGTGGCTTTGGATGAAGTCGTTAGTGTGGTAAAGTTGTGCTGGGGATTAGGACACCAAGGTCAGCCAGTCCTTGGGCACCGGTGGGCCAAGCGTGCCTTTCCTTGATTCTTAGGGCAGTGTATGCTGGCACTGGTGTTAGTGGGTCCAAGCAGGCTAATTCTCGGGGCCTCTAGGTGGCTTGCTCGTGTGCCAGCAGGGGCAGTGGTGGGCTGAGTGGGTAAGCGAGTTCTTGGGCCCACCTGTGCAGTAGGTGTGGTATGGGCAATGATAATAGCAGTGGTGAGACAACCCTCTGGCTCCCAAGTGGTCTGTGCTGGTGTTGGCAGTGGCTACAGAGGGTTGGGCAGGCCAGTCCCTAGGTCTGGAGGTGATACATGAGGGTGAGTGTCAGCTGTGGTGGTAGCAGCAGGCTGATTGGGCTTCCCTTTAGGCCCCTGGGAGGTATGTGCCAATGTCAATGGTGTTGGATGGGGTAAGGTGATCCCCAAGCCCTCAGTTGGCATGTTTGGGTGCTGGAGCACGGAGTCTTGTCCTCATGTTCCCTGATGGTGTGTACGGGCAGTGGCTGTGGTCGCTATGGGCAAGGGGATCCCCCGGCCCCAGCAGAGGTTTTGTGTGGAGGGTGCCTGCTCTCAGGGCATGTGCAAACGTGCTGCAGTCCTGCTGCTGGGGAGGGTGGTATTGCTGTCGTAGCAGTAGCAGTAGGCAGGTGCCTTGGGAGTGTGTGCTTCAGTTCCAGGCAGCAGTCAACAACAATAGATGCTGGGGTAGCCTGTCCTCAAGGTGTATGCAAATACTAAATGGTTCTGCTGTTGGAAGAGGCAGGTCACTGTCAGTGGCTTGTGCTTCAGCTCTGCTGGCGCAGGCAGTAGCAGCAATAGCTGTGGCAGGGGAGCCTGACCTCACGATATATGCAAATGTGTGGTGGCGCTGCTGCTGGGAGCGGTCAGGTCCCTGCCAGTGGCTCACGCTTTGGCTCTCGCAGCAGCTGCCAGCAGAGGTGGTGGCTGTGGGGGATGTCATTGGGTGCCAGGGCTGCGGAGATGCAGGGGCTGTTGAGCCCAGGGTGGGATGCCGTCTGATGGGGGGTGGGCTTTCAAAATGATGTTGTGCTGTAGCTGTCAGGTCTGGGGTGGGATGTGGGGCCCAGTATGAGCTCCCTCTCTGGAGCATGCCTTCTCATGGTTTCCAGGCAGCTCTGTACGTTGGTCTCAGCCCCCAGGGGGCCCACATTATGGCGAGGCTTGCAGGAGACTGTGGTGGGGACATGGACCACTGGGGATCTCTTAACCTTTCCCCGCACTGGGGAGCCTCTCCACCCAGCAGGCTCCCTGTCCTTCCTTGCCTTCGGTGTTTCCTGTCACTTCTCTGTTGAATTCCAGTGTTGTCTTAGATGATCTGTTGGTAGTGTGATTGTCTACTTGCTATTTTGGTTCTTCTTTGTGGCGAGGTGAGTACCAGGTGTATCTACTCAGCCAGCCCGAAGCCCTTCCTAATTGTACACTTTTCTCTTATTTTTAAATTTTTTTTTGTGGTAAAATGTAGAGATATAATAACTGTCATTTGGACCATTTTTTAGTGTATAGTCCACTGGTGTTAAGTACATTCATACTGGAACTATCATCCTTCTCTAGAACTTTCTTATCTTCCCCAGTTGACACTCTATACTGGAAAACAATAACTCTCCATTCCTTGTTTCCCAACCCTGCAACCACCGTTCCATTTTCTGTTTCTATGAATTTAACTACTCTAAGTACTTCATATGAGTGGAACCATACAGTATTTGTCCTTTTTGTCTGGCCTATGACACTGAGCATGATGTTTTCAGGGCCTGTGTCAGAATGTCCTTCCTTTTTAAGACTGAATAATATTGCATTGTATGTATCACCATATTTTCTTTATCCTTTCATCCAATGATGGGCCCTTGGGCCGCTTCCCGCTTTTGGTTATTTTGAATAATACTGCTATGAACGTGGGTGTACAATTTCTCTTGATCGTGCTTTCCTTTCTTTTGGGTATATTTACAGAAGGGAAATCCTGGATCATGTGTTAATTCTATGTCTAATTTTTTAGGAGCCTCCATACTATTTACCACAGTGGCTGCACCATTTTCCATTCCCACCAGCAGTGCACAGGGGTTCCAGTTTCTCCACATAGGAGGTAGGTACTATTTGTCTTTCAGTGTTACAGCGGAGGGAGGGAGACACAGAGAGGTTAAGTGAGCTCACACAGCTAATGTGCAGATCTCAATTTTAATATGCCAGCGCTACTTCAGAACCTTAACTCCTGTGACTTACAGGTAAGATGAGGCACAGAGAGTTTACAGGGCATGATTAAAGTTCCCTGCCTAATAATGTCAGAGCTGAGATGCAAAGCCTGCCTTCAGAGTTTATGTTGTGAAGGACTTCTGGAGTCAGCACTTTTTTTTTTTTTTTTTAAATAAAGGTGCTGTTTAAGAAAATATTAATCTTTGAACATTTTTATATGGCTTTTTCCTGCCTTTTAAAATTTATGCTTTAAAACATTATCTTTAAAAATGTCTGCAATACATTTGATTTTCTTTTTAAGTTTCTTGGGTAAAATTTTTCCTTTAAATTTTTTGAGTAAATATACATTGATTCCGGTGGAGTATTGTAAAACATCTCCACGATACCATTCCCATCAGAAATTTGCTTTCAAATATGACCAAGCAATAGTATCTTAAGCTGGATTTAAACTCGGGGAAGTCTGGAGCGTATCTGGTCAACAGTGAGGACTTTTTGTATCTAGATAAAATGAATATTCCAGCTTTATCAACAGAGGAGCAACCACTCAGAAACTTATCCATTTCCCTGCACATATTTTGTTAAGAGTATGTGAGTTTTCCCTCAAAGATTCACAATAAGGCCACACGGTGCTCTGAAAAATAGCACCATCCCTAGGTGACACTGGCTCAGCTGGGCCATGTCACACCTGTTTCCAACACCTCTCACATTGCCAGGGAGGTGCCCCCTGAAAGTACAGACTCAGATGCCTCCTGGCCGTGCCTCATCAGAGCTGCTTATTAACGGGGAGGGAGAGCCTTGCATGGTCCTCAGCCCCTCTTCCAGGGTTGGGGGTAGGTGGCTTATACAGTCCACCCTCATAGCTGGGTGTTAGTTTTAGACAAACACTTTTTGTCCCAGCGTATCAAGGGCCCATAATTATGCTTAGATGAACTCTCTACTCTGGAAGGTATCTTTGAATAACCTAATTCAGTGGTTCTCAGCCTGATGTACACTGCAGGATATCTAGGGAGCTTTAAAAAATAATGATGCCACAGTTCCATCTCCAGAGATTCCGATGTGGCTGATCTGATGTGTGCCTAGACCACTGGGATTTTTAAAAAGCTTCCAAGGTGATTCTAATGTGTGGTCAAGGTGTAGGACCACTGTTCTAATTTCTTTTTAATACCTTGTTCTTTGGGCCCTAAGTAAGATTTTTACCATCGCAAAAGATACAAAAATGTTCTTTTCTCAGGGTGTCCCTGTTACCTGAGACTGCTGGAAGTATTTCTCACATATTAAGGGAATCTCTTTTATTTTGTTTATTTGTGGTGGAAAATTATTTTCATGTCTTTATGGAGTATGTCTTTATATTAATAAGATTTAGTGCTGGTTGCTATAGAAGATAGATTTAGTTGACTCTGCAGAACCTTGCGTTTCGGAAAATAGAGGGTTGGCTATTTGTCTGTCTAGATTTTAGAGCAAGCTCCAGCTCACTTTCTGGGTTTTGATGGCACTTTCATTTCGTAAACTGAAGCCTATGATGACATTTGTGCTGATATTCCTTATAGTTCCTGAAGGCTTCTCATTTAGACCCTCACCTCCTCTGATGTACGTAGTATAATGCCTTTCATCCCCTTGTGTATTAAAACACTAAGCTCTACCATTAAATTAGGAAGTCTGGGTGCATCTTTGAGTAAACCACTTGGTCAATATGAGGGTTCTTTGTTTTGTTGCAGTGCTTTGTCTAAGCCCCTCCTGGGCCCTTGGAGTTTTTTTAAAAAGACAGAGACTGTATTTGGTATAGTCTTCTCTTGTGTAACAGCAGCTGTGTTGGACTGAGGCTTTAAGGTTATTTGTTTAAAAGTTCATTGAAGTTTGGAAATGCAATTTAGAGTTTGGGGGAAATGAGTGTTCTCCTGGCTTTGATTTTATTTTAAAAATGCATATTTGGATGTAATATTTAAAAAATTTTTTCATTATTTTTATTTATCTATGAGAGGTTTATCAGTAGTTGGAGCAGAAAGGATGTATGATCTGTGGTAGCTTTCCTGCTGTGTATCTCTTAGAGACCTCACTTAAGGGCAGAAAATGATTGAGTTACTCTGATAGATGAGGATAAGGACTTCTTACTGGCTCTAAAACCTTTTTTGATATAGGCAGAGGAAAGATATACATATGTTCATGTGTGTGTCTTTGTGTGCATAATAGTATCAGTGATGTTACGTCTATTTGTTTTCATATGTAGCTGCTGATTCAGAGTGACCTAGTGGACATTCTCTCTCACCTTTGACTTAGAAGGACTTAGAAGGAACATCTGTTGCTGATCCTCCTTGGTTTTTTCAAAGAGAAACCTATTTGGGTTTGCTATGGCATTCCTGTTTAGATAATTTCATAACGGTTGTGGGGACTGGGAATATAGCTCTCTTCTTACCTTTGTGCAGATTTTTCCCCTTAGTTAGTTACTGAGGTGACAGGTGTGTGTGGAGGTAGGGGGTGGGGCAGGGGGCCCTGTTGGATGAGAGAGACAGATTGCTTAGACAACAGGCACGGGCATCTGGTCATTTCCGAAGTGGTAGAAAATGAAGGTTGTGCTCCCTAAGGGGGACTTTCAGGGGCTCTTGGATCAGCTGGTATGACTTTTCTAGGCTCTACTCATTTATTTTCCCTGCTTTCTTCTCTGTAATTATTCCCTATTTGTTGACCTCCAGCAGCTGGTAAATTATATATGTCACCAAGAAAGGTCAAGGGTTATAGAAAGGAGGCACTTAATTTTCTGATTCCTTAAGTTGGTTTTTTACATTCTAGCAGTTTGACATGAAAATGGCAGATAACAGCAAGTTATCTTTAAAAGCCCAGCCCGTTGTTTTTCAGAGGGTGTTCTGCCAGCCCCTCCTCTTATCCCCACTCCACCCCACGACACCCCAACTCCTGCGTCTTTCAGAGCCAGTGGCATTTCTAAAGGAAACAATTCAGAAACCATTCTTCTATTGAGGGCAGTTTGCATCTTCTTCATGTAGGAAGTATAGAGTTAAATATTATTTTAGGGTAGGGTGGGGAGGGGCAACTAATATAAAATGATTGTTTTTTTTTTTTTTTTTGGTAAAACTCACAAACATTATTCTGGTTTTATTGAAAATGGTGATAAGTTGTTGGACTTCACGAAAGTAAAAGGTAGTGTCGGATGATTTTGGTGAACTGTCTCCTCCGTGGTGGGCATTCACCTGAGGACCCAAAGATAAATATGACTTGGTTGGTACCCTCTGGGAGCTTCCAAGGAGCTCTTTTATGCCATTTGTCTTCTTAGCCATGCACTTTTCCACAGTTGTCAGTCATGCCCCATCTACCCTCTTTGTCATTCACAGACTCCAGGCAACAGTCTTCCCACAGCTCGGCACATTTTTCCACTTTGGAACTTTCCTCTAGAGCTTTTCTCCTCCAAGTGTGCTCCTAGGAACAGCAGAATCTCAGTTCCCACCCAGACCTGTTGTGATGTTTAACAAGAACTCCACGGTGACTATGTCTGCAAAATGTGTCAAGATACAGGTTCTGTTTCAGCACGTCGGGATGGGGCCTGAGATTCTGCATTTCTAACAGGCTCCCAGACACTGCCAATGCTGCTCTGTGAACCACACAGTGGATAGCAAGGCTTTGCTCTGGAGGGCTCATATCTCCCTAGTGTCAGAGAGTAGCAAAACTGTTTGGGTTATCTGGTGATACGGGATGATGTAGCCTCACCAAATATCTCGGCCTCAGGGAATTGAAAAAAGTACCTGGTTCCTATGTGCTAGCACAGTTCTCAGAACTTTACTAACACACTGAATCCTCTCCCCAGTCTTAGGAGGTAGACACTGTTATCTCTCTTTCACAGATAGGGAGACAAGGCACAGAGAGGTTAAGTAGCTGGACCAAAGTCACAGGAACTGACGAGCGCAAGGGCAGGGCTCTGGACCCAGGCAGTGCGTCTCGGTACCCAAGCTGAGTTGGATCACAGTTCTGAAATGAGAGTATCTTGGTTTGGCTGGTGGAGTGGTTCTAGAAGGCAAGCTGAGTTCAGGAGTGTGAACAGTATAAGGAAGGCTTGGCAATAGAGAGTGGGGCTGTGCTGTTCATGTTCAAGGAACAGGGCTATGGGGGAAGAAAACACACAGGGCCCCAGCTGCCGAGGAATGAGAGAGTATGTACGCCAAACTTTTTTTTTTTTTGCCTTACACAACAAAAATTTATCGTCTTATAGTTCTGGAGATTAGAAGCCCAAAATCAAGCTCTCTATAGGTTTGGTTCCTTCCAAGGACTGTGTGTGTATCTGTCTCTGTGTTCTAATTCCCCCGCCCCCCTTTTTTTTTATTTTAGCATATTATGGGGGTACAGATGTTTAGGTTAC
>NW_012148097.1:1952128-1955012 GCF_000956105.1 Propithecus coquereli | reverse complement strand
GGGGGAAATTAAGGTATAGAAGAGAGATAAGAACTTGGTCATTAACAGTAGGGTATAAGATCTGATCTTTCCTCTTGGGCACAGGGATGAGCGTGAACGCACAAGAGCAGCACCTGAGACTGACTGACTGAAACTGGACGGGAGCTCCCTAAGGTCTCCCTGGGTTGGGCGCTGGGCTGAAACTGTGTGTGGGATTAAATGGCCCCAAGGTGAAGTCAGTTTCCACCTGGTGGTTAACATTTGTTAGGATGGAGCACATGTCCTGACCTCCCGTGTCTTCATCCCCACGTCAGCCAGGAAGAGCCCAGTGCTGCCCTCCCCTGACTGCTGTTTCTTAGACACACGCGTGTGTGGCAACCCCAGCTGTGCCCCAGCCCTCAGCTTCACTGGAAGTGGAAGATTGCTTCTGCTTTCCTCCCCATCTTTGTGATTATTGCACTTCTTGCCACAGACATTTCTCATTGCTCCCAATGCGAAAGTCTGGGCTCGTTACTTTAACCAAATGATTGTACAGCCCCGTGTGACCCCATATAAATTTTTAAATGGATAACTAAACTGACAGCACATGAAGTGCGCCCGGGGAATCCTCTACCTCAGGATGCTCGTAATGAAGAGAATTGACTGGGTTAGCAGATGGACACTGCTCATTTTTTGGCAACCCCTGACAAATACACAACACCTCCAGGTGGCTCTCTGGGCACTGCTCTGTGTGGCATGCTCTGGAATGCTGATGGCCCCTCTTCCTCCCTGGCCAAGACAGCAGGCTGCACAGTCTGGTGTGGCCCTTGGCTCGTTATCCTTAAGATCAAGGCATGTATGTCATTTTAAAATAAATGATTATCTTTTAATTATAGAGTCATCATAACAGTATTACAAAAAGCTTAGAAATAGAGAGGAAAAGACACCCACATTCCCCACTGTAAATCGTGGTTATCAGTTTTTAAACTTTTTTTCAATGACTTTTCATAGTTTTATCTGTTGGTTTGTATCTGCATGTCCCCTCATTGCTGCATGACCTCCATAGGTACGGTTTTAAGGGCTACATAATATCCTGCTGAGATGCTACACCATCGATTATTTAACTCTGTTGTTAACGTGTACATTTCTTCTAACTTTTCATCATTATTAATAACAGTGTGAGGTATACCTTCATCCATGTAGCTATTAATATTTCCATATTTTGAATTAGTTTCTTATGATAGAATCCCAGATGTGGCATAACTGGGTCAAAGAGTATGAACATTTTTATGGCTTCTAAAACATATTGCCAGATTGCTTTCTGGAAGAGTGGAGGCAATTTACAATGCCGTCACAAAGGCGTTTGTTTCCCAGGTGGCCAACTAGGGTTAGAGATGCAGCCTCTCACAGTGGGAGAGGAGGAGGAGCAGTGTGTGTGCCTTTATAAGACTCATTGGTGCATATGTGTATTGATTTAAGCCCAGTGACACCAGGCATTGTCCTTGTTAATAGGCATGTGCTAGGGGTCTAATGTCAATGTAATAGTCATCCAGTTTGGTGTTTAGTAGAGCAGTGTGCTCGATACGAAATAAAGCAAGTTATAGATGTTTCCTGTTTCCCAGGAATTTGGATTTTCTAAAAAGTTGGCAAAGGTGAAGTGACAAAAACGTTCAGCTGTGTGACAGGTTCTTAGTGGCCCCCTACTTTTCGGGAATACCTAATAATTTGGAGATGAAGATGAAAGTCAAAGGAGGTTGGTGGGACATGCAGGGGGAGGGCATTGGAAGTACCTGGCACGTCTCAGGGGAGTGCCTAACCCGGACTGCAGAAGTCACTGCACCTCACCTGATAAGGACAGTCTTTTGGGTGCTGAATGAAGTGCTTGTATTGAGAAGGATTTTGAGGTCTCACCTAGGCTCAGTTGGAAAGGTACTGTGGTTAATTAGCAATTTGTTCTAGATCTTTGTCATTGTAATTTTTTCGTTAATTGTCTTTGCATTTGGATTGTAAACATTACGTGCCTTTAAAGTAGGTCTGTATTTTTTTAAATTATTAAGTTTTCTACCCATTCCCTAAAGTTTTGTATGTGGTATATGTATATGGTAGTTTTGTGTCTCCTGACTGAAGAATGAGTGAATGAAGGAGAGTCACTCATCGTCCCAAGCATTCTACCAAAGCCCGGCGGTTAACTAACAGGAACCCCCAGTTCTTGTGCTCACATGTGAAACCTCCAGCAGACTTTACAGGGTTTGTAAAGTAAGACGAAATTTCAGCTGAAATTTAGGAAAGGTAATGCCAGAAAAGACCTTTGACTCATCTGTATAAACTCCCAAATCAATAATGGGACCCCCTTGTTTTACAGAGGAGAAAACTGAGCCAATTAAGGGTAAGTGTCTTCTCCAAGGTCACACAGATGGTTGGGTTGCTTGATTCCTGGTCGAGTGTCTTTTCACTACACCATGTTGGAGAACTTAGGGTGCTTGTTTGACTTACCCCTCCTCCACCATACTCTCTACACATGTGTATATGGAGTTTTCTTTGCTCAGTGATCAGCCTTGTCCACTCTTGTGACTGAACAGAAATGTGTTTAGAGATTGTGACCTCAATGCGGTAGTCACGTGGTCCAGAGTGATAAAGGCCTGGAGGTTTGTTTTGAGTGCCAAGGGACAGTGCAGGATCAAAATTCAACTTCATACAGAATTACAGCTTTTCATTATCTCCAAGTTTAAATGTAAACATTTTTTATTTTAAAGAGAAAAGGCACAGTGTTAGGTGTGGTACATGATTTGAGTGTATATTTGCCACAATTGTGATCCTAATAAAACTCCCATTATGATCCATATGCCCAGAGTAGAGATTTAAGGTTGTCAAGGGAGCATTAACTTTCTGCTTCTTGATTTCTCTTGTGTGACTGAAATCTAAACTT
>NW_012148097.1:1948016-1949821 GCF_000956105.1 Propithecus coquereli | reverse complement strand
TTCCCTAAAGATTTGTTTCTTAGATTTTTAAGACCACAGTGCCACGTATTGATTTCAAGGGATCCAACCTGGACTCAAATAAAAATTTGAGTGTCCACTGTGTGCAAGTAATGGAGTGAGTGCTGGAGACTCACTGTTGAACAACAGTAACACAGTCCCTTCCGTTAGAAGCTTACATCTGATCTGGTGCTTCCTGTTGGGGATTTGTGGTCAATAAAGTGGACATGCTTCTGCTCCCAGAAAACCTGGTGTCTAATGGGGGATACTGTAAGGTAGAAAGACAGCCCCAACACCTAGGGTTCAGTGGTATAATAGTTGCCAAGAAAGCACATAGGTGTGGCATCTAACCCAGATTTGAGGATTCTGGTATGGGGGTATGCGTGTATGTTTCTTTGGAAGGTGGTGGTGTGCAAAGCAAACTAATCAGAAAAGTACAACCAACCAGCCCCCTAAAACAAACTTCATTGTTTACACAGATAATAGTTAATTGAAGGGTCAACAGGTAATGTGTTTTTGAAGGATCATCTAAATCTGATGTAGATATTCACCTGCCCCTTGTCTTCAAACTGGGATATGCCACAAAGTCCTTTACACAGTTCTCAGGTTGTCTGTCTGCTGAGGGCTGCCCACACCCAGAGAGACGACCATCAGCTAATCCTAGTTTCCCAGTCACTTCTAACTTCCTGCTGGGTTTTATACATTGCTTTTTAGCTCATCCATGAGTACTTATTGGATAAAGGCCAATTGATACAGGGCAATACTTAATCATTTTAGCTGATTCTCAGCTGTATTCGCTGATTACACATCACAATGTTTACAATGCAGATCTGCATGTATTGCTATTTAATATGTGGTATGTTGTTTTTTTTTTTTTTTTCTTAGAGTCTTGCTCTGTCACCCTGGCTAGAGTACAATGACATAGCTCACTACAACCTCAAACTCCTGGGCTAAAGTGATCCTCCTGCCTCAGCATCCCGAGTAGCTGGGACTACAGACATGTGCCACTGCTCCTGGCTAATTTTTTCTATTTTTAGTAGAGATGGGATCTCACTCTTGCTCAGGCTGGTCTCGAACTCCCAAGCTCAAACAATCCTCCTGCCTTGGCCTCCCAGAGTGCTAGGATTACAGGCATGACCCACCGCACCTGGCCCATTTAATATGTGTTTTCTTCGGTAACTCGATCGGGTTTCTCCCAGTAGGCAATTTTTGTTAGGGAATTTTTTTGGAACTCTACTGTAAGTTGAGTTGAGCTATTTTGGGAAGTAGAATTGTACAATCCTTAATGGAGGAGGAGTGTTCAGGGAGAAGGAATAACCTAGGCAAAGCCTAGGTGCACTAAAGCATGAGAAAGTAATGAAAAGGGGAAATGGTTTAGGCAAGTGGTTTATGTGGTTGGGGAGTCGTAATAGGTGAGTCTAGAGAGGTAAGTGTCTAGAGAGGTAAGTAGTCATTGGTTCAATGATTCTCAAATTTTGCTGCCCAATGGAATCACCTGGGAATTAAAAAAAATTAAATTAAAAAAAATACTGATTCTGGTTCCCACCCCCAGACGTTGTAACTTGATTGGTATGGAGTGTACCAGGGCATTGGGGATTATAAACGCTTCCCAGATTATAATACAAAATTTGGGGACCAAATTTTTAACCAGTTTACTAAGGGTCTTGTAAATTATGCTAAGGCATTTGGATTTCATACGTAAATTTATGGCATCGAGGAACCACTGAAAGATTTTAACCAGCTGATCTGTAAATTAGGGAGATGGTTCTGATTGCTTTGGGGAAAATGGATTGAGGGGTCTAAGATTG
>NW_012148097.1:1945058-1946881 GCF_000956105.1 Propithecus coquereli | reverse complement strand
TAAGCATTCGGAAGGTTTAAGACAGCTTTGCCCCTACAGAATATTAGATAAAGTCAGACAAAGAGAGTCTCCTTTATACATATACTGTTTGGCCTTTCTCCATTATCGTGGTTTTAAAGTTTTCCCATCTCCTTCCTTGCATGCATCGCCTGCAGAACCCCATAGTGAAATCAAAACCCTGTGTGTGACATTTTGGTCTGTTGCCATAATGTGATTCTAAAGTCATAAATTATATGTACTAAAATTCACTATAGATTTACCTAGGTAAATGAGTAAGTTTTGAAGCCAAAAATCACAGGGGAAAATGGGACATTCATTTGATGTTGAAAAAAAGGAGCAAAGAGAAATTATCAAAACAAAGTCTGGGAAAAAATCCCTACAATCTGAAAAACAACAAGACTTCAATATTAAATAATTACAATGAGGTAATATCTTTCCCCTACCTTTCAAAGAAAAAATAATAGGATATCAGAAGTCTTGGGATATTTCCCAAAAAACCAAAATCTACTCTTGTCAACATATTATTTTGAAAGTAATTTTTAAATTTGTATTAGTTTTTTTTTTTTTTTTTTTTTTTTGAGAAAGAAGGTACATAGGACACTAGAATATCTAACATATTTGTGATGGGCTGGTTATAAATGCATGTTCAGAGGCAAATGACCATGATAAACTAACATCTAGGAAACTGCTTCATTTAAATGAAGTAATTTCCCTCCTGCTACCTTACGGGGCATCAACAAATGAGTCGTGCGTGAGGAAGAGAGCAGCATATTCTGCCGGGGCTCACTCTGTCATCTGGCAGGGGCTCCATTATGGAGAGCGATGCTGATGGCTATCCAGACGCTTAACTGGCGGCCCTGACTGACTAATGGAGCCATGTTCGTGTCGGCTGACATCTGGTTTTAGAAGTTATTTATAGAGAAAGAAGCCTTGTAATCAAAACAGCCAGAGAGATTTTAAACATCAGATGTACTAGGCAAGATTCATGTGGGGTGACTGGCACAGTGGGAGAGATTAGCAACTTCTCCAAACACTTGTGTGTGCTGAGTATATTTTTACTGTGTGTAAATAGTACTTTCAAATAGCATGCTATGAGTAAACAAACCTACATTTTGGATGTTTTGAACATTATAAATATGGAAGACTATTAAACTACCAAAACAACACATTAATAAGCAAAAAATGTAATGGGACAACATGTCAAGAGCTTGGAAGTCTGTACTTCTCTCCTTGCAATAAGAAAAAAAGCTGAGCAAATTGAAAATCAGTGACTCTTCTTAGGCTCGTCAGAGAACTGAGGTCACAGGGTAAACTGCTGTTCTGAGAAATGGAGAGAGAGGCGATACCTAGGATCACGGTTTACTAGAAACAGAAGTCCAGGAGCAGAACTCCATCCCTACCCCGTACTAGTAACAACAGCTAAACCGTGAATGAGGAATTGCTGGAAGCTCAGTGTGCACCAGCTTGGAGAGTTAAAGACTCTGGGAACCCAGTGTCAGGGGAGCCTCCAGAAGCCCCACCAGCCTCTCGCAAAACTCCCCTCCTGTTTCTGGCATTTTGAAATATACCCGGAGCATTCTGTTTTCCTTAACAAAAGTCTGCCCTCAAAAGAAGCTATTTATTTACCAAAGCCTAACTGCTTGGGTTTTTCTGGGAGCCTAACTGCCCTGAGGGGTGGAAAATACGCAACTCTAGCCCCCTCTAGCCTTAGTGTCTCACCTAAGGGGGGAAAGTAAAACTGAGACCCACTTTTGAAGATCCCAGCTCAGGGGCACAGGCTCACTAAAAGCCCAAGAACCAATCATAGGACTACAGAGGGCTTC
>NW_012148097.1:1942892-1943998 GCF_000956105.1 Propithecus coquereli | reverse complement strand
TTATCTATAGAGCTACAAGGAGGAAAATTACATCAGACTTCTCTTCAGAAACCGTGTGGGCAAGAACGAACAAAATTGTAGAATTCTGTATATGGTGAAATTATCCTTTAAAAGTGAAGAAATAAAGACTTTCTTAGACAAACAAAAATTGAGGGAATATGTCACCTGCCTGTCAAGAAATGTTAAGAGAGATTCTTGAAAGAGAAAGAAAATGATACAGATCAGAACCGCAAACCTGTATCAAGAAGGGAGGAGTGTTAGAGAAGGAATAAATGAAGGGCCTTCTTGGTCCCCTCCCCTGAGGTCCCGGTGCCATGCCCAGTGCCTGGATGCCCCATTTGTGCTAAATAATATGGACATGTGGGTTGTTTCAGCTGCAGCCTCTACATTTAAAGATAACTGAAAGGAACATACCAGGTTGACTGGCTTGTGGAAGGGAGGAATGTATTTCAAAGAAACTGGGCAAAACTGTAAATGAGGAATGAAAATAGGATGAAAGATATCTTCTCTCAGCTTTTGAGATGTATTATGAGTTAGTGTAGCTAAGAGGTCATGGGCAGCGAGGCCTCAGGTCATCTCTATTGGAGAGGTGATCCATAGGGACAACTTAGCCAGCTTATTGTGTCTTATGCAAGGGAACGTTTTTATTTCAGTATCGTCATGCCAGTTAAGTTCTGGCATCATTTTGAGACTATTCAGAGTTTAAAGAAAAAGGAATTGAATATATTAAGTGTAGACATTATGAGTTCTTAAAAGGTCAAAATCATTACAGCTTTTCAAACTGGAAATGAAAAGGCATTGAAGCATCCTACAGGTTTTAATTTCTAATGAGGTAAGATATTAATTGCCATAACCCAAATAAGAGGACCTCTGGGATCCTCACCCCCTCTTTATTTTTTTGAAAGAGAAGAGGGTTGAGTCCAAAATTGAGAAAAGCACTGCAGATTATCCCCATCCTTGATCGGCCCATTTCTTGCTATGACCTCATGAGGAACCATTTTTAGGGAATTCCAGTCCCCTTTTCCAGTCCCTGGCTGTGCCTAGGCTTTTGGTCCTTTTAACCTGGGAAGCTGATTCTTGGTGATCTGAGGGGCTTTGACCACAGT
>NW_012148097.1:1940962-1941870 GCF_000956105.1 Propithecus coquereli | reverse complement strand
TTTTCTGGGAGCCTAACTGCCCTGAGGGGTGGAAAATACGCAACTCTAGCCCCCTCTAGCCTTAGTGTCTCACCTAAGGGGGGAAAGTAAAACTGAGACCCACTTTTGAAGATCCCAGCTCAGGGGCACAGGCTCACTAAAAGCCCAAGAACCAATCATAGGACTACAGACGGCTTCCCCTCCCATCACACCTTGCTTCCACATCAATCAGCCTCCTGTGTGGTAATACGGGATGACAGCTAAAAGAAGTGTAAGGCTCAGAGGAGATAAAACCAGGGACACTATGGGAAATTTTAGCCTCTGACACCTACAGTTATAGCAAACAGTAAACACAGCCTGAATCCTAGCCAAATGAACATAAAACCTCCTACTAAAAGCCTATTTGCCCCAGTTTCTTTTATATAATACATTATGTCCAGTATTCAACAAAAAATTACAGGGCATTCCAAAAGGCAAAAAGCACAGTCTGAAGAGAGCAAATATGAGACCCAAACTCAGATATGGCAGAGATTTTTGATTTATCAGGCCAGGAATTTAAAATAACTAGAATTGATACGCTAAGGGCTCTGATGGACAAGGTGGACAGCATGTAAGCACAGATGGGTAATGGAGGCAGAGAGATGGCAACTACAAAAACTCAAAGGTTAGTGCTAGAAATGAAGAACACGGAAACAAATGAAGAATGCCTCTGGGCTCATCAGTAGGCTGGATGCAGCCAAGAAATCTGCAGGCTTGAAGATACATCCATACAAATTTCCCAAACTGAAAACCAAAGGATAAAAAAGAATGAAAAAATCTACAGAATATCCAAGAACCGTAGGGCACTTATTATAGTAATATAAAAGGTATGATATATGTGTAATGGGGATACCTCAAGGAGAGGAAAAAGAGAAAGGAACAGAAGAAAC
>NW_012148097.1:1925565-1939377 GCF_000956105.1 Propithecus coquereli | reverse complement strand
CTTGATATATATATTTTTAAAAATTTAGGTTGGCAGTTAGCATTGCTAGTGTATTAGCAGGTCATGTGCAGCAGGGCCTCGTGGCCATCTCTGCTGGGGAGGAGACCACGTGGACAGCTACTGGCTCCTCGAGACATTAACCAGGGCAGCTTCCTCGAGGTGAGGCTGGCCCAGCACATCCTGACCGGGACCGAGGCGGCCATGAAAGCTGTTAACAAGAGTCAGCAGAGCTCCTCCAGCCTCCAGAGACGACCCCTTGAAGTCCAGAGCATGAAGCCCCTGAGTCACCCCAACATTGTGAAACCTATTTGAGGTGATTGAAGCCCAGGGAACACTCTGCCTTTGCTGTGGACTACGCTAGTGGAGGAGAAGGTGTTCGATTACCTCCTGGTCCACGGCCGTGTGAGAGAGAAAAAGGCTTGAGACAGATTCCACTAGGTAGCATCTGCTGGGCAGTACTGCCACCAGAAAGGGTTGTCCACAGGGACCTAAAGCCGGAGAGCCTGCTTTTGGATGCTGACCTGAACATCAAGGTTGCAGATTTTGGCTTCAGCAATGGGTTCACCTTTGGAGACAAGCTAGACACCCTCTGTGGCAGCCCTCCTTATGCTGCCCTGAAACTCTCCCAGGACGGAGAGTACAATGGCCCTGTGGTGGGTGTGTGGAGCCCGGGAATCATTCTCTCTCCCACGGTCACTGGGTCCCCGCCTTTTGTTGGAAAGAACTTTGGGGAGCTGTGAGAGTGGATACGGAGTGGAGTATACTATATTCCTTCCTTCATGTTTATGGGGTATGAAAACCTGCTCAAGAAATTTCTGATCCTCAACCCCAGTGAGTCAAGTACTTCTGTGGAGATCCTGAGGGACCCGTGGATAAACGTGGGCCACGAGAAGGAGCCTGACGTTGCGCAACTCCCTGACTATGAGGACCCCCTGGCTGAGTTGATACTGTCTGTGGGCTACACAGCAGGTGAGATTCAGGACTCATCGTTGAGCCAAAAGTAAGATGAAGCAGTGGCCAGCTCATAGATCCTGGGCTGCCAGGCAGCGCAGCTGGAAGTCCACACCATCACTGTGAAGCCCCTGCCTTCAGTTGGTCCCACCAACAGCTATAGTCCTTCCTCATCGCCAGCCCCAAACAGCAAGGTTGCCATTCCCACCTTTACTTTGTTTTCTAGCGTAGGAAATCAGTGTCCTGGGGAGGACCAGGAGTCAGGGTGGAAGTCCAGCAGAACAGCCCAAGTGCCTGCTAACCTCCTGCCAAGCCTGGAGATGAAGACCACTCCCAGCCCAGCCCCCCAGCGTGGCCCCGGGGCCTCCTCCTATACCCACAGCACCAGCAGTACTGGTGGAGCCCCAGACAGAACCAATGCCCCCAGGGCATATCCTCCAAAGGAAACTTGCTTCATGGTGGGCAGCTCTGATTGGGACCAATAGAATTTGCTGAAAGATGTGATTCCCAGCCTTTCCCTCTAGCAACAGTCAGGGCCAGCAGGTGGCCACTGGGAGGGAAGTTCCTCATCTTCATCCACAGACACCTACGTTTCAGGTGCCCTAGAAAGATTTGGCATGCAGCTCAAAACAGAGTGGAGCCAATCAGACATCCTGTGTCTGGCCAGCAGGACAAGAATGAAGGTCAGGACGTCAAGCTGAGCTCCCTGCACTTCACACGGAGCAGGAAGATCCTGAGCTCATGGAGCCTAAGCATGTGGTGTAGGAGGTCACCCAGGCCTGGGACACAAATGGCTGATGTGGGAGCAGTGCAACAGACACATGCTGCTGTGTGTGCACGGCTCGCCTAGCCCAGAGGACTTTGTGCAATGGAGCACAGAGGTTGCAGACTGCCTTGTTCTCTCTGTGGGTTCAAATTAAGAGGCCATCCGACACTTCATGGCATTCAAACCCATCCTGGACGAAAGAGCTGCTGGGCTTAAGTTTAAAGCACTGCCAAGAGTCTCCTGGGGGCTAAGAGGGGAGGGGGCAGACCCTGGCTGTAGGCCAGTCCCTATGCCCGGACACAGGTGAAAGTTCATACACCAGGCTGTTTTTCCTGGGGCACTTCTCCCTCCCCTGCTCTCCTCTCTTCTTCCGTGTTTGTCGCGAGGGGAGACTGTGGGAGGTGACTGCTGATTTGAGTGGTTCTCCTTTATGTTTGCCTTAGAGAACACAGGGCGTCACTTCCCTCATTGGTTTGATAACAATGATGTTAACACTGACAATGACAGCAGCATTTACTGTTGGTCAGACTTTCTATACCATTCCAGTTCATTTTAGCCACACATACCCATTTAACAGATTGAGAAATGACACTGGAGCGGGGTGAGTGGTCTGTTGAGAGTCCGGGAGCTGCTGAGTGCAGAGCTCATGCTGTGAGCGTGTGGTCTCACCCCAGCCTCCCTTGGTGCAGGGCTCTGGGCCTCTAGAGCTCTGCTGTTGGCATCCCTTTGGGGTTGGTTATATTGTGTCTTTTCAATGGATAATTCAAAGTCATGCGAGGGATGAGACAGTTGACCAGTTTGTGTGTCACTTTACAGGGCTCCTTGTAAAGTGAATTGTCTGCAGTCTGCTAAGTCCTTTTCTCCATGAGCAGTTCACAGTCCTGAAGTACAGATTCTGCCTCGAGACTGTGAAAGGAACATGAAGGTTCCAGAGTGCTGGGAACCTTCCATGCACCATTGAGGGTGCATGGAACCGTATTTAGTTGGCAGGATGGAGCCTTGCACATCCCTTTCTTTGGTGCGCAAGGTGACCCCATGATGTTGCAGCTCTAGGAGGAGCTAACCCAGAGCAAATCTGGAGGGCGGGGGCTGGCAGAGTGGCCTCTCCGTGCCCCCCTGCCTCATGTCAAAATCTTATGAGGCAGGTAGCAAATGTGGAATGATGCTTTCAGGATGAACATCTCTGGCATATTTAAAATTTACTTATTAAACTGGAAGAGCCCCTTTTCCTATCCTAATCATTTTTTATTAATATACTAATTAATTTATCTAAGAATAATAGTTAATGTTTTGGCTTCTAAAGAGATATTAGGAGCTGGATCTATTTATATGTTTCATTTGTCAAATGTGTTTGTTGAGCAGCTACTATGTTCTTGCAGGGTGCTATACCTAGAAAGACAAGTAAAATACAATGCTTTTTCTTGAGCAGTAAACATACCAGTGTAGTCTAAGATTCATTCACAAGTATTTATTCAGCACCTTTACTTGCTTAACATCAAGGAAATAAGAAATACAGCAGAACCGAGTAACATCATTTTGTTCAATGTTATTTTGTTATAATGTTGATAAAAAAAAATCACTTCCTGGCCAGGACCACTATCTATGTGGAGTTTGCATATTCTTTTCCCCATGTCCGCATGGATTTTGTCCAGGTACTTCGGTCTCCTCTGCCATCCCAAAGATGTGCACTTTTGGTTCATTGGCGTGTCTATTAATACGTTGTCGGTATGTGTGAGTGTATCCTGTGATGCAACGACATCCTGTCCAGCCTTGGGTCCTGCCTGCTGCAAGTCCCCTTCTGGCATGGACTTTTTCTTGAATATGTCTAGCACAGTGCCTGACACATAATAGTGTTCAGTAAATAGTATTTTTCTTCTTCTCCCTGCAAGTGAGGTACCAAAACAAACAAACAAAAAGCTAGAGGGAAATTTTAGAAGAGAGACAACTACGTACCTATCGCTGAGGTGAGGCTCAGAAATATTTTGTAGATAGAGTTGATTTGAGCTAAGAATTGAAGTATAGGTTCATTTATTCACCACCAGATGCTACTGATTACCTATGAAATGTCTGGTATTGCTATAGAATGAGAAATAATGGTGACCAAAAACAAACGCAAGGGTTCACAATCTGATGAAGTAGACAGACATTTATCAAATAGTCACATAAATATACATAAATTTACATGGGAAGCAACGTGAATGTCTAATAGGAAAATGGTAAAATAAATTGTGTCATTTTGATTTAATATTATGTAGCCATTGAAATTGTTTTAAAGAATTATAAAATGATTTCAATAGCGCTGTATAGTTAAAAGTATGGAGAATAATCTAATCTCTTTCATAAAAACAATGCATGTTTATGTATGCATAGGCAAGTTGGTTATGTACAACACACTGAACAGTGGTTATTGCTGGTGATGAGATTAGGAAGCATAGAGCATGTTCTTAGAGTAGTTTTTTTTTTTTTTTTCCCCACCAGGAGGCAAATAGATTGTTTCCATTGATTGAATTTACTATTAGATACTTTGCATACTTTAAATGAGGAACTAAAACTTCAACTTGTATTCTTTGTCTCTTCTTTGGATTGTTTCGTTTTGGTTTTCACGGAGCTGGGAGTAAGGTGAAGGTCCCCAAGGACCCTTCTTGTTGAGTGGGTCTCGTGTGGTTCTGGTGAAGCCCTCGCACAACAGGGCTGTGGCAGGTGTGACCCGGGACACTAATTCCCTTCCAGTGCCTGCCTAAGCGGGGTCATCTTCCTCTGGCTGCTGTTTGTCTGGCTGCTGTTTTTATCTGCTGCATTTGAAGACGAAAACCTCTGTCCAAAGGGAAAGTTCTAGAAATGCTTCCAGGGATGACGATGGAGTTTGATTCCCAAGCGGGTGTTCCTGGGCATCTGATTAAACTCCTTTGTCAGCAGGGAAACCCGGATTGTGTGGGTTGGTTCCCTCATTGACGGGGGTAGCTCCCGTCCTCCACAGTCACTGCCCACAATGAGTGTTTTGTTGGAAAGCTTTCTTTTGGAAGCTACTGGTATGTCATTATTTTTATCAATATAACAAAAACTAATTATGTGTTTCAGGTTTTAGTTATTTGTTTTTTATTAAGCATTTGTACATTTTGAGGGAAAAATTAAAAATATTTATCTTGAAAATACTGATCATACACTCATAGGACATAGTTATTGGATAGAATAGGGAATATAATGTATTTGTTAGAAGACGTTAAAATTTTAGGCCAGCCGTGGTGGCTCATGCCTATAATCCTAGCACTCTGGAAGGCCGAGGCGGGAGGATCACTTGAGATCAGGAATTCGAGACCAGCCTCAGCAAGTGTAAGACCCCATCTCTACTAGAAATAGAAAGAAATTAGCCAGACAACTAAAAATAGAAAAAATTAGTGAGGTGTAGTGGTGCAGGCCTGTAGTCCCAGCTACTTGGGAGGCTGAGGCAGGAGGATTGCTTGAGCCCAGGAGTTTGAGGTTGCAGTGAGCTACGCCAACACCACTGCACTCTAGCCTGGGTGACAGAGTGAGACTGTCTCAAAAAAAAAAAAAAAAGTTAAAATTTTAGAAGGTTGTTCTCTGATATAAAATATTTTCCCTTTCAAGAATGTTTTTCTTTTTTTATGCTTGATAACTTATTTAAAGACCCACTGAGTCATTTAAAGTGAGATTCAAAGTAATTTAAACTGAGTCGTGTTGGACTAAGGATAATGATGCACCAGCCTGTCTTTTATGCCATGTTGGACTTACCCCTCCTTTCCAAATAGAGATGCTAAGGGTTGGCCTTATGGAGACGGGGGATATTTTTGCATTATAATTTGAGAGATGATACTGAAAAGACCTCCTACCTCTTTCCATATACCCCAAAATATACAAGTGCTTTTAAGTCTTAAAGACTTTTCATCATGAATTTCTGTTAAACTGTGCGTATATCTAGGGTGGAAAGCAACTACATCTAGAATCTCACCAGGGTTCCTGACACCAACTGAGACTACAGAGTACAATGACCTGGTGGGGGAAGGACTCATCACTGCTGGGCCTGTGGGATGGGCTGGAAGGACGCTGGCTTCACCACGGACTTTCCACATTTGACCCTGGTTCTGCAGTGACAGCTCCTACTGTCCAAGGCTGTGAAATTATTCAGAAGAGCCGGGATAATGGGTATACATTTCACCTGCTTGAAACTTGTTCACAATTTATTTCTGGGATTTTTTTTGCACTTTGCTTTATCAAATAATGTATAATCGATCCACCCTTCTCTTACCTTTCCTGCCAGTCACTGTTCTTTTTTACAGATGGTTGTGGGGAAGAGACTATAATATTTTTTACCAAAGTGTTTGTTACAGTTCCATTCTGTTATTTTGTGAAACTGTGGATCCTCCCACCTCTCAACCAACACCCCTTCCCTTTCTCAGTTCTTGTTCTGCTTCTTGCAAGTTATGTGAACACGTTGGTGAAGGAGCAGTTGAGCCATTCTGGTGAAACGAATTTCCACTTACCCATGTGCCAAGAGTGCACATTCAGGGACCCCAGACGTAGGTGGATGATAAACTATGCACAGTGTTAGAGAAAGTCTAGCTGTTTACTACTACACCTCGATGAACTGACCAGTGAACGTGAGCCTCTCCTTGGCCTTTCTGGTGTCTGGTGCCCCTGAGTCGCAGTCCCCTGATAGGAAGGGGTGTTCTAAGGTCACCATGCACAGGAGGGAGAGGCAGATGGCTTTCCATAGAGAACAGATCACAAGCTCCTGTGTTACGTCCCTGCCTCCTGCGATTGTCATGTGAGAGACTTGCCGTCCTGCCACAGGAAGGAGTGTCAGCAAGCGCCGGCAAACATCTGGCTCCTTCTACTTCCTATGTACGTACCCCACAGTTACAGATTTTAAGAAATTTCACCATTTTTCAAAATCAGTAATGGCTTTCAATGTTAAAAATGTTTCTTTTTAGTTTTGTTCAGTGTTTTTAGTTACAAAGGAATGGTTGAACGTCACTTGGCTACTCCACAGATACACAGCATAGCAGTTCCTTTTGGATACCTCATCCCCTTGTAAGCTGGCAGCTCTGGTGGATGCTTCTCAAATCTGTTTTCTTTTCCTCAGTCAAAAGAGAGGAATTGCTGACATACTGCATGCCAGAGCAGCTGAAGCAAATCTCTTTACAGCTTGAGCGGCGCAGGTAAGGAATTGCCAGTTGATGCATGATGAATTTTGTTCCCTTGACGCTGGGTCCACCAACAGGTGTGCTGAGTGCTGCCTTCTCTCTGCCCTCCGGTGGCAGGCAGGGACTAGCAGGGTCCCCTCTGCTCTGCCTGCCTCTGTCGAACCACCTGTGTAGGGGCTGGTGTCAGCTGTGTGCAGCCGCCAAGCGTCAGGAGTACAAAAGGTCACTTAGCGGCCAAGGAGCCACAAGCATTTCTGGTAGTTTATTGCAGGGCACAGTAACCTTCCTACGACTCGAGCAACAGGTTCCTAAACAAGTTCTAATTAGAACTACTTGCCTACATTATCAAGCCAGCCGTGAAAGAAATGGTGTACCTGTTTATGAAGGTGCCATGATTTATGTTTTTTGGTGAAAATTTTAAATGATTGCTTAATTGTTAAGTACCATAGGAAGAGTGAAACACAAATGACCAAATATTTGCAATTATATGCAGTACACATGATGGATAAACTAGTAAGAAAATAATCAACTCCCTAGTAGCAAAATGTCAAGAATAGGAAGTTAATAAAGGAAGTACCAGAGTTTAATAAAAATATGAAAATATTTTAAGCATCACAAATATTATGAATAAATACAAAAGCATACATTTATTTATAAGCATCAGATTGGCAGAGATGGAAAAACCTCGCAGCACCCATGGCAGGGAGGAACTGGGAAAGTGCCTTCTCACTTGCTGTTGGTGGGGCATTGACAGGGACGACGCTTGGGCGAAGCTGTGTGGGATGTATGATGGCAATTTAGAATGTGCCCACTCATTTTCTGACACGTGCATTTCCCACTTCTTAACTCATCCTGAGATAACCAAACAAACCCCAAAGGAGGTCGGCCCAGATTGTTCAGTGCAGCGTCTTTTATTTCACGTGCCATTCACGGGAGAACTTACTCTGCTGCCCGTTCCCTTCTGTGTGGAACTCACTGGATTCGGGCTTATGTTTAGCCCCAGAGCAAGCCCCGGTGCCCTGCCAGTGACCGAGCCGACATTTCCTGTGTTCTGGGTGGAACTATCCCGCGGAGGCTAGAGCGGGGCCCTGGCATTTGGTGAGGAGCAGCCACTTTGCGTTTCCCTGAACAAACCATTAACATCCAGCACGTGGCAGTGGTGGCAGCTCCACAGAGGAGGCGGCGCCCAGGTGGCTGCTGTCCCCAGGGCTCAGCGTGGCTGCCCTGAGCTCCACCTGTAGGCCCTTATCCAGGGCAGGGCTGGTCTCCCCGCCCCGACTGGCACCAGCAGGGACTAGAGACTGGGATGACCTGGGGCTGCTGAGGAAGCAGCCGGGGTCCTCCTTTTTGTCCCTCCTCTGCCACCTTTGTCAGAGCTTCGAGTTCCAGGAACAGCAGCCTTGTCCCTCCACTCCCTTCAGAAACGTGGTCCGGGGCTTGTTGTCCATTTGGGAGACCCGAGTGCCCTCACAGCTGCAGGGTTTGCTCTGTCGTGAGTAATGGTGTCCCCACGTGCAGGGTCGTACGATGGTTAGAGGGTGTGTAGGCAGCAAACAGCAGTCCTGTTGTGGATTTTTTTCTAGAGGCAACATTTGGAATTAGAAACTATTTACATACACTTTGCATTAATTTGCATATCAGCCTCTGATAACTAACTCCAGATACTCTTCTATGAATTCAGCTAATTAGTGCAGCTAACCAGTGTTGTAGCCCAACCCGACTTGAAGGGCATTACACATATGAATTACTGAATAGATTTGTAAAAACATAATCATGGTAATGGTGAATCAGCTTAGGCTGCTCATAGATGCAGCTGGCAATAGTTGTTCCTTAGCCCTGATTCCTCATGCTGGAGTGATGTCTCAGTTCACAAATTCCAGGGAAATTGTGCCTTTATACCTTTTGGCCGAATTAGCCCCCATCTCCCTAAAAAACAAGGAAGGAAAAGGAAACCAACATTTATTTACTATCTTTCATTTTATATGTACCATCTAATGCTAGCATAGTTACTAGTCCACATTTATTCTATTATTTAATAAGACACATACATTGTCAAATTGATTTAGGAAGTCAAAACACACAGAAAAGGCCATGTTGTGGATTTTGTAGATTATGTGAAGCCTGCCCCGAGGGTTTGCAGAGCAAGACCTGCATGAGTGCAGGCTGCAGCTCCGAGTTTACCTTTCCTCCTTTTCTCCTTCTTACCTGTTATGCTGGAGTCACTAGACCTGCCTCACTGGAGCATTGAAAGTCCAGGGAGGGGGCAGCTCAGCCTTGTGTTCATTCCCACTTGATGGGTTCCCCTGAGCATTCATACTGAAATTCCATGCTGACCACTGGTTTGCGCAGCTGACTTTAAATAGCACTTGGGGAAATTTTACCCCATCGGAGATCAGACAGGGGATAGGGGATCTATTTTCAAATAGTAAAATAGTACTTGAAATTCATGCTATTCTTTCAAGTCCTTGAAAATGCTCATCTTAATAGATCTTAAATGACTAAACGTGTATCTTTTATTTTGTTGCTGTTAAAGCAGATATTCATTTACGCTAGATTACAGTATAGGCCAGCATTAATGAGTGCCCACCTGCTTCCTTAATTAAATTCCAAGAAAATAAATTGGGAAGCTACATATTAGCTTTTTTTCTTCCTTTTTAAGGATGTAGGAAAATATTTTAATTTTAGGAAGAGACTACTCAGTCCCCCTTCTTATGATTCCTTCTTCCCCATTCCATTATGGATCCTATTGAGAATTTTGGTCTAGGGAGTAATTTTATAGTCACAGCAGTGGTACTTCCCCATAAGTTTTGAACATGAATGATACAAAGATGGGAAGTTTTTTTTTTTTTTAAACATTGGGACCTTCTGTAGTCCCAGGAGACTGAGGTGGGAGGATCACTTGAGGTCAGGAATTTGTGACCAGCCTGGGCCATATAATAAAACCCAGTCTCCAAAAAAACCAAACCAAAACAAAACAACAGTGGTACCTTGAATCAGCCTCTTTATTGGCAGTGGCATGTCATGAAGGATGGACAGCTTGAGATTCAGGAGACCCCTGTTTTCTGGCTGAGCTCTGTTTTGAAGAGCTCCCACATGGCAACGGGCAATCTCTGCCTCCATTTCCTTTGCTGATCCCTCTGGTCCATGACATCTTTGAAACACACTTAGTCTACACATTTTCATTAGTTTTATTTTGTGGTTTGAACCATAACTGGTGGCTGTGTATTTGTGGTATCCTGGTGCCTCCTATTTATCCCCGTTTGCTTTAGAGATATTATGGCCCATTGAGTTGGGAATCTTTTCCTAGTAAGAACACTTGTAATTCGTTCTCTTGGTGAATAACTTTTCCACTGCAGCTGTAGGGTCTAGAACCTTCTGCTGTCAACCAGACTGCTAATATTGGAGACATTTACTTATTGCAGATGGGTCCAGTTTTGTGCTAAAGAGCTCTTCTTTTCCCACTGCTGTCCCAGACATGACCTCATCACCCTTCACCAGAGGGGAAGTGGGAGTGCCCTGGCTGAGAAGTTACAGCTAGGGAAGTCTCTTGTCTCTGTACCTTTCCAGAATGGTCCTATTCTGTGTGGTGGGTAGATTCTGAGGTAATGGAGTGCTGTGTTTCAGTTGCTCTGTGGCATGATTGATTTCTAAACTCTCTGCTGAACATTTTTTCCGTACAAAAAAAAAAAAAAAAAAAAAAAAAGAAAATATATGGCTACCAACCAATTTATAAACAAGTTGGTAGAGGTCATTCTTTTGTAATTTGAGGTAGACACATGATATAGCATTTTAAAGTGAGTGTAACATGCCAATAGGTAAAACAAGTCATGTGCTTTACCTTATTCAGTTTCTCCCAACGTCATAGCGATGGCTCACAGTTGTGAATGTGATTGAAATCTGGAGCAAATTTGTCAGTATCGTTGGATTGACTGTGCTCGTTGCCCTGCCATGGTTGATGTGTCTTTAAGCTGGCTTTTTTTTCCCCATAAAACTTGTGACACCAAGTGTGTAGGCTCTTTTTCTGGATGCCAACCAATCATCCAAATCTCTGGACTCCAGCTCGGTGCCTTAGAATTCAGTTCTGACACTATCTGGACTTAGCGCAGATCTCACAGGTTAAGTCCCACAAGACTGTCTCCAATTTTGTCTCCAGTTGCAAATCCCATGTTCCCACTTGTGCTTCTCATGAATCAGGTATAAATTGAGGATTACCTTGACCTTCTCTTCAGGTTCGATCATTTGCTAAAATGTTTCACAGAATTCAGGAAAGCATTTTACTTACTATTACCACTTTATTATAAAGCATATAACTCAAGAACAGCCTAGAGGAAGAGGTGAGTAGGGTGAGGTGTGTGTGGGGGGCTGTTACGCTTCCATGCCTTCTCCTGGCACATCACCCTCCTAGTACTTGTATGCCTTCACCAGCCAGGAAGCTCTCTGAAACTCATGGTTTAGGGTATTTTATTGAGGTTTAATTATATAGATATAATTGATTAAATTATTGGCTATTGGTGATTGCTTTATTCTTCAAACCTCTCTCCCCTTTCTGGAAGTCAGGTAGGGTTGAAAGTGACAAACGTTCTGTTGTTGCCTTGGTCTTTTCTGGAGACCAGGGTCCATCCTGAAGCTATCTAACGACCCACTAAGAGTGGCCTCATTAGAATAAAACACACTCCTATCTTCCTGGATATTCCAAGGGATTTAGGAGCTCTATGTCAGGAACAGGGGACAAATACTAAATTTTAGAAAAAAAGATACTCCTTTTACCCCGTCACTCAAGATATTGTAAGGGTTTGAGGAGCTCCTTGTCAGGAAGCTGGGACACTGACCAAATATTTATTTTTTATTATATTGCAATGTAACGTAGTATCCTCTGCTCTTCTAAATCTTACCTGTCCTCACTTTTCCTCTTTGTGATTTCCCCTTCTTTGAACATCTCTCAGACCTACCTTAGTAAGCACTGCCTTGCCATGTAGATTTTTGTTTTTTCAGTTTCATATCCTGAAATAGAGTTAAGTACCGTGAGAGAGGAGATACATCTCACTCTGCTTTTGTTTTGTTAACTCCATTTGGCTCAGTGTGATGTATGCAAAGAGGAAGCTGTGTTTCTCAAGCTGAGTCCCAGGTCCCCATGGAGGCATTTGGGGTGTTACTTTCCTTATAGCATAGTACAGGATAGTAGGATAACTATAGCACATCTTCATGGAGTTTTAATCTTACTCAAAGCTTTGGAGGAAATTATTTATATTAAAATATATACAGGAATATTATGGAGTAGGAATAATTCACAAGCAGGTGGCCTCAGTGAGGTTTTATGTTAATTAACAGATACCTTTGGATTATGCCTGTTTCCCCAGGGATATTTTTATTCACTCTACTGTGATACAGTAGTTACATTTGAGTAAACAAAATATGCATGTATTTGAGTATACTTTGTAAAATCTAAAGGACTAAATGGTACTGTGGTAGACATTAAGTCATTAATTCTTGATTGATAATCTTATTCCCCATGTCTTTTGAGTCTTATTTCTCAGACGTTTTCAGATTTATACATAGGTAGGCTTTAGTTAACAGATTTAATTTTCTATTTTATTTTGCTTGGTTGTCTTAATCATGGCCTTCTTCATTTTAATGTCACCTCCTACAGAATGAGTTATATAGTTTTAAAGTGCTGTGTATTTAGATATTCATAATGAGAGATTAATCAAAGCTATGGTTCATTTCTCTGGAAGTTTTCAAATGTCCCTGCATTCCCCATGTCTAGTCTGCTGAGTTATGCCTCTTAGGTTTCCCTGGCCTCAGATCAGGGCTTGAATAACAGTGTTCTTCTGGTGGCTGGGATTTTCTCCTGACTGACCATATCAGTTAACTTACTTGAAGTCTTGTTTACATTCATCTCTAGTTCCCTGGGTAACGTTGGGGCCAACAGTGGAATAGCAAAGCTTAGATACGAGTAAGGACGTATGTAATGGAGAACTGGGATTAGCTGGCCTAATTTCACCTCAGCTGGAATGGTTACTGGGTCTTAGTAGGGTTGAGTCTAAAATGGTTGGCCCATTGACAGAATTGGGCCAAAAATAAGGTGTAGAAAATATTCCAGCCTGGTCAAGGCGAATGTCAGAGAGTGTCTGCTGCTTGTTAGGGCCACCCCTCTCTAGTCACTGCCTTAAAGGAAGCACTGCTCTGGAACTGTTGTCTGATGTTACCTAGGTCATTCGTGATCTCCAAGAGAACTTGAGTGAGGTTATGTGCATGGTCTAGTGAAAATCAGCTACGATTTCTTGAGCCCTAATGGGCCATGGCACAGCTGCACTGCTAGACACTGTAAATTTAATTTAGTTTTCACAGAAACTCCATGAAATAGATATTCCTGGTTTCGTTTAGCTTCAGACAAGAAACTGAAGTTCTGAGAGGTAACTTGATTAGCTCTGGACTCATGTTAAATTTGGGAAGTACCAGAGCTGAGATTCAAACCCAGGACCGAGTGACTTTGGAGAAACGCTCTCATCTTGCTCCAGTGAGGAACACTGAACATTGAATATGCAGTGAGTGTTGGGCTGGGTGCTAGAAATACAAAGAATTAAGCCACCCACACTCCAGGGAGATTGCACATCATCTTCATTGGAATGCTGAGGAGGTTCCAAAACGACTTAATTGAAAGCACTGCATAAATGCATGACATTAGGCTGGCAGTGGTTTCCTGCCAATATATGAAGTGCTAAGAATCAATAGAAAGAAGTATATAGTTATAAAAAGGAAATGAGCAGAGCCATAGAAAGGCTAATTGAAAGCATAGAATGTTAAGAAACTAGCAGATTTATTTATGTGATGTTTGGAAGATGCTACTCTAGCAGTTTTTGGCTGATTTTGATGATTGATGATATACCTAAAGTAGCTGAGCTACTCAGCTTAACATGAGTTGCTTTATTAAAA
>NW_012148097.1:1922711-1923880 GCF_000956105.1 Propithecus coquereli | reverse complement strand
TTTTTAAAGTCCTCTCACACATCATTTAGTGTAAGTAATTTTATTTTATTAAACTACCTGGCAGCATAGAGGTAAAATAGTTTAATCATGAGTGTTGTTACAAAGGATGTCGGGAGTGTGGCACTCATACTTTGTTGGTGTGAGTCCTAACTGGTGCATTACCTCTTGGGAGATCCATTTGGTCCTACCTGTTGAAATTTAAAACACATAAACCATTTGACTAGCAATTCAACTTTTAGGAGTTTATCCTAAAAATGCTTGTATATGTAGGCAAAGGTATTTGTACAAGTATGTCCTTTATAGAGTTATTCATTTTAGCAAAGTATTGGAAACAAGTTAAAGGTTCATTGATAGGGAAATGGCTCAATACATGTGGGCTTTCATATGATGGAATGCTTTGCACCATTTGAAAGAATGAAGTAGATCTGTATAGATCTGTATGCAGTCCTGTACTGCCATGGAGGGTCACCAATGCAAATTCTTAATTGACAAGAACAGAGGCAGAGCAGTATGCCAACACATGTTTAAAATTTAGTCTGTGGGAGATGGGCATATATGTACATTCGTGTATGTGCGTATACATGTGCACATTTGTATAACATAGAAACATGCCTGGAGGGAGGTAAAGGAGGCAGTGGAGTTTACTTTTTGCTGTTTACCTTTTCATAACACTTGAATTTACCATATACATGATTTATCTGTGAAGAATATCTGATTAATTTTTTGAAGTCTAAAATACAGACTTGATATAGGTGCAGCCTGCCACGTCCTTGAACTTAGAGAGTGGGATGTCTGGCTTCCCAGCGGGAATCTTTGTACTGTCCACGACCAAAGAGAGAATTAAATATGGGTGATGTTGAGAAAGGCAAGAAGATTTTTGTTCAGAAATGTGCCCAGTGTCACACTGTGGAAAAGGGAGGCAAGCACACGATGGGTCCGGGTCCAAATCCCCATTGTCTCTCTGGGTGGAGGACAGGCCAGGCTGTTCGATTCTCTTACACAGATGCCGGTAAGAACAAAGACATCACCTTGGGAAAGGATATACTCATGGAGTATTTGACGAATCCCAAGAAGTACCTCCCTGGAACAAAAATGATCTTTGCTGGAGTTAAGAAGGCAGAAAGGGCAGACTTGATAGCTTATCTCAAAAGAGTTACTAATTGGCTATT
>NW_012148097.1:1920291-1921156 GCF_000956105.1 Propithecus coquereli | reverse complement strand
ATGAGTTTTTCACTATTTCTGGAGATTTAAGTTTTTGGAGAAATTGTGTGACAATCAGAGGCTGTAAAATAGCAAAGTGGAAAGTGAAAAATAATTAACATTTGATATATAAAGATAGACCTCATTTTCATTTAGTCATATTGTCAAAAAGTAGCACAATATGTGCAGTAGATAGCTATGTAAAACCTTTGCTTTTAACTCTGTTTTTTTATACTTTGGGGGCAAATATTTTGCCTTTTATAGAGGAGAGAAAAGAGACAGGAATAGAGTGCCTTACCTGCTCTCTGCCTTTCTAGTGCAGACTTAGAGGGGCAGTGGACCTGTTTCTTAAGCACAGAGCTCTTGGTAAGACTTAATAGGAAAACTCGCAGAGGCATAAATGTACTTGAACATGCTCAGTTGTTTTTTCCTATTGTGTTTTATTTGTATTTGTCAGATACTGTGTCCTTTAGGATTAAAACAAACCAAAAGGTAAGATTGTTTTTTTGCTAAGAACACTCAGAGAGAAGTAAAAAACCTTAGTTCTAAATATATCACTTCAGGGTTATAAAATAAGACAGCCTTTTTCTCTGGAAGAACCGAGACGTGGCAGTCAGGTGGTTTTTAAAAGTCTCAGGGACTTTATTTCATACTCATGTAACTGGAAACTGTGAGTCTTTTCAAAGTGTTTTTAGAACCAAAGATATTTCTTCACATATGTGGGATCTCATAAATCTATGGGCAAATATTTTCAGAAGCCCAGATTTGTTTTTGAAATAAAATATATGCATGTGTTTCCTCATTCAGTGCAGATATTTTCTGCAATTACTTTTTTACCCCTTGAAATCTCTTAATGTTTGTAAACATCAAAAGTTTTAAATTTTCA
>NW_012148097.1:1915982-1917123 GCF_000956105.1 Propithecus coquereli | reverse complement strand
CCATGATTTCTTGTAAATAAGTGAACCCATTTAGTTTGAAATGAATTTCTTTGAAAATCAATTAGAATTTCCTGTTTTTACCATTATTAGCCTACATTTTGCTAATATTAGGAACCATTGGAGAATCAGCAAGAAAGATGCAAGTGGGTCTCAGGGAAATGCCTACATTAAGCTCTCCTGTTCTTTCAGTAGAAACAACTGGGATATGGTTGTGGGCATTGGGATCATTCCCTGGGAGCTCCCTGTTGTTTCAAGTCAAGACTAAGCCATCTTCTGTCCTTCCTGTCTGGCTGTTGCTATGGCTGTAAATTAATTGGCTGTTAAGGGGAGGAGGAGCCATCTGCTTAGGGGCTTGAGAGGGAATAGGAGACACAAAATGGATGGGGAAATATTTTTATTGACCCAATTTCATATGTGCATGTTGTTTTACTTTTATTTGCCTGCTATTGGCTGTGGGGAGTGATTTTTCTATCCCATGATGGAAGTTGTTTTGGGAAGCTGTGAGGAGCTTTACCTGGGAGATGGTGGGTAGTTTGGCAGTTTGCTAGAGTGCTGTTCCCACAACTTCATGGACTGTGGTGGTATTACTTTTTATTTTCATTTTCCTGTCTTGAGTAACTTCTACACTGACATCCATTTTTATTTTTTTTTTGTGGATTTTATTACTGTCTTCAAACATGTAACCCCCACCTAGCATTACATTTTAGGTACTCCAAAAGTGAAAGAGTTATTTGAACAAAGGTAAACTATTGAAAAAATTCTAAAAACACATCAGGAAAGTTTTGTTCCCTTACTTAACATCACATCACATCTTCAGACTGGCAACATTTTCAATGCTGATATATTCTTCTTTTTTTTATCATCGATGCTGTAGCATCCAAATGCAGTTTTTTATTTAAATTATGCCCATTTAGAGTGTATTGAGAATACAATAGAAAAAGAAAATAAAAGAGCCCCTGAATTGTTTTTATTTTCTGTGGAAATTTGATTTTCACTATCATGTGCTCTTTGACTGAAATGATGGTGTCCCTGTCCCATTGCCTTATGTTTTAGATACCAAATCTCGTGAATCAACGATAAAGTAACTTAGTTCGATGATCAGGAATTTCAGTTGTGTTTGGGAACCTTGATACCTATAGCT
>NW_012148097.1:1914887-1915932 GCF_000956105.1 Propithecus coquereli | reverse complement strand
CTCTTGCTCAGGCTGGTTTCGAACTCCTGAGCTCGAACAATCCACCCACCTCGGCCTCCCAGAGAGCTAGGATTACAGGCGTGAGCCACCGCGCCCGGCCGACTATTCCCTTATTTATTACAAAATGTCTCATGGTTTTTTTATGTGTACCGTAATTTAATTGATCTCATACACTAAAATTCAGATCATGAGTGAGTCACAGAATATATTTATTGGACAGTCCTGATTTAACTAAGACTGGCTTGTGGTTAAAAGAATATGATCAGTTTTTTGAATTTTGATAGTAATTCCAGTTCAGTAAATGCTATTATTAAGTAGATAGTTAAGATCTCCCACTCTTCTCCAGACAAGGGTTCCCTGCTTTGGTGCTGTTTTGAGCAATTGCTCTACCTGGGAAGAAGGATAAGGGCGGGCACTCCATTTTGGTGCTGCCCCATCCTTAATCCTATCCTGAGCAACTGCTACACCTGGGGAAGGAGGCAATGCTTTATCAATCTAGAAAGGCATGATAAGATTCAGAAAGTGACCTAGAGTAACCTAAGGGTACTTATGCCATTAGCTTGAATCTGCCTTGTGGTTCACACCCCCCCACAGGGGGCTTTCTTAGAGCTCATAGAGACAGATGGAATTTTGAGGACACCTGTTGATCATTTGATTACATTCCACACCTCCCAAGAGCTGCCTCCAGACTGGGCTAATAAAAGGAAACAATCTGAGAAGTCAGAGGGAGAGTGGGTACGTTAGTTGGTCTGTCTCTCTTCACTGGAGGAGACACACCTGTTCTGTTTTACAGTAAAGAGCTACACCTGTGAAACTGCTTCCTGCCTGAGGTTGTTCCATTGCCTTGGCCTTGCTGGTGAGTTCCAAGCAAGGACTCAGAGGACCAGGATCATAATCTGGACTTGACACTTTGGTGTGTCTGGTCATTCTTCGACCAAGACCACACCAAGAACCGAGGGCAGACTCCCACCCTGACATTTTTGGTGCCGTGACTTGGATTTCTCTGACTCTGTCTCTGTTTTCCTCTTCTAAAGATGCGATTAGA
>NW_012148097.1:1911546-1913417 GCF_000956105.1 Propithecus coquereli | reverse complement strand
CTTTTAAAACATGTAATAGAACTCTCTACAGTCTATTTTGGAACATGGCATGAGTTTTTTTACCCAAATACTTAGTCAATTTCTTAACACTATTTACATGTCCTTCTACATTGGTTTATGAGATCATCTATATGATATATATGTTTTATATAGCAGAATCTATTTGCTGTGTCAGTTCTTTTGCCAGTTTTTATTATTGTTGCTTTCCTGTTATTCTTCTTTTTCAAAAAATTCCTAGTTCTTATTACCTGTTTAATCCTTCAAATGAATTTGGGGATGATTTTACAAGTTCTTCCCCTCACCTTCCTCATTCCTCTGCAGAAATTTCCACTGTGAATTATATGAAAATAATTTCAGTACAGCTGGCATTTTACACTACTCAGTCTTCCTATACAAGGCATATCTCTCTATATAGTCTTTCATGGTTTTTTATAAAGTTTTGTGATTTGCTTCAAATAGGCACCTTTATATATTTGTCATTATAAGGGATGTTTTTCATTATAACTTTATTTACTGTTGATTATTGCTGAAATTTAAGAATACTATTGATTTTTTCACATTCTTAAATTCATTCCCTTTACCAAGCTGTTATTTGTTCTAGTAGTTTGTCAGTCGATTCATTTGAGCTTTCTGGTGGATATACCATTGTGTTGTGGCCAATAATAGTGCTTTGCTTTCTTCCTTCCAGCAGTCACATTCCGTTACTTCCAGTCTTATGTTCTTACATCTGCTAAAGTCCTCTAAACCTTAGAAATGGCTGGCTGTGAAGTGTCTACTCTGTGTTAGGAATGATTGTGAGACTCACCTAGAGACTGCCAGTTACTGTCAAGAAAGGCCCTGGGCAGTCATTGCATTTAGCTGGTAATGATCAATGATATCTTCTCATATTTTTGATAGAGTAACTACAATTTTACGGAAAACCTGTTAAAATAGTGGCCTTGAAAACTTATTTAAAGCAGATTTTAAAATAGATTATTGTATATTTTTATCCTTTTTGTATTTCTAGGTGGAAACTTGGTGAGAATAAGAGAAACTTAAAGAGTTAAAAAATAGGAACTCAGTGATTCTATAGTAAAACCCAACTTTTATGGATGATTATTTTAATAGACCTATAGGTTATATAGAATAAAATAGTTTGAATTTTTTCATAGATTCAGGCAGAGTTACCTTTAAAATTATTCCTGTAACTTTCCTACTAATTAACTTGCTCTCATGATGTGCTGTTTTCTATCACCTGAATTGCGTATTGCCCTTTTGTTTTCACTCCTAACAGAAAGCTCAAACCATCTACCTGATTCCCCTCTGGTGTGTATGCGTCCCCCGTTCTGTACCTTTACCTGGACGCAGATACCTGTCTTCTTTCTTTTCCCCTCAGCAGTGTTTTGTACAGCCTTCCCAGTGTCCTGCGGTCCTGAGTGGAATCCACACACAACGTGGCCTTGCCCACATCACTCCTGCTGCAGTGACTTTCCTCACGCTCTTTCCTCTACTCCAAAATGCCCTGCCTGCTTCCTACCCACCCAGCCCACCTGTGCAGAAGTTCACCTCTTTGATGGAGCATTCTCTGGTTACCTCAGGCACGAATTTCTGGATTCCCAGGGTGCTTTATGGTATTCTCTCTGGTATTTAGTGCTCTGTAGTTTGCATTCTGTATATTTGAGACACGTTGATAATTTGGCATGGTGTTTTCTTGGCTATGTGGCATTCCCCATGAGTGCCCAGTGCTTGGCACCAGCTCGTTTGCTGAGTGCAGGGCTGCCTGTGTTTTGGTGCTTAGTGCCCTGGAACATGCAGTTTTCCTGCACTTTTTCTACACTGTTCCCAGATTACTAACCTTCCCTGAATATGCTGCTGTTTTCAAAAATACTCTC
>NW_012148097.1:1905073-1907796 GCF_000956105.1 Propithecus coquereli | reverse complement strand
CAATTTGTATGACTAAATGAATAATCAGCAATAAGGCTTAAATAGTTCATTAGAAAAAAATAGTAGAAAAGTCTGAGTCTAGCTCCACAGGCCACTGAGAAAGAAATAAGGGGGCATTAAAAATTTATAATTTTACCTTCTACTTATTGACCTTTTTGTGACTCTGTGATATTTCTGATTTTATTTTAATTATTTGACCAAATCATTCCACATGAATGGAAATCCTAGAGTCATTCTCTGGCTTCTGTGCAGATCCTGTAAATCCTGTGTGTTCGTTCATGGAGAAAAATCCATCTTCTTCCTTCAGTTTTGCTTTCCATCTTGCAGTTAGGAGCTTATAAGTTAGGTTGACAGTGGCAGTGGTTATTTGCAGTTTGATTTATTTCCTTCTCTACCTCATGAAGTTTTGTTTATGATTCAAAACTAATTTCCTTGGATGTATTTTACTTAAAAAGCTAACTGAGAATGAAATGTGAGTGGCCTTTAACCGCATTTTCTCATAGAGTAGGAATGGAGTGGGAGAATGTTTAACTTATCAATGCTTCACTTATCTGTACCCTTAGGAATCTGGGAATTCTGTGCCAATAACTGTGAGCAATTAAAAATGCTTTCTGTTTAGCCGAAGTAAGGGTCACAGAGCCTATGCAGTCTACTCCTAGGAGCCAGCCTCGCGAAAGTGTGTGAAAGATGTCCTGCTCCATAGTCTGGATTCTAGTCCTTTCTCTGTCACTGCAGGCTGCCCTTCACTTTCATTCACAACACATTCCTGAAGAAGATGAGAAGAATTTAGTGCACAGAAGTTCAACACTGGGTTTCTATGTTCTGGAGTACTAAAAGAGTGTAAAGTTTCTGGTGATAAAATGTATAGTTTTATATCCAACTGTTGTACAATGTATGTATTTTTCTATAACAACATCAAAAATATGTTAAACTGAAATGTAGACAGTTTTGTCAGCAGTAGCCCTGTCTCTAATCTGTAAAATTAATTGTTAATACTGCTATTAAATGTAAGGAGTTATTGATGGGAATTCATGAGGGGTGGAGCAGGGATGAGTGATGTAGATTTTGATGCTGGCTTGTGTTTTTTCTTGTAAGGCACTAGCTACCTTCTCTTGATGCATGAGTCTGTAGTAAGCTATACACCTAGCAAAGACACCCCTGAACCCCTCTGTATTACAGTTCCTGGAATGTTCTGATGCTAGTTTTCATTTGGTATTTTAGCGATCTCGTCTCCGTTTTCTCTCACTCCCCCTCATCACTTGGACACTCTTTAGACATGGCAGTCTTGGTATTTGGGATATGTCTAATTTCTTCCTCTCACCTTTGCACACTGAGTTGACCAGCTTATGTTGTATCACTATCTAGTTGACTGTGTGTCACCACTTTCCTATACAATGTCCATCATTGTCTCAGTTGTATTGTTAGTGTCAGCACTTGTATTTTCCATTTCCATTCATTTTTAGAAACTAATATAAATAAACACACCAAGTATTCAAATAATTGCGCGAATAAACATTGCTGGGCAAAGTGAAACTGTTAATTATTATGCTTACTATGATAAAGTAACAGGGTATGTGTGTTTATCAGGTGATGCATGGAAGTCCCAACTAGGCCCACAGAAGCGTTTGAGGGTGTCTCCTTTTAATGTTTGGAAGTGCTGATTGCATGAAAGTCATGCTGTCAAGTTGCGGAGTACCCATACATAGTGGCGTTAAAACTTGTAAGTTAAATCTTTTCTGGGTCTCAGTTTCCCCATCTGCAAGATGACCAAATTGCTCTATGATCTTTAAGATGCTTTCCAATGTGATAATGTGATTCTACTGGGGCTATTCAGATCCTTACACAGAAACTGAGTGTTCTTACTTGTGATGTACAATTTGAACAAGTTTATTTTATTTATCTCTTTTTTTTTCAACCCAGTCCATATAAGAAGCTGGGAATTGTTGTTTATTTTTTACCTTCCTCTTAACTCATATAATCGAAGACAGCTTACAACAGGATATAAAGTTATGATAAAATATAAAGAGTCCCAAGTAGGGAAATAGAAATGAAAGTGGAAAATAGGAACCATATAAACGTATTGTAACTGTGTTGGCCATTAGGGGCCTGCAGATGCTTTGTGGTGTGGGCAAGTCGAGAGTCTTAGGGACACTGATGGAGGGAAGGGTGGGCTCTGGTGCAAACCGGTGTTTTGTGAGCCCTGTCTGTAGATTCTCATGGGAGGGAGAGGGCCTTTGTCTCCTCAGCTGTCTGCCCTACAGATTCTCATGCCTCTCCTTCTAAGACTGTGGTGTCAGTTTTACCCCTTGAGAGTTTCAAAAATGAAGTTCACCTCCCTGGTCCCTGTAAAAGAATAAAAAGTAACTTATAGCTGAAATACTCAACACAGGCATACGTGGTCCTTCTGCACAGTGATGACTGAGAATGAGCACCGCCCTCTCCGGGCCTCTTTGCTGTGAGCCGTGTGACAGCTGTGCCCTTTCGTGCTTCTCTTCAGCGGCCTCCCTGCTTCTTTCTGGGTGCGTGGTCAACTCAGATCTCGGTTCAGCAAAGGTCACAGAAGCCACTGCATTTGCTCAGAGTAAGCGGCCTGCAGGTCCAGTTTATCTGAGGCTCAAGTCCTGATCCAGAAAGGGCACTGTGGCTGCTGCCCGTGGAGAGGCTGGCTGATGTGTGCATGAGGACCACGTACCCCGTGGGGAGGATTTGCTCACGAGGACCGC
>NW_012148097.1:1900400-1904998 GCF_000956105.1 Propithecus coquereli | reverse complement strand
AGGACCGCGTACCCCGTGGGGAGGATTTGCTCACTGATACCATCACGTCACCGGAGTGGGGACGTGGAGACATGGAGACAGAGGTAGTAAGGGGCATACAGGAGGCATCACAGGCCCAGAGAAGAGGTAACAGGGATTTGTAGCAGATCAAACAGATCTGAAGGAAAGCCCTGAGGCAGATAACACATCTCCTTTTCACATTCAGGGTAGTTGCTACTGTTTCTCCTTATGTCTTGGGTAACCTGTGTCATCCTCTTACATATGCTGTACCTACCTAATCTGTTGGACTGAAAGGCCAAGTGCAGGCAGTTGAACCTATACTCAACTTGGGTGGTGTAGGAGGAGGCACTGTATATTAGAGTAAGTGGTCACAGAGGCAGCGTGTCTCCTTGAAGCTTTCATCTGTAATGGACACATTATTCCAACTGATAAAAATCTATTCCACCAACCAGAAGCAGTGAAATGAGAGTGAGCGTGCTTGGCCTGGATACTGAAATTAATCCATTGTCCAGATTCCGTGGAAAAATCGTGGGCATTGGAGTTCAATCTGGTATTCCAGTGCTCGTCAGCCCCACTTTTTGCCATGTAACCACAGAGCATCATTTCCTTTTCTATAAAGTAATATCAGTCTTGAATTATGATGATGACTAGAAGAGATAATATTGACATATGTGAAGTGACTCAAGAAATAATAATAAAATAATGCTGTTATTATTTTTATTATCCATCTGTTCTTTTATCATACTTTTTGTTGGAGGTGTTAGTAGGAAGGTAAGTGGCTTTTAGAAATGTTCTTTGGTCTGCTGCAGAGGTGAAACACCTTAAAGGCAAGCTGCTGTTTTGATATTGGAAAATATCAGAAAGACACAGGACTGTATAGATTGTAAAACTGGTAGCTTACTCTAGAGTATATTTGACAGGGTCACCTCACCCCCAGGCAAATTAAGAGAGGCGTCTTGATTATAGCAAAAGATCAACTCTAGGACTCCGTTAAGTAGCAATTTACCCACAGCTTCTCAGACACACATGTGTAAAACAAGGTCCACGTGCTCTTTGTTCAGAATAGGTAACAGAGACTCAAAGAGAAGTGTAATTTCAGTTTAGTGTGTGAATTTTGTGTTTGAGAATAGCAGACAATTAAATGCTGCAAAGTAGCATAGGAAAGTGGCTTGAACTTTAAGAATGTTCCCTTTCCTCTGTTCTCTCACTTTACCCTGAGATTTTCACATTTATGTTAATTATCTCCATAGCTCAAATTAGGTTATTCAATAGAACCTGAATTTCAAATAAATGTCAAAATAGAAAATAGGCCTATAATCTTTCACGGGCAGTTAGGAAGAAAATAGACTTGCTGAAGCATTTTCGTCATATGAAGCACAGACCTTATTTTTCAAATGCCTTGTCACCAGAATCACTAGAAAATCTCATTAAAAGACTCTTCAGAGGTGCTGGGGACGTGGCAGGACGTGGCGGTGGGGAAGAGTGCACGCAGGGCCAGCGGTGCCTCCTGTGCCTGGGTGCCCTGTTCTCACGCCGACTCCTGCGAATGCCCAGTCCCATGGGAGGCTCTCCCCTCTCTGGATGCTGCTTTCTCATCTGTAAAGTCGAGATGTTAAACTGGTTGGTCTGTAATGTTCTTTCCTGTGTTCTAGGTCTGTGTATGCACATGAGGCACCACTCTGCATATTTCACTCATCCGTTCCTGGAAGGGACATGGGTAATCTGTTAGTCACTGGGGCCCATGGTACTTATGCAGATAAAATTCACCGTCGCCTCCAGCAATGGATTTTTGTTTGTGTGTTTGTGTGTTTCTGTGCATCATTGGAGACGTTACAATTGTTTTACATGAATTGTCAGTTTATAAAATGTATAAAGTAGAGCTGCTGTGCTTTCATCAGGGCCTGAGCCCTGCTTTCCTGTTTCATTTGCACCCCCTGAATATCCTCTGAGCCACTTCCATGGAGCCCTGGGCTTTGAAAACTAGACATGCAGGGTGCCATCGTGCTCCTGAGATAACGTTGTATCTTGATCCAATTCTGTGCCTACTTTTTACACCAACATTTTATTATGAAAATTTCAGGCATACAGAAAAAATTGGAAAAATTTTACAGGGAAACGCCATATAGCTACCACCTGGATTCTACAATTAGCCTGGTGACTGTACTTGGTTTATCACATATTCACACATTCATCTGTCTATCCTCTATCCATGTACCAGTTCATCTTTTTTTTTTTTTTTGATAGATTTCAAAGTAAGTTGCAGACTTCCCCCTAAATGCAGATAACTGATTAGCTAGAGCTCAGTATTTAATCTTACTTTAAATACAGTTCTCTTTTTAAAAGTAAGATTTATGTACAATGAAATGCACAGATCTTTCGTATACCATTCATTGAGTTCTGACAAAAGTATCTATCTGTGCAGTTCAAACTTGCTGTCGAGATGCTCATCATCACCGTCACCCCGAGAAGTGCCGTCATGCCCCTCTCTGGTCAGTTCCCACCCACACCCTCCAGAAGGCATTGTTCTGATTTTTTCCTCCTAAAGATTAGTTTTATCTGTTATATTACTTTACTTAAAGAGACTGCATATGTACTCTTTTGTGACTGGTTTCTTTCACTGATCATAATGTTTTTGAGGTTCATTCACATAGTGTGTATAGTAGTGTGTGTGTGTAGTGGGATTCCATTATGAATATACCACTGTGTGTTTACCCTTCTCCTGTTTATGGACATCTGGACTGTTTCCATTTGGGGGCTGTTATGAGTAAAATTTCAATGAACATTTTTGTACAAGTCTTTTTCTTGCCTACATTTTCTCTTAGTTAAATACCTAAAACTAGAATTGCGGATCATAGGGTATGTTTAGCTTTACAAAACATTGCCTTCTCTTTTCCTGAAGGGATTGTAGCATTTTACATTGTCACCAACAAATGAGAGTTCTGGTTGTTCTACATCCTAGCCAAACTTTGTTGTTGTCTGTCTTTTTAATTTTAGATATTCTACTAAAATAGTAATAACAACAACAGTAATAATGGTGGTAATAACTAATAGTGGTATTTCACTGGGTTTTATTTGCATTTCCCTGCTGACTAATGATGTCAAGCACTATTTCATGTGCTTATCAGCTGTTTGTGTATCTTCTCTGTTGAAGTGTTCATTCAAGTCCTCTGTTGATTTATTTTCAACTGGGCTATTTGTCTTTTTATTATTGAGTTGTAGGAATTCTTTATATATCCTGGCTGCCAGTTTTTGTCATATTTTTATTTTGCAAATATTTTCTCCCAGTCTTTGTCTTCCCTATTCATTTTTGTAAAGGTGTCTGTTGAAGAATGGAAGATTTTAATTTTCAAAAAATCCACTCTATCAATAATTCTTTCATGATTATTGTTTTCATGTTCTAAGAACCTTTGCCTACTCCAAGGTATGAAAGTATTCTCATATATTTTCTTAAAAGCTTCACATTTTGGTCATTGATTTTTTTGTTTGTTTGTTTTAGAGCATGAAACAAGGTTTATTGAGGAGAGAAAGATAGGATTACAGAGCAAGAGCAAGATATGGGTTTATAGAGTGAGAGCCAAGATATGTTTGCCACAGAATGGAGAACAGACCCCCTGTTGTAACAAAAGTGCTGGTCACTAGTTTTTATGTTTAGGTCTTAGCTAAGTCCCGAATTGACTCATATGTGTGCTATGAGATAGGGGCTCTGCCTTCTTTTGGACACTCCTCCAATATAATCTCTGCTGCTGTTGCCCTGGCTAACTGGTCATTCCCCAAATGTATATACATTGAGGAATACATTGTTTTATTTTCTTCTTTATTTATTGAGTGCTTATTATGTGCTAGGGGCTTGAATAGGCATCAAGTATGTAGTGCTAAACAAAATATAAATCATGCCACTGTGCATCTGGTAGTCTAGAAAGGATAGACATTAAATAAATACAAATGCTTTTTTATTTATGTCTGGTAAAGTTCTATTTATTCTTTAAAACTTGCCTTCATTTAGTATTTGAAAACTAATCAATAGAATCTAGCATATCATTAGGCTAGAGAAGAAAAAATCATATGGTTATATCAATTGACATAGAAAAAACATTTGGCAAAATCCAATACTGATTCAAGATATAAAAACTCTCAGCAAACTAGAAATAGAGGGAAATTTCTTCAACTTGATAAAGAACATTTGTAAACGTCTTACAGTTAAGCTCATATTTAATGGTGAAAGACGGAATGTGTTCCCTCTAAGATTGGGAAAAAGGCAAAGATGTCTGCTTTCACCACTCATTCTCAGCATCATATTGGAAATTCTATCCACTGCAATAAGGCAAGAAAAATAAATGACATTCAGATTCTAAAGGAAGAAAGAAAACTGTTTCTATTTACACATGATACAATTGTCTGCATAGAAAACTTCAAGTAATCTATCAAAAACAAAACATAAAACTCTCCTAAAACTAATAAATGAGTTCCTCAAGGTCACAGGATATAAGATCAACACATAAAAATCCATAATATTTCTATATATTACCAATGAACATGTAGAAAACAAAATTATAAACATAGTACCATTTATAATCACTTTTGAGGAAATGAAATACTTA
>NW_012148097.1:1894568-1896661 GCF_000956105.1 Propithecus coquereli | reverse complement strand
TTAATTTATTTTTTATTTTATTAAATTGACACATAGTTGTACATATTTATGGGGTACAGTGAGACGTTTAGATACATACATATTGTGTAATGATCATTTCGATCGTCTCAAACATTCATCCTTTCTTTTTGGTGAGAACATTCAAAATCCTCTCTTCTACATATTTAGAATTATGCCACACAATATTGTTAACTATTAGTATAATCACCCCTCTGCATAGTAGCACAGCAGAACTTATTTTTCCTGTCTAACTGTGACCCTGTGTGTGTTAACCATTCCTCTTTCCCCACTCTACTCTTCACTTCTGTGAGATCCTGCTATTTGTCGTTCTTTCCTGGCTCACTTCACCTAATGTAATGTTCTCCAGGTTCATTCATGTTGCTGCAAATAACAGGATTTCATTCTTTTTAAAGGCTGAATAGTATTCCATTGTGTGTATGTACCACACTTTCTTTGTTCATCTGTTGATGGATAGGTGGGTTGATTTCATATCTTGGTTATTGTGAACAGTGCTGCAGTAAACATGAGAGTGCAAATATCTCTTTGACATACCAATTTCATTTCTTTTGGACATATACTCAGTAATGGTATTGCTGGATCATATGGTAGTTCTTTTTAAATTTTTTGAGGAACCTTCATACTTTTTTCCATAGTGGCTATACTAATTTGCATTCCTATAGGTAGTGTAGAAGAATTTCCCTTCTCTACATCCTCACCAGCATTTGTTAGTTTTTGTCTTTCTCATAATAGTCATTCTAACAAGGGTGAGGTGACATCTCATTGTGATTTTGCATTTTGCTGATGGCTAGTAATTTTGAGGATTTTTTCGTATACTTGTTGGCCATTCGTATGTCTTCTTTTGAGAGATGTCTATTCAGGCTTTTTGCTCATTTTTAATTGAATAATTTTGTTTTCTGCTAATGAGTTCCTTATTATTCTGGATTTTAACCCCTTTTCAGATGTTTAGTTTGCAAATATTTTCTCTCATTCTGTAGATTTTACAGAGAGCTGTCCTTTCTAAGGTGTACAGAGAGGGGCTGTACAGAACTGCAGCCCAGGGCAGAAGAGGAAAACAGGCCTTCGAGCGCCTCCTCTTTGCTGCTCATGTTTTTTTTCTTTTTTTTAAGCGAATTCTTATAACAATGGTCACAGACATATATTTTAGTCTAAGTGATAATTTTTTTCCCCAAATCTCAGTATGTTGACATCTCCTTCTTATCTACAGATTAATTTTCTAACCATGTCATCTTTCTGGAGCACAGCCCAGGAATGAGAATCCAAAGCCTCTAAGGATAAAATATGACCATTTTAATCCTCCCACCCTACAACCAGGCACCTTATTCCTTAGGTCTTTACCCAGCTTTATTGAAACCTACTTAGCATTCAGTTCTCATGAGCTTAATTATTTTGCTTCCCAGATAACTTATAACAGCATGGAAGTCTCTTCTCTCAGACTCAGAGAAGATGGCAGAGCTATTAGTACTACTGTTATACCAGTATTAATAGTAGAAGACTTACTGGCCAAGTGAAATCAAAGAGACAAAAATGAAAAACACTGAAAAATGTATGCTTGCACAGCCACAGATTTTCCTAAAGGATGACCATTGTTATTGAGAAAAGTTTACGTTTATAGCCTTGGTTTAATAGTACAGTGACATTTCAGTGTGTTTCTATACTAAGTGGTTCTCAAACTTTAGCTGGCTTTGGAATCATCCTGTGGGATTGTTAGGGGACAGACTGTTGGATCCCACCCCAGAGTTCCTGTTTCTTGGGTTGAGGGTAGGGCCTGAGAATCTGTATTTCTAACATCTTTTCTGGTGATGTTGATGTTGATGTTGCTGGTTTGGGGACCATACTTTGAGAACTACTGTTGTATACAAAATTATTTTAAGTGTTGTTTAAAATAATAAGTTTAAATTTCCTGGGATATAAAGCTCAATCCTTACAACATAATTATTTTTAAAGTATTTTTGTTTTGTATCGCATTTCCCATGGTCCCCTCTTTTGGGCCATGCTTATGGTCATGGGATCCTGTGTGCCATTCCCTGCCATGGAAATCTACTCTGTTTTCCCAATGGAGAGAGATTCAAAAT
>NW_012148097.1:1891418-1894423 GCF_000956105.1 Propithecus coquereli | reverse complement strand
GCTGTGACTGTTTTTCAGACTTTCTTTGTTTTTGATGACTGTGACAGTTTTGGAAGTATGTCTCAAGTATTTTGTAGAATGTCTCTCAATTGGGATTTATCTGTTCTTCTCATCTTTAGACTGGGTTATGTGTTTCTTTGGAGAAAGACCACAATATTAAAGGACCATTTTCGTCACAATACATCACAGTACCTTCTATCAATATAGCTTACTTAATACTGTAGATGTTGACCTTGATCACATGGCAGGGTGGTGGTTGTCAGGTTTGTCTGTTGGTCAGTGACTCTTTTTTCCTCCTTTTCCATACTGTGCTCTTTGGAACCAGCAAGGCTTTTTATACACAGCTTCTAAGCTTAATATGAAAAGACACTGGTTCTAGAATAGCTAAAATAATCTTGAATAAGAATAATAAAGTCAGTGGAATCACTCTACCTGATATTAACATCTGCTATAGTTATAGGAACTAAGGCAATGCGGTATTGGTAGAGGAATTGACATAGAGATCAGTGGAACAGAATAGAGAATCCAGAAATTCTGTAGCCTAGAAAAAAATAGAAAGTTTTTGGGGACCTGTGGCTTAGCAAAGAGTCTTGACACCGAAAACACTATCTGTATAAGAAAAAATTGATAAATTGGACCGCATAAAAATTAAAGACTTTTACCCTGAGAAAGACTTTGTTAAGAGGATGAAAAGATAGCTTTAGACTGGGAGAAATATTTGCAAACCACATATCTGATAAAGGACCACTATCTAGAATATATAGAGAGAATTTTCAAAACTCAACAATAAAAAAAAGTACAACTAAAAATGGACAAAAAACATGAATGAACTAGAGGTACAGATGGCAAATAAACACGTAAAGAAATGTTCAACATCATTAGCCGTAGGGGAAGTGAACATTTAAACCACAGTAAGATATTACTACACACCTATCAGAATGATTGCAATAAAAAATAACAACGTAAAGTGCTGGTGAGAATGCAGAGAAACTGGGATTGTTTGTACATGGCTGGTGGGAAGTAAAATGATACAGCTGCTCTGGAAAACAGCTTGATACTTCCTAATAAAATTAAACATGCAAGTACCTTGTGACCCTGCAATTGCATTCTTGGGCATTTATCCCAGAGAAATGAAAATGTATTTCCATAAAAAGTGTACATGAATGTTGGTAGGAGCTTTTTTCATAATAGCTAACACCCGGAAACAACCCAGATGTCCTTCAAAGGGTGAATGGTTAAACAAACTGGAAGCTTTATACTGTGAATACTACTCACAAATAAAGTGAAACAAATTACTGATACACACAAATCCAGTGCGAAAAGGTCCCATATTGTGTAATTCCAGTTACATAACATTCTTGAAATTTTGAAGTTATAGAAGTAGAGAACAGATTTACTGGTTACCAGGAGTAATGCATATGGTGGAGAGAGGAAGGTGAATGTGGTTATAAAAGAGGGCCATGAGGGAATCCTTGTGATGATGGAAGTTTTCTTTTTTTAAGGATCTATCAATGATACTATGTCAGTATCCTGGTTGTGATATTATACTTTGGTTTTGCCAGATGTTATCATTGGGAGAAATTGGGTAAAGAGTCCATGGGATTGCTCTGTATTATATAAGTATTTGGGATTCAGAAGCATATGAGTGGTAGCATATTACCCCAGGAGGATGTATAATTTCAGAGATCATGAAGGTTATACTTACTGTATTTATTCTTCATAGCTGTCACCATCAGACTGTGAGCTAGAGCATAGGGCTATTATTTATTCATCTTTGTTTTCTACCTACCTACCTTTGGTGTGTATGGAGGCACTTAATGCAAATATGCTGAATGATTGATTGAATACATGAGTGCAGGCTTTTACTTTTTATGAGGGCAGTGAGCCATATGACCAAAGAAAGGAACTGGACAGGGAGATATAAAACTAACTTTTTTTTTGGATTGCAGGAGCATATCTTTTCATAGTACTATGACAGCTACTGTTTGGTAGATCTGAAATTTAGCAGACCTAGAAAAACAATGTCTCCAAAAAGCATATTTGTGACATATTTCTTGTAATAGCTTATAGAAGATTTTCAGATATAGTTTGATAGAATATTGACAGAAATTAACCGATAACCCCGCAACAAACTACATTTGACTTTTTTCCCCATTACAAAAGCTCATTGCATAAAAGCACGGTAGGTGGGAGGCTGAGGTAGTAGGATCGCTTGAGCCCAGGAGTTTGAGGTTGCTGTGAGCTAGGCTAACGCCACGGCACTCACTCTAGCCCAGGCAACAGAGTGAGACTCTGTCTCAGGAAAAAAAAAAAAAAGCACGGTAGGGGAAATCAGATGGAATGTCATAATCTCATAGTTAATTTCTTTATATGTTCTTCCAGTATTTTTTCTAGTATAAGACACACCTACACACATACACAATAAAGATGGTATCTTGATATATGTATATTTTTTAGCTGCTTTATCTACATCATGACTGTTGCACAGTATCAAAAAATATTCTTAATTTCTGTCTTCTATCATTGCACTATACTTTATTTCACAAGCTCCTTAAGGGTTGTACACTCAAGCTGCTTCCAAATAAAAATAATCCCTATTTTCTTATTCTGCCACATTGAGTTAGAGGCAGTGTACTTTTGCAATCTCTCTAAAAAGACAAGAATGTCATACCTACCAGACTAAGTCTGTGGCAATAAGACTTTGAAAACAGCTTTTTTCCCACTCAGCTTAAGTGTTTGCTTGCCACTGCATCAGTGCCCTGTGCTTGTGCTTCCTTGTGAGGTAAGATACAGAGAGAACCCTAGGTGGTGAGGAAAGGAGAACGGAAGGCCTGTCCCCCGCTGCTTCCAGTTGGCATGGCGTCTATAGAGAAAGCCATCTCTGGGCCTCAGTTTCCTCATCTGTTAAATGCTCTCTGGTTGATCTAGCTCATCTTTAAGTTCCCTTTAACTATATGTTTTAAGTTTCTTTTGAAATGTAAGTACTTGCTTGACTAGCCCTGAGA
>NW_012148097.1:1878260-1880523 GCF_000956105.1 Propithecus coquereli | reverse complement strand
CATTTCCCAACATGTAGGTAACATGGTATGTGTTGTGGGAAAGAGTCCAAAAAGAGGCAGGAAAAGTAGTTTGGGATTGGGCTGTAAAGAAATCTAGACTTAATACTGGGGACTCTTAAGTATTTTCCAGCAGAGGAGTGACATGGTCGCCTGTGTATTTTATTAATGGAAGGGCCTCTTTGAGTCACAGTGTGGGCTGGAGGTGAAGGTAGAAAGCCGCGGGAAGGGACCAGATTGGGGACCAGCTGATGTGAAATAGTGGCAGTAGGACCAAGGCAAACCTGGGCCCCAAACTCTTATTTACGGTTCCAAAATCTGAAAAAGCTCTGAAAACTGAAGGTTTTTTATAAACGTGGTGCCAAAACTCATTTGGTTGCAAAATCTGAACTGAATCGATTGGATGTGTGACTTGTTGCATTGCTGGTACTGGTCATGCTGATCTCTGCCGGTTCCTGATATTTTATGTTTTGTTGTGTGACTTTGAATTGGATTGCACTATGAAAATGTGAAAAACAGTGAGAGGCACTGGGTAACAGTGAAAGGAAGAACTGGAGGATCTAGTATCTTCATTTGCACAGAAAATAGTTATTATAAAACTGATTGTGGTGTGTTTGAGCGTAGCTTATAAATGTGAAACTCTACCACATACAACCTGAAGAAACAGAAAGGCAAGTTGTGCAAGTTTCACAGTGACAGTGATGATCAAGAATGAATAAGAAATAGGAAAACATTATGTAGCCAAAAAAGTGAAGATATTGGCAGGGCATTAATAGGATTGGACAGCCAAGAATTGAAGTGTGTCCCTGACTGGTTTATTGATTATGAAATAACTTAGGATATACCATACACGACTGAATGTCAAAGGTGGGTGTGACTGTTCAGAGATTGGCTGCAGGAATTTAAGAATCTCCATGGCACCTCAAGCTTTGCTCATCAGAAGCTGGCTGAAAATCTTATTGATGAATTGCTTTCTTATTATATAAGAAAGCACATGTAGCCATAGAAATATTTTCTGACCAGTTCAGTATTACTTTGTGCTAGTAACACAAGCTCACTAAAGATAACCTGGACTAGGAGAAAAGTAAAATTTATTGTTCCTATATAACCGCTCCACAAAGCCTCCTTTTCAACTTCTTGTGACGAGTAATGTTTTTGGCATTCAGTTTCTCCACAGTGTGACCCCTGTAATAAAGCCTGGTGACCAAAGAATTTTTTGTCCCCTGAAGAACAAGTCTGCACTTAGAAAACAAAACCGTATGCTTGCTGTAGTTAACAGACTCCCAGTGTTCCAAGACCTTCCGAGAGAATTCAGCCCTAAAAATGCTATTTATGTAGTTGCAAATGCTTGAAATGAGGACGATAAATCAGTGTTAACAAATGCTTGATACTGACTGTGGGCTACAGTGATGTTTGAAAATGGACCTGCAGAGACGATATTGAAGGGTTTCATGTCTCTAGTGAAAAGATTATATCACACTTCTGTTCTTATACCAAAAGTCAATCAGCCAGAATAGTAACTAGGTTCAGTAAATGCTGAACTTTATAATGATATACCTCTTGTATGTTTTTGAATGATGGAGAAATTGCTGGAATGGTATTAAATTCACATAAGCATGAGGAGAGTAGCAATAATGATGATGATCATATCATGAACACAGGTGAAAAGTCTCCATAAATTACATAGTGAAAAACGTGTCATCAGTTAATTACTGGCCCTTAAATAATGTGTAGTGATAACAATAAGCAAGAGGTTACTCAATTCAGAAGCGACTACTTGGACAGAAACTCACGTTAAAGAGACAGGAGACTGGAACAAGCCATCTGTCATAGGCCTGGTCTATCACTTGAGAAGGATGTTTCAGGCCCATCATTAGATGTCCACATGATTACCCTGATGATAGTAACATCGATGTACTCACTTCTCTGAGATCCCGGAGCAACCCCATATAATAAGCTGCATGTATAGCATAGGTATTAGCTTAGTTTGAACTAAGTTTTAATTAATAGTTTCCTTAGAAATAAGAAATATTTTATTCTTACTAAAATGTAATATAACATCTTAGCTTTAACATATATTAAAGACTTCTTTTATGGGTATAATTGAGAAATAACTATTTGGTATAGAATCAGGTATTGTCAATTTCCTAGACAATCTAAATGTCTTGGAAAAATAGTATTGAGTGCTTATGACAGTTGATTTACAGCTAGGAAAAAAGTCTGGAAAGGCAAATAAGTTTTTTTTTTGTATGTCAGGCATTCTATC
>NW_012148097.1:1877902-1878210 GCF_000956105.1 Propithecus coquereli | reverse complement strand
AAATAGAAACCATTACAATCAACACATTTTTGCCAACGAGAAATAAGTTTGTTTATTCCTGTAACGTAAAAGTTTGTGCTTTGGGATTCGAGGAGTTCTTGGAAAGCATTTTTTGCATCCTGCTGGTTGTGGAAGCGTTTTTCCTGCAAAAAGTTGTCGAAATGCTTGAAGAAGTGGTAGCGAGTTGGCGAGAGGTCAGGTGAATATGGCGGCTGAGGCAAAACTTCATAGCCCAATTCGTTCAACTTTTGAAGCATTGGCTGTGCAACATTGGGATGGGCGTGGAGAAGAATTGGGCCCTTTCTGTT
>NW_012148097.1:1860139-1877052 GCF_000956105.1 Propithecus coquereli | reverse complement strand
AATTTGCTTAATCATTCCCTTGTTGGACATTTATGTTGTTTGTAATTTTTTTCTTATAAATAATACTGTAATGAAACTTCTTTGTGTTTAACTTCTATCTTCACTTACATTACCTCCTTGTGATAAATCCCTAAAAGGGTAATTACCCTGTCAAAGGGTATGAACAGTTTTAAGTCTCTTGGTAGTGCTGAATTACTTCCTAGGAAAGTTGAGCCAATACCACTCTCACAAGTAATACAGGAAAATGCCTGCTCATAGACGTTTTCTTTGTATTCATACTAGTTAGCAGGAACAAAAACATACTCTTGCCCTTTTATGAGTAAAAGTTAATGGAAGCTGGCCATTACCACAGCATTATTTCATAGAGAAAAATGTGTAACTGTGTGTTGACTGAACCAAGCTTCATTTTTCTTGATAGAAACTGTGTAAGTACTGCATCTGGAGGTTATGGAATGTGCTTGATCACTTTTGTAAGATGGTGACCATTGGCCCTTTTCAGTAAGCTAATGGTGCTTTAGAGAAGTCATCAGTACAGTAGAGTTCAAGTACAACTTAGTTTTTCCTTTACACAAAAGAATGAGGGAGGTTGAAAGGACTGTTGAAACTGTTATAAATTTCATTCATTGTAAAAACAAACATTTATTCGGTGTTTTATTCAATTTATGTTGGTAAAAAAAGTTTACAGTATTTTCAATGTGGCCAAAAACCAAAACAACCAAAAGAATCCAAGGCTAATCCAGGATCTTATAACAGGTCCTTCAGATACCTTTTTTAATGTTACTACTTAAAGCAGTCTAATAGAGAAGTGGACTTCACCACGGCACCCACTGTTCGGGCATGCTAGGCAGCTGAATCCCAATGGTAATGATAGATAATAATAATAGCTATCATTTTTGAGTACCTATTATGTTCCTTCAAGATACTGTGTTATGTTTTTTACATGCATTGTTATCTAATGCTCTCATTACCAATCCAAAGTATATGTTATTTTCATGTTGAGAAATACAGGGAAAGTTCCAGAGAAAGAGTAAGCAATTTACAGAGTGACAGAGCTTATAATAGGTGGGAGGGCCTGTTGACTCAGGCCTGTTGGACTCCAGTGCCCGTGCCCTTCCCACTGCATCACACAGATCTCTGTGCAGTGAATGTGAAGAGCAGTCAAAAGGGTGGAGGCTTAAGCTCAGGAGGGTGGTATTAATGATGCTGTAAAAACCCACTGACGTGGAGAAAGTGCAGGAGTTATGAAAACACTGCTCACGTCACTGTGGAGGAGGTAGGTGGCATCTCCTTGATGATGGATGGGCGATCTGGGCTTGTCTTTCTACTCATCTTGCTGTTATAAGCTTTGTTGTTTGAGTTTGTTCAGGGAGTAGATGCCCAATGTATTTAGGCAAGTTAAGTAGTAGCAATTGTAGCTGTCATTTATGGTGTGCCTACTATGTGCCCAGTGCTGTTCTAGGGGTTTGTATGTACTAACTCATCAAGTCCTCACAGTGGCCCAGTGGGGTCCTCCTACTGGTTTGAAGGTGACAAAACTGAGGTTTCTCTGCTAATGAGTGGTGGAGTCAGCAAGAATGGGTGGTAATAAGTTGAAACAGAAAGAACATTTATCTGGAATCAGTTGTCACTTCTGACCATGGTTTGCTACATATCCTTGGGAATACCAGTTAACTTATGACTTGGTTTCCTTATCTATAAAACATGAGCTTTGGAATAAATGACTTGGGGGGTGCTTTCTAGTTCTTTAGTTTTTTTTATTGTTCTGAGGACTCAGTATCTCCTTTATATAAAAGCTGAAATCCACACACTATTTTAGAAGCTAGTTTGTATATTCAGGCACAGTCTCAGGAGTCAGTTTTGATTGTTTTGGGTATACAGTTCCCATTTTTCTTATATGAGGGTCTAGATTTGTCCTGTCTAATATGGCGGCCACTAGTCACATATGACAATTTAAATTAAAATGAAGTAAAATTAAATAAAACTAAAAATTAAGTTCCTCAATTGCACTGGCCACATTTCAGATGTCACATTTGACTCAATAGCCACATGTGGCTGGCTGGTGGCCACCATATAGGACAGTGCTGACATGTGACATTTCTGTCGTTGCAGAAAGTTCTATTGGACAGCTTAGACCATTGTCTTTTGGTTAGAATAAGCTCTGGCTTATTAAATAAGGATACTAGTTGGCACAAAATAGATTGGGAAAGGTGATCCGGTATCTGCTTGAAGTGTATCGCTCAAGGTATGTTAGCACTTCCTCTTCCTGCCGTTTAGTTCCAATGTCAATTTTTAGGAAAACCTTTTTCTGTCCTAAGTTCTCTCCTAAGTATAGTGCTTTTGACACTTGAAGGAAATGAACATTAACCTCACTTACCTAAGAATTTCACAATGTTAAAAGGTGAAAAGCTCACTATATAATTTTGCTTTAAAAGTAATCACTGTACAGAGCTTCAGTTTGGGATGATGAAAAAGTCTGGAGACGGATGGTGGTGATGGTTGTACAACAGAGTGAATGTACTTAGTGCCACTTAATGGTACACTTAAAGATGGTTAAAATGGGGCCGGACGCGGTGGCTCATGCCTATAATCCTAGCACTCTGGGAGGCTGAGGCGGGCGGATCATTTGAGCTTAGGAGTTCGAGACCAGCCTGAGCAGGAGCGAGACCCCGTCTCTACTAAAAAAATGGAAAGAAATTAGCTGGACAACTAAAAATATATAGAAAATTTAGCTAGGCATGGTGGTGCATGCCTGTAGCCCCAGCTACTTGGAGCCTGAGGCAGGGGGATTGCTTGAGCCCAGGAGTTTGAGGTTGCTATGAGCTAAGCTGACACCATGGCACTCTACCCCGGGCAACAGAGTGAGACTCTGTCTCAAAAAAAAAAAAATGGTTAAAACGGCAAATTCATGTTACATCTGTTAGCCACACAAAAAATAATCGTTCTGATTAGTAGGAAAAAGAGTGTCAGAATAAAGTTGAAGAGTATATTGTACTTCTATGTTAGGAGGAAGTTTAAAGGATTCAATTCTTTCACATCTATCTCAGGTCGAATTTGCCAAGAAGCAGATTCTGAGATGAGGGTTAGCATGCAGGACACTTATTCTGTAGTGTTGATCTTGACATCAGCGTCTGTGGGCGAACAGGGAGAAGGATTGGGCAGAGGGAAAGGTTGAGCTTCAGTGAAGTACGAATCAAGATCACAGCCAACTGCATGGGGAGCTGTTGCTGGCAGGGCCCATGGGCCAGGCTGTCCTGAGTTGTAACTCTGCATCCACAGTTGTGGCTGCCCTGAAGGATGTGTTACTTGGGGCAAGAAAGTTTTCTTCAGGTGTGTCTATCCTCAAAAAAGACATGAGGGGCATCTCCTGCAGCATTCTCACTGCAGCATTCTCACTGACCACATGGACGATCCTTCATTCCTGAAGGGGGATTGAGTGGTGCACCAGAGTTACTCATGGTAACTGAACATGGAGCCAGAAATCTGTCTTCTGATAGCCCACATTACATAGCTAGAGGACCAGAAAGTGAGAGAGAAAGGGCTCTTGTGGTCTTAGGTAATTCATATAGCCACCAATATCCAAGAATATAAGAAAGGGCAGGTTCTACTTGGATTTTGCATTTCTTTTTAAATTTGGGTTAATTATTTATAATTTGTCTTTTTCTATTCATGTGAGATTATGTAATTGCTATAAGTTAAATATCATTTACAGAGTCATAATAATTTTTTATGTCCTGTGATCTTTATTTGGTCAGAGTAGCCTCAAATACTGTGTGTCTGCATAAATTGGATGATGGAGTGAATTAGCCTGTACTTGACAGTGGGAGAAATACCACCCCATCTTCATTGCCGTCGTCAACAACAATAGTAAGCAGTTTTTTATAGGACTCTCAGGCATTTAGTCTAAGGCCAGTAGTATGATTTTGCTTCCTTCTGACTTTTATGGGGAAATTTATCAAGGAAAAAAAAATCAGCACAAACTTACCAGAATAGTCTTTTTAACAGAGTCTTGGCTCATTCTAAGTATCTCAAAATGTCCTTGTAAATTCTAAGGTAAAAAGGTAAAACATATGTTTTAGTAAAGTCAACTATATCTAGTCTATTATTTTAAAGTCATGATTCAGTGAAAAGTACATAAAGTTCCTTATATAGTTAATGCATGACATTTTAGTACTCATTTTATAGGACTAAAATATTTTTCCTGTAATTATAGACACTCTTATTTACACTTTTGCTTTTGTGCCCTTTTTGACCATGTCTTATTTCTTTTATTGGGGGCTTACAGCAGAGTGGATAGAACACAGGATTTTAAAGTGAGGAAACAAAGATTTGAGGTCCATAGTTTTTATCTGTAGGAACTGAGGTATGCCACTTAGGGACCAACATTTCTTTATCTGTGAATTATGAGTGATTGTGTGTACCTCAGGAGGTATTGCAGGAATCAGTAATAAAATGCACGTGAAATTATTTTGTAAAATGTAAAACGCTCTTGTTATTGGGATTATTTTTCCAAAAATAGCAACATTAACTTGTTGATTAGGAGTAGCACAATCGCCAGCTGTACTATTTGTTCCTATGAGAAACACTGACTGTCAGATGATTAGTGGATCTGAAGGTGGGCCTAAAATCCAGTAAGAAGGCCCTGAGAGCCACGGGCTGGTTTAAATTGACTAAGATGAAGGTGGGCCAGGAAGGATAGATTGATCCAAGAAGGACAGATATTGCCCATTTTTTAATTGTTTTTTTTTTTTTTAGCTGAGTTCCTTATATATTTTGGATATTAACCCATTATCAGATGTATGGCTCACAAATATTTTCTCACATTTCATAGATTCACTCAGTTGATTGTTTAAATAATTGTTTATTTTAGCTGCTCCTACCAAAAATGCTGCCCTTTTTGTCTTGTTAGACCTTGCTGACCAATTTTTTTCCATCCTTTTCCCTTTTTTCCTCTTTCTCTTCTTCTCTCCTTTTCTACCTAGTGTCAAATATAGTGCTAGGCTCTGTGTATACAAAGATTAATATAAGAGGGGGTGTGTGTGTATGTGTTCTGCTCTCAAGGACCACATAGTCTAACAGGGAGACAGACAATAGCAAATAGTAATAATATGGCTTGCTAAGCATTGTACATAGAATGGTATTTGGCTCCACAAAAGGCCTTGATTTCCTTCTACAGTCTCTTCCCCTGACATCTGTGATACGGTGCCCTTCATTTCTCCTCTGTCTCACTCATTATGTACCCTGCCCTTAAATATGATAATTTCCAAGTGCTCTGTCTTTTGCTCATTTCTGTTTTTTTCTCTCATCCTACCATGCATTCTTATATACCCATGTGACATTAACTCGTACTTCTATACAAATTACTTCCAAGATCTACTTTTCTAGAACTAATCTTTTACCTCATTTCCAAACCATACCTTGAACTTCCTCATAGAAATTATAACAGGGCTATCTCATCCATGCTTAACTTCCTTATGTCCAAAGCTGTTTCTTTCTGCAACCACAAACACAGAGACAATCATCGGAACAAACAAACATCCATTCTGAGTTCCCTATCTCAGGGAATGACTTTATTTTTTCTGTTACCTGGTCTCTAGAAATCTGTAGGTCACTTTTAATTTAACTCATCTTATCTCTTACACAGTTAAGGGAGTTAAGTATCTTATGAACAGGATCTAGTTTAAACTTTTCACTGTGAGATAGGTATTATTGTCTCTATTTTACCGATGAGGAACTTTAGGTCCAGAAAGGTCAAATAATGCGTCCAAGGATGATATACAGTTCCTAAGACGTTGACTTAGGATCAGACCCATATGGGTGTCTCTGCAAAGTCTGTCCTGTTGCCCATTATATTAATATTATATTGATTCATCTCACAATTGGTCTCATTGTTTTATACCAATGCCAACATACTTCATATCTATATTCATACTTTTGCTACTTTGTGTGGCTCTCCAGTCTACATATATTTGTGACAAAGATGATTTTATTAATAATATGGAAGAACTTTTCAGTGAGTTAAATTAAAACAGGGCTCAGCAAACTTTTCCCATAAAGGACTAGATAGTAAGTATTTTAGGCTTTGTGGGCCATATAATCTCTGTGGCAACTACTCAGTCCTGCCTTTATAGTGAGAAAGCCACAACAAATGGTAAGTAAGCAAATGATTATTACTGTGTCCCAAAAAACCTATTTGTAGAAACAGGCTGTGGCCAGATTTGGTCCTTGAGTCTTTAATTAAATATTTATTTAATTTTCACCATCTAATGTGTTTTATTGGATTTATTTATTGACACATTTGTTTATGTATTTAAAATGCATTGATGTATAATCTAAGTAATTCAGATAAAATAGAAGTTAAGGGAGGTGACTGAAGAGATACAGTTTGAATTTAACAGTCTTGGGCCTTTGAGAAATACAGTTGACCCTTGAACAACTTGGAGGTTTGGTGCTGAACCCCCACTCAGTTAAACATTCATATATAACTTTTGGCTGCCCCCAAATTTAACTACTTTGACTGGAAGCCTTATTTATAACATAAGCAGTTGATTAACATATCTTATACATTATATATATTATATCGTGTACCTCATAATAAACTAGAGAAAAGAAAATGTTATTAAAATCGTAAGGAAGGAAAATATATCTACTATTCATTAAGTGGAAGTGGATCATCATAAAGGCCTTCATCTTCATCGTCTTCACATTGAGCAGGCTGAGGAGGAGGAGGAGAGGAGGGCTGGGTCTTGCTGTCTCCAGGGTGGCAGAGGTTGCAGAGGGGGAGGAGGTGGAAGGAGAGGCAGGAGACGCAGCCACACTAGGGTAAGTTTTATGGAAAAAAATCTGCGTTTAAGTAGACCCACGCTGTTCAAACCCGTGTTGTTCAAGGGTCAGCTGTACTTACTCAGGGTTCTGAATTTTACCTAATGGCTAGGCATATGAATTTGTGCAAGTTACATGATCTGTTTGAGCTTTATTTTCCTTGTCAATAAAATGGTAAGAATAATACCTCACAGAGTTGTCGAAAGGGTGAAATGGAAGAGCACTGTACCAATAGACATATGACTATTGTCGATGTTATCTTCCTGGGTCTTTTATATATTTCCAGATGAAATATTTCTTACAGTGAAATTTGATAGAGGCAGAAGGAAAAGGAATTCACTTCTGAGGTAGAAGTGGGGAAGCTACCCTCGTTATTAATCTCTCTCTGTAAGAGATGGTAATAGAAAGGACAAATACTGGTTTGGCTGGGGAGAATGACAGTGGCGAATACAAGCAGGGCTGGGCCGAGAGACCAAAGGACAAGAAAATTAAACTTTCATGGGCAAGCTGGGGATTGCGTGAGGAGAGCAAGCAAGGGATGTGAGGATGGGGCACATCTGTGGGAGCAGAGCCTGGAAGTGGCTTCAGATGTGTGAGGAGCTGGAAACCAGGAAGGAAGAGTGTAGTGTAGTCAGCAAGCCACGAATAGCTGCATTAAAATCCCCTTTCCCAGAACAATTCTGCAGTGTGTACAACAGCATATGCCTTTGGAAGGAAGAAGTGCTTTCTTGTGTTTTGCCAAGGGTGCTGAAATGGTTAGCTAAGAACCTAACAGTTTGACTTTGTGCTAAGATGTGTAAGGCTGCATATGCATATTTAAAGTTCATATGCACTGTGGTGACAAGCCACTGAACAATGTAGACGGGAAGACGTATTTCAGTTGCAGCTCAGCCAAAAGCCCTTTTGAAGCAGCTTTAACAAAATGATGCTATAAATGAATAAATCCAGAGTTCCTGTGTGTCTTTGAAAACTTCTCACATGATGACAATCTCAGACAAAAGTGCTATACACAGGCTTCTACTAAGCAGTCACACATAAATACAACAATTTAACTTGGAGCTAGATATTCTCAGCTCCAATTTTGAATCAGGTGAGTTGTGCTGCTCAGTAGGTAAGCTTTTCATGGTCTCCTGGAGCAGCAGAATTCTCTTCTAATGCATCTTAATCTCATGAAGTTATGTATTTTCTTGGTGTGGTTGCATAGCCCTTGAAGTAAAGTAACCGCACAGTTGTATGCTTTAAAGTAGCTTAATAGATAAAAATTCCAAATTTTAGAAGATAGATTTGTGTGATTTAAGTTTATGAACTTAAATCATTTATGAACATTAGTATTTGACATCTAATGACTCATTACTAAGATTGCCGAGTGTATTTAAAACTGGCTTCTGTGGCAGTGTGGAGGACACCGGATGGCCTGGAGCCTTTTGTGTTGTCTCAACTCTTTGCCACCTTACCGTAGAGTTTGGTCAGCTATACCTGAGTCCGGGTCGCCTCGTCTGTGACATGAACAACTTAGACTAGATGACAGCTGAGGTGACTTTCAGCTGTGAAATTTGGCTATCTTATTAAATTCTAGGCATTTTTCCTTTTTTAACAAACCTGGGTCAGTAATCTGTCTTCTGGCCGCTCTCTGTCCCCTCCCCAGTGAGTTTAGTCCTGCACCTGGTTTGTTGTGGGTGTGCAGTATTATAGAAATTTGCTATTTTACAAAGCAAAGATATAATTGAGAGGATGCTACAATGCTATTAAGTTTAGACAACATGACCAGATGTGAGGATAGGAAAGGTTGGCATTTATAAAAATAGTTTCCACTGTCTATTGGTATAGTCTATCATTTTGTATCACATTTCCTTAAGTTTTGTATTTTTAATTTTTAAAATATTAAAGATAGCCACCATCTAAAGTGGTATATTTTATTCAGAATGTTTTAAAAACAGTATTGTTAATGTCATTCTGTGATTTAATGCAGTAATCCAGCAGTCAGACCCTGTCAAGGATAAGCAGTACTCTGTAGTTGAGAGGACGAAAGCAGAAATGTGAAGGACGGCTATTTAATATATCTTCCCTTTTATTATCCTTCAGAGGCCTGTATGTAATCACGTGCTCCCTTTAATTAATGAGGCCCTTACTAGGGTCCAACTAGTCCTGTATTTTAGGTTATGCCTCTAAAGTCTTTCGTTCTAGAATATAGAAGTTGCCACATTTAAAGTTTTGTTCCATATCAGGAGTTCAGGACAATGTGATAAAGGAAATTTTCTACGAAGCCAAGAATCTAAATGACAAAGGAAGGACAACTAGATACTAGGAATCTAAAAGTGACTTTCAAGAGTCTTTCAGTTTAGCGCAGGAAACATGAAGCCTCTGTCGGCAGATTTCTTTAATTGGATCGTCCAGCTGTGTGGAGGTGGCAGTGGGAGAAACACGTATGTCAACAGGACGGTGAGGAGCTCGTGGGAGATACAGAGGACACACTTGCTCTTCACAAAGTGAAACCTGACTTGTGCTTTGTATGTGTGCTCTCTCCAGAATCCGTGACAAGTTTCTATGATGGTCGGTTCAGCTCTCAGGCAAGTCGCCCGTGCATGTGTCTCCCTGCTGAGCAAGGCCAGTCACGTCTCCAGAGGCCATCAGCATCAGGCCTGGGGCTCGAGGCTTGCTGCTTCTGAGCTTGCTGCCCAAGGAGCTCCCGGCCACGTGGTGGAGCTGCTGGGCAAGTCCTACCCTCAGGATGACCACACCAACCTCACCCGGAAAGTCATCTCAAGGGTAGGTAGGAACCTGCACAACCAGCAGCATCACCCTCTGTGGCTGATCAAGGAGAGGGTGAAGGAGCACTTCTACAAGCAGTACGTGGGCCGCTTTGGGACCCCGCTGTTCTCGGTCTACGACAGCCTTTCTCCAGTGGTCACAACCTGGCAGAACTTTGACAGCCTGCTCATCCCAGCTGACCACCCCAGTAGGAAGAAGGGGGACAACTATTACCTGAATCGGACGCACATGCTGAGAGCGCACACGTCGGCGCACCAGTGGGACTTGCTGCATGCAGGGCTGGACGCCTTCCTGGTGGTGGGCGACGTCTACAGGCGCGACCAGATCGACTCCCAGCACTACCCTATTTTCCACCAGCTGGAAGCTGTCCGGCTCTTCTCCAAGCACGAGGTGAGTCTTGAGACATTTCTCACGGCTGAAGGACATCATGGACATTTCATGTTCAGGTCGCTAAAGTTTATCTCAGTAAAGTGAATGTGCTCATCTTTGCTTGAACTTATTTTGCTTTGGTGAATCCATCTTTAATGATGTCCTTTGTACAGGCCTGCCTCAATATATTTTGATTGATTTGTTGTGTTAGTAACTGCAGAAATCAGCAGGCCTTTGTTTTCAGTTGTCTGTCTTTATCCTTTCTCTCAAAGCTGACCTGCCTTTCTCTGGGTCACTTCTCATCAATGGATAGTTAGTGGCTCAAATTCACCCTTAATCCAGGATGGCTGAAGAGACAACACTGAAACCTGTGGTCAGCTTATTCCAGCTCTCAGTTAGTAGAAGTTAATTATGTTTTCATGCTGTTAGAGATTAATGAATTTCTTATATACCTTAGGGGACTGGAGATTTATTGGCTTGGACTGTAAACTGTGTTCTTGTCCCCGAGCTCTTTCCTACCTTCCCCTGCTTTGCATGCTGGTGTGGGAGATCTTAACTGCTGCTATTCTTAAAGTGTATGTTTGAAGGCATAGAGCCTTTTGATCAGGGAATCTGATGTTCTGGCCATTCTCAAAAGCACCTGAGTCCTTGCATCTTTTAGATAATTGCATCCAATATATTACGTGCATCTTTTTTGGGCAAATTATGAAAATCCCTAAAAGCTTGATTTTGTGTTCTAAAAATTTGCAACACTACTTTCCCTTTATTCATATATTTTGAAAACCATCTCTGTTTTTATGTCAGAAACAAATGGCATTAAACGAGGCACAGGAAGTATTTCACTTTACTCCTTTAGCAATTCTTCCAAACGTGTTCAGTGGAATAGGAGGAATTATTATTATCACAAAACTTCCTCCCACAAACACAAGCTAAATGGCTCGTTAGTATGAAAACATACAGTATAGGATCCTTAGGCTAATAAGTAGCTGTTGTTTTGTTGTATTAAATGAGTCATGTAGCAGGAGACAACTGAACAAGATTGTCCTCCCATTCTCTTCTTTTCTTTCTGTTTGCCTTAGGATGTGCTTGTATCCTGTGACTCTGTGATAATACAATAATAGGTTAGTCTTACACAGAAATGCCATCTATGCTGGATCTCAGGGGAGCTTTGATGAGCATTCTTACTCTTGGAATAACTGACTGTTTTCTAAGTTAGAAATGATAACTATTAATAAGGATACAGATTTATTAGGAAACTAAAACAAGACGAACAAAGACAGGTCAAAGTCTGGGAAATATGACCAAGTGATAGAATGTCACTTAAAATTAATGTGCATGAAGAGTCGTGATGCCAGTAATACGATATCCAGGTCACGGCAGTGGACAGGTGCTCAGCCCAGCTTACTTCATTAAAGAATAAGAAAGGAACGTGCACACTGATTGGTAACCCTGAGTGCCATGAAAGAGGCAGTGAATTCAGGCTGTGAGATGCACCTAGCGTTTTAAGGGAAGGAAAGTCAAGGCTGCCACAGAAGCTGGGAGATGGGAAGTGGGTAGGGAGTTAGCCCTTACCTTGTTTCGTATTTGCTTGGGGTCCAGTGCAATTTAGTGGTTAGCACAAATGACTAATCTAATCTCATTATGTTATTGTATATTCTGCCTTATAATTAAAAAAGTTATGCACACATGTAGCTACGTATCTAATCTTCTTATATGATAAGGTGCTTCTATGTTCATTGTATCATTTATTCCCCTTAATAAAAACCTGTGAGGTAGATTATTTCCACTTCAACCATGAGGAATCTGAGGTCTTGGAAAGTATAGTGACTTGTCGCTTAACCAGTTGGTAGCGGAGCTAAAACTGGACTAGGTCTCTGAATTCTCTGGCCATTTTACTGTATTCACCTTATTTCAGGGGACTGTTTTGTAAATGGGACCCGCTTATGATCCACGGGGAGCTTTTGTTTCAAGAATGGTGTGGGACGGGGGAGTGGTAGTGTTTTCTGAATTCCTGCCCTCAACTAAAGTGTTCATACTAAGTCTGACCTAATCTTAACTCTCAAGAAAATGTTTTTTTCTTCTTTCAGTTTATTCCCCTATGAATAGGATATTTTAGATAGTTGTAATCATGCTACAGATGTAATTTTAAAAATTATATTATTATCGTTTAAAGTTTTTCTCTTAATCTTTTAAATTATTATTATTATTTTTTTTTTTTGGACAGAGTCTCACTCTGTTGCCCGGGCTAGAGTGCCGTGGCGTCATCCTAGCTCACAGCAACCTCAAACTCCTGGGCTCAAGTGATCCTACTGCCTCAGCCTCCCGAGTAGCTGGGACTACAGGCATGCACCACCATGCCCGGCTAATTTTTTCTATATATTTTTAGCTGTCCAATTAATTTCTTTCTATTTTTGGTAGAGACGGGGTCTCGCTCTTGCTCAGGCTGGTCTCGAACTCCTGAGCTCAAACGATCCGCCCGCCTCGGCCTCCCGGAGAGCTAGGATTACAGGCGTGAGCCACCGCGCCCGGCCTTAAATTATTTTTTTAATCACTATAAGGTATATATCAGCAAGTAGAAAAGTGAATGCAGAGGTATAGGGTAAAAGAAACAATGATAAACATAGAAATGGATAAACTACAATAATATATATTTAACTATTAATTATGAAATAACCCTTTTTTGTTTAGAAAAGGTAAAACAAAAACTTTAGCCAACAATAAAAAGTTGGAGGGAGCAATCAATAGGTAATTAAAATCTGCTAAGGTTCTTATCATATGTGGGGAAAGGTTAGAAATGCTGAGTAACTTCAGATTTTGTTGAAAAAAACTAGATTGTGATACAATCTATACATTCCACATTGATGGAATAGAAAAGTAAGAATGTGTAAAATGATCTCTTTTTAACAGAAGTTGGGGAAAAAAAAGAAAGAAAAGAAAGTATGATAAATAGAAACTTCAAATTAAGGGTGTAGATATAAGTCCAAATAAATCAGTAGAAAATTGGACATTTTTTAATTAGAGAAACCTGAAACAAAACCACACCAGAGGTTGAAAATAAAGGGCAGGAAAAAGATATATCAAGCAAATATTTATCAAAAGAAAGTTGGGACAGCAATATTAATAATATTAGGTAAGAGAATTTATGGAAAAATGGTAAATAGGAGTAAAGAGGGGATAATACATCAACCAAGAAGCCTTATGAATTAAGAATTTTTATGTATGCAACATTATAGCCTTAATACATAAAGCAAAACTGAAGAATTAAATGTTAAGTTTGACAATTTCATAATCATGGTAGATTTTAAATGACCTCAATCAGAAACCAGTGAATTAAATAGAAAAACTAACTAATGATGTAGACAATCTGAAAAACATGATTAACAAGATTAACTTATATTTATTTTTATAATTTGGTAGCCATGTATATTTACATGGCTTATATATTTACATGTGTGTATTTGTGTGAGTGCAGACACACACACAGACACACACCAAGTTCCATACCTAAGAGGCAGAAGTATAAGTCACATGGAGTATTTAACATAACTTATCCATTACTTGTTGACAGTTGAAGTCTAAACAAATATCAAATAATCAATAACATAAATAGAACTATGCCTCCCCGACTACAATGTAGTTTATGTAGAAAGCAATAAGAAAGGATAATAAAAATTTTCCATATTCTTAGAAATTTAAAAATTTACAACCATAGATTCATTGATTAAAGGGAAATATTAATAATAAATTACAAATTACTTATCACTGACCACGAATGAAAATACTCACTTCAAACTGACCCGATGTGGGGGAAAATTCATTTTAATATGGAGAAACTTGGTAGACCCCATTTAAACCATATGATCAAAGTTCACATTAAAAAAGCAAAACTGATGGCATAAAGCTCAATGGGTACTTATTGTACATTTAGCATTAAATACATTTATTTTAAAAATTTAAAATGAAAATCAATGACTTACGTGTTCAATTTAAGATGCTAAAAACACTGTTTTAAAGTAGAAGGGAAGTAGGTTTGTAGTTTTTGAATATCCTCTAATCTTACCAAATGCACAGAGCAACTGGAATAGCAAATCAAAAAATACACAGACAACATCTACAACACAGCTTGGTGACAAGGTCTCCCTAAAATCCTTACAAATGGATGGGAAGTCACAACTGACAGAAGTTCTACACTGTGTTTGAAACTAAGGTAATATGAAGATGCAATGGTGTCTGACAAAAGGAGAGCTTCCTTAGGGTTATCTCAAAGAAAAAGACTTCCCACAACCAAATTTACTGGAGAGACTTTGACGTGAAGTACTTTAACACAGTTCATCAGTGACTACTATCGTCACAAAAAGAGGGACAACCAGACTTAGGTGTCTCATGATGGAAGGATGCAATACCAACTATAAAGTCTTTCCAAAAAAGATGGACATGAGTTTGATTAATTCTCTAGGTCCAACTACCATATTTGTAGGAAGTGCGGAGTCCAGAGTAACGTATGAAACTCTACCACAGAGATATAACAAGCCAAGTCCAGGCTGTGGGAAATTCTGTAACAGGGCTACTCAAACTGTGATTTGCAGAATGAAATAAAGAGAGAAATCAAAAGTAAGTATTGAGAAATGTTTAAGCAATACTCAGTATGTAGAAATGTTTAAGCCATCATATTCAAGCACATTATTAATGGACTTGTTTTGTTGAACAGTGTATAGATGGGTTCAGGTGTTTTTAAATGCTCTTGGTAATTTGCGTGTGCACAGTCTCTGCAATGCTTGCGTGCAGTAGGCCCATGGACCAGTTTGTAATCCATTGGAATTTAAAACTGTCCCTTTGCCACAAATTGAGAAGCACTGTTCTATAGGATAAATGATCTGATTTCTTTAAATAAATTGGAAGAAAAATAAAAGGAATGGAAATGACACCCATAGATTAAAAGAAAGGTGAATTGATCACAATGTGCACATCCTATCAGTATTTTTAAAGAAAAAAAAAAACCTATAACATCTGAGACCACTGGAAATTTGAAAACTAACTGATTATTTGAAATGAAGGAGTTTATTTTTTTTTTAGATATGATAATAGTATTATGTTTTTATAAACTCCTTTTAGAGATACACTTTGAAATACCTGTGTGCAAAATGATATGATATGAACATCTGAGATTTTCTTCAGAATAATGTGGGAGGGTGGATTAGGCATTTTGGGATGGATGTAAGAGGATTAATAGTTGTTAACTATTGAAACTGGGTGTTGGATACACGAGGAATCATAATTTCTATGTTTGCACATGTTTGAAATTTTCCTAATATAAGGTTAAAGAAAACGATTGAAGGAAAATGTTGGGATTCATCAGTCACTCAGCAAACATTGGCTGAGCATGTACTGGAAACCAAGTCTGGAACAAGGTGTCAGACAGTCATGAGATAGTCCCTGCTTTCCTCGGGAAGACAGCTATCAAAATTAAAAGAAAAAAAAGGAGCCAGGAAAAATTAAAGATAAGAGCATACATTGCATGCGCTAGAAAACCGAAAGCAATTAACTCTGGAATTCATAGCCTCCCCTCTGTCAGTCCCAGATGATTTTACAAGTGAGTTTTTACCAAATTGTGAAAGACCTGTACAGTCTGTTTCAGAGAATAGAAAAAGAGAGACCTCTCAAGCTCATTTTAATGAGATTTGACATGTTAATATTCAAATTAGATAAAAAAAGACAATCTTAGACATTTCATCTTTTCTTATTTTATTTCAATGGATTTAGGGAGTACAAGTGTTTTTTGTTACATAGATGAATTGTATGATGCTGAAGTCAGGGCTTCACTGTACCCATCATACCAGACTAGTATACATTGTACCTGAGAGGTAGATTTTTATCCCTCTGTTATCAGGAGCACGTATGTGGAAACTTCTCTTTTCAATGTTGATTATACCACTTTATGACCCATCACAGAATAGTGTACATTATACCTGTTAGGTAGATTTTTATCCCTCTGATATTAGGGACACTTAAGTAGAAACTTCCCTTCTTAGTTTTCAATGTCTATTACACCACTCTATGACTATATATATATCCCTCCTTTAGCTCCCACTTATAAGTGAGAACATGGGGTGTTTGTTTATCCATTTCTGAGATACTTCACTTAGGATAATGTCTCCAATTCCATCGAAGTTGCTATAAAAGACATTATTTCATTGCTTTTTATGGCTGAGTAGTATTCCATGATGTGTGTGTATATACAAACACACACACCACATTTTCTTTATTTACCCATCAGTTGATGGGCACTTAGGTTGATTCCATATCCTTGCAATTGTGAATTGTGCTGTGATAAACATTGAGGTACAGGTGTCTTTTTTATAAAATGACTTATTTTCCTTTGGGTAAATACTTAGTAGTGGGATTGCTCGATCGAATGATCTACTATTAGTTCTTTGAGGAATCTCCATACTATTTTCCATAGAGGTTATACTAATTTACATTCCCACCCACCAATGGTGTATAAGCATTGCCTTTTCACCATATCATGCCAACATCTATTGTTTTTTGACTTTTTAATAATGGCTGTTCTGACAGAGGTAAGGTGGTATCTCATTGTGGTTTTAATTTGCATTTCCCTGATGATTACTGATGGTGAGCACTTTTTCATATATTTTTTGGCCATCTGTTTACCTTTTGAAATAAATCTGTTCATGTCTTTTGCTCACTTTTTGATGGGGTTATTTTTTTTTCTTGCTGATTTGTTTGAATTCTTTGTATATTCTGGATATTACCCCTTTATAGGATATATAGTTTGTGAATGTTTTCTCCCATTCTGTGGGTTGTCTGTTTACTCTGTTGATTATTTCTTTTGCTGTGCAGAAACTTTTTAGTTTAATTAAGTATGATTTATTTATTTTTGTTATTACCGTTTTTGCTTTTGAGGTCTTAGTCATAAATTCTTTGCTTAGGGCAATGTC
>NW_012148097.1:1857303-1860089 GCF_000956105.1 Propithecus coquereli | reverse complement strand
ATCTAGGTATAAATCTTGCATAGGATGCTTTAGATACTTATGGATAAAATTATCAAATATTATTAAAAAGTAGCAAAAGAGAAAAATGAGAGATTTACCATGTTTGTAGATTTATAGGTAGGAAAACAATATCATGAAGATGGCAATTCTTTCAAAATTAATTTTATCTATAAATTTAGTGCAAATCTAATCTGAATTTCCACTGGGTGTTTTGGAAAAGTTGAGAAACTGATCTTATTCATAAGAAGAGCATTAGTGTAGTAGGACATGCCTGAGCAGCTCTTAAGACTTATACTTCTATAGTTATTAAGATGGCTTAGTAATGGCACAATGTTAATCAAATAGAGAACTTTCAAACAGCTCTACTCATATTAGGAAGCTTATTATAAACTAGAACAGATGTTAAATAAGTAGGGAGATGATGGATTCTTAGTTGTTCTGAAATAATTATCTATATAGGAAAAAAATTGATCTCTACCTCACACCAAATACAAAATTCAATTGTGGATGGATTAACAATCCCTTTGTGGAAAGGACATCTTTAAAACTTTCAGAAGAAAATAAAGGAGATTATCATTATCACCTTGGTATAATATAATATCTCAAACATGAGAACCCTTAAACAAGAAAAATCCATAAATGAAAAAAGTGTTAAAGGTGGCTATATTAAGGTAAAACTTCTGCTTAGCAAAAGGCTGCATAAACAGAGTTAAGAGATAAGCTACATGCTGGGTGGAGATATTTGATTTTTGTATAACTGACAGAAGATTGGGTTGATCATGTGAAAAAGTCTCAGGATGAAAAAAAGAATCCAGTAGGAAAACATCTAACCATACCAACTATTTTCCAACGCATGGAGCCATGGAATGCTCTGGGAAGTATCAAACCAACACCTGAAATTCTACTCTCCCATACGGACTTTAGAGGCATTCTTAAATATGTCTGCTCTATCTTGAGATAGATGAGAATGCTCATAGTACTATTAGTATTAGACAAAAAACTGGAACAAACCAAATTTCTACCAAGAGTAGAACAGAGTAATGAATTTTGGTGTTATTTGCTTAAGGATATGTGAGTGTCATGTGTCTGTGAAAATGAATAAATCATAACTATATCAATCTACATGAACCACTATCAAAAGCAGTGTTGAACAAGAAAAGAGAGCTACAGAAGCTTACATTGTATGATTACATATATGTAAAGTTGAAAAAATAGGCAAAATTAGCTAATATATTATTTAGGGATTCATGTATATGCAGTTGTAAAGGAAAGCAAGGGAATAATGAAAAAAAAATTTAGTTTTTACCTTTGCGAGGAATGACAAAGGGTACATGATCTGGTAGGGGCATGAAGGAGCCTCCAGGTTTTTGGTACTGTTGTCTTTTCTGAAAGTGGATGTGGGTGATGAGCACATGTGTGTGTGCTTTTATTATTCTTTAAATATACTTATTGGCTTCATAGAATGAGTTAGGGAGGATTCTGTCCTTCTCTATGTTATGGAACAGTTTTAGTAGGATAGGTGCCAGTTCTTTGTAGGTCTGGTAGAATTTGGCTGTGAATCCATCTCATCTGGGGCTTTTTTGTTGTTGGGTGATTGTTTTTTATTACTCTTTTAATCTTGCTACTTGTTATTGGTCTGTTCAAGCTTTCTGTTTCTTCCCAATTCAAGCCTGGGAGATTGTGTGTTTCCAAAAATTTATCCATTACTTCTAGTTTTTCCAGTTTATGTGCGTAGAGGTTTTTGTAGTAGTCATGGATGATATTTTGTACTGCATTGTTTGTGGGGGAAGTGTGGAGCCCCAAGGTTCTCCTCTCCTTTCCACATGTGTGGGGACTTTTCTTGTGTACCTCTGATCCTCTCGAGGTGTGTGCACCTTCCCTGTGTACCTCCAATCCTGCTGAGTGGGTTGCCCCACTTCTCTCTCCTTCACTTTGGGTTCCTCTCATCACCTCTCTGTTGGTTCCCAATGCTCTCTCTTAAATGATTGATCGATCTGAAGGTGAATATCTACTTGCCAGTTTTGATTTTCTTTGTGAGAGTGGCATGTGCAGGCTGCTTCTAGTCCACCATCTTGGCCCCTCTCTCCAGTTTCATCTTTATGAACATAGATCATTCTCTTTTTTAATGAACATATATAGAATTATTAAATGAGTATTTAAAAATGTAATTTATTGCTTCATTATGTCCTATTGCATTACTATTATACATGATTTACATTATGCCATATTAACTGATACAAGGAGAAAAAGCATGTCATCATCTCAGGCGTAGAAAAATACTTTGATGGCATTTAAGTTTCATGACATTAAAAAAGCATCTCATGACATTAATGACTCATGATAAAAACTTTTATCAAACTAGGAATAGAAGGAAATTTCCTTAACTTTATACATGAAATTCATTAAGCACTCACAGCAAACATCATAATGAATGGTGAATCGTTCTAAACATTTCTATCAAAATTAGCCATAATTCAGGATTTCTTGTAATCCCTGTTCCTATTTATCATATTGTGGGATGTCTAGCTTATGCAGTAAACCTGAAAGAGAAATGGGAGGTATGAACATTGGAAAACATGAGATAAGGCTGCTTTATTTGCAGATGATATGATGGTGTACCTACAAATTTATAGAATATTCAGATCAACTGTTAGAACTAATAAGACAATTCAGCAAAGCTGTTGGGTACAAGGGCAATACAGAAAAAATAATGTTTCTTACCTACAGGTAACAACCAATTAGAAAATGTAATAAAAGATTTCATTCATAGTACTAAAACTTTGAAG
>NW_012148097.1:1840538-1856687 GCF_000956105.1 Propithecus coquereli | reverse complement strand
CTTACAGGGAGGAGCGAGCTGCGGTGCTGTTTTTGGGTCCTGTAGCTAGCTCTTATTCCTCTAGAGAGGCCCTCTTGTGCCTCGGGTGGTGGGTGTTTGTGTAATTTTTTTTAAAGAAAGAAAAATTGGCCAAGAATAATAATGGCCTATTGATAGAAGAAGACACATGATTGGCTAAATTACCAAAATTTAATAACCCTGACAGTCCCAAAGGTTTAGAAGAACCACACATCTTATACCCTTCTATTGGGAATATATGTAGTTAGCGCCACTTTGGAGAGTAATTTGGTAGTTTTCAATGAAAACAAAAATTGTATGCTCCATCATCTGGCATTTTTTTCTTTAAGTATTAAAACAAGGACTCAAATGTTCATCAAGAGGAACAAGGATAAATAAAATGGGCTATATTTGTATATTGAACACTTCATAGCAATTATCATAAACAATCTATTCTAGAGGTACCTATGTCAACATGGATGAGGTTTTACTACAATGTCGAGGGAAACAAATATATTATGAATGATATCTTTTTTATGGGTATTCAAAATATGCCCAAGAATAAAATATGCCCAACAATATGTGTTCTCATGTACTTGCTTGTGTTCTCTCTCTTTATACACAAAAACACAATTCAGTTTATAAATATGTACATAGGTGTGGAATGGTAAACACGAAAATGAGGGTGGTGATTATCTTTGAAGTGGAAGAAGGGTGAATGGGATCAGGTATCGTATCATCATTTGCAAATGATGTAAAATGTTATGATTTTTAGGAGTATAGAAGGATTTTGAGACTAAAACGTTTGAGAACCACTATTCTATAGCTTCAAAGCTAATTTTTTATAAAACGATATTGATACATTTGTTTTGCAAAGAATGGCAGATTTCATATATTTGGCAGACCCACCAGAGGGAGCCCATACAAATCCTTGTCTATTTAATCTGATTTAAAAATATTAATTAGAGCATGCATGTGTGAACCCAGTGCTCGGAGAAACTCTATTTTCCTATTGTCCCTGAAGGTGCCCTGTCCTTTCTCAGCAGATGCACCGTGTGTGCTCTCTGAGGATGTTCTGAGTTGTTGGGAGTCAGGCGTCCTGTAGTTTATTCTTCAGTCTTGACTGCAGAGCCTCTGTTTTCTTAGTTTGCCTTCATTCTCCTTTGACAACATCCTCTGGGTCCGTTTCATGCAGGCTCTGTCGTGTACACACATATGCAGGCGACACTTCCTCCCAAATTTAAGATGATTCATGATGAGCCTGCCTTCCTTTTTCCTTCCTGTTTCTGTCTTCATTATTATTTTTAAAAAACCATTTTCTAAATGCCTCTTCTTTTTTTCAATTTTACTTAAGTATGTGTGTATGTATTTTGTTCTTTGTCCTTCTGGCTAGTAGTTCTCACACTTGAGTGTATTAACCAGTTCTGTTCTATGACCTAGTTTTTGTTGATCTCACAGGAAAACTGGAAATATAAGAGCAATGCAGCAAGTTTTATAAAGATATATTTATTTATTTTAAAGGGCTTCCTTTGTCCTGAGATGATTTCCTTGCTACTCTCTTGGGTGTTAGAATACAATTTCTTTTATGAAGTGATGGCGATAATATTTTAAGCGAATGCCTGTACTTAGCAAAATAACGCATTGCCCACCTTATTTTAGTCCCTCGAATTTTTAAACATTTTTACTAGTCTATGAAATTCACAACTTCAGATCTTAATAAATGAAGACAGTTGGTGGAGAAGTTATAAATATTATGTAATTAATACATGAATATTCACATAGAAACAAAAGGAAATGTTTTTATGGAAGTGATTGAGTGAAGGTGTTCGGAGAAGCAAGCTGTTGATGTGATTTTGACCACAGCATATCACTGAAATGCTGCTTCATTAAGGTGTCTGTGTTAAGTTCACATACCACCTTTTCTTTTTTTCCTGTGGTCGTGGCTGTGCACCATTTCCTCCTCTAGGGGTGGTAAGGGGGCTCCTTCCACTGGTTGTGCTCACTGCCTGGAATGATTTAACCTAATGGAGTGAACATCCTTCATTTTGAACAACTCTTTTGGCATCCTTTGTGGTTCGTCCTTGTCAGGAAAACTGCTCTCATTTATCATTAGAAAAATTCACTTTCGCTCCCTTTGCTATTCTCTCCCACTTTCCAGATGGTTCACTGGAGCCCTCTTGTTCTTGGGCTTCTCTTTCCAGCTTCCCCACTGTTACTCTTGTGGTGAGCCAAAGGTAGTCTCTTTATTCCTGCTTTCTGCTCCAAATCACTTTTCCGTCTTTCAGTGAATGACAGGGTTTTATTCTCCACCATGTTGTTATTGGGTTTCCTTAATAGACTCATGTGGAGGGGCTTTGTTGAAGGCATTTTATTTGGCTTTGATAGATAATAGTCACTATGTTTCCCTAATCTCTTCTTTAAATCCTTTAAAGCATTCCCCCTGTCAAAGACACACTTAAATTGAAACAGCTTTTCTTTTCTTAAATTCTTTTTCTCTCCCCAAATGTTTACTTAGTTACATCTCTGGACAGTGAAGTGAAAGGCAACTGGTCACAGCCAGGAGTCCACGGTCTATTGGATTCGAGTAATACTCCATTATTGGAGCACAGAGGGGAACGTGGAGGACCATTTGGAGAGAGATCCCTTTTGCTGTGGCACAGGGCTTATGCAGATAATTAGTTCTCACTTGTGACAAGATAGAAAGTATTAGCCTCTTACCCAGGACCCGTCACTGCCCTGTAGCAGTGTTGCCCATGACCCTTATTTGGCTTTTAGCAGCTCACTGCTTTGACATGTTAGTTGGTGGATGCCTGGTGTCCCCAAGTGGTTAGTCACCTCATTTACGGTACTACTGTATCTTCTTTGTGCATGCTCTTTCTGACCCAGGATTCTGCACACAACAGCAGTTGATAAATGTGGCACTCAGATGTCTCCCTTGTTCTGGACTGCCAACTTTCACTGCAAAGGATGATAGCTAACATAGTTAACTGTGGGGCAGTTCACTGGTCTGATTTTTCTGGTTGAACATGGACAATGAGAGCTATTTCTCACACTTTTGCCCTTCAAAGGAGCAGACATATCAGTTAGGGTCTAGTCCTCAGCCTTCAAAGGAGCAGATGTATCAGTTAGGGCCTAGTCCTGAGACAGAAACCACACAGAAACTTGATCAGGGAAATATAAAGAATTTCTAACTACAAAACAGGGATTGGGTAATGAGAGATTGGCTAGTAAGTAAAGAGAACTCTAAAGCGTACAGGACTAGCAGATATAACGAGCAGGTGCTACCCCCAGGACTGATACAGATGGCTCAAAAAAGAGTCCCTTCCCTCTTCCCCCAGCGGTGGCTCACTGATTGGCTCAGAGGTGGTAGTGATGCCACGCTAGTGGAATTGCTTGATATGCACACTCTGGTATTTGCTTGAAATCTGACTTCCAGGATGCTAGGGAAAGCTAATTTGGGAGATGTGTGTGGCAGGAAGTACTCTGCATTGAAAATGACCAAGAGGGGTAACTTGGGGAAGCTGCTGGCACTGGGGGAGCCACTAGGGGAGCCACTAGGGAAACCAAGCATTGCCACCTACACTGCAGGGCTGGGTAAAAGGAGCCCAGGGGGCCCAGCAAGAATACCCTCCTTTGCAATTTCTCTCCAGCGACCTCTTCTGACAGGTTAACATTGTGCCAACTGGCAAAGGAAGACTACTTCAAGGGCTCAACTCAAGTTTTACAGATCAGGCAATGAAGGATTGATTGATTTGTGGCAGAGAGGCAATAAATTGGTAATTGGCAAAGTCTGCTTGCTCCTTTTCCTGAAAGTCTAGAAGCCTTTAGGGAGATAGGTTATTATTTATCCAATAAAATAAGTTGCTAGGAAAAATCACATTTAGGAAGGCAAAAATATTTGTTAACTTTAATTTAATATTTCTGAATATAATTAGGTAGTGGGGAAGTTCTCTAGTTATTTGTTCCTAGTACATGGAATGCATAAAGGATAGAGGTTGTTTTGAAGGGTGAAAGCTCATGCTCTTGATGCAATCATAGCATCCAAAGGAAAATAGATGAATATCCTTTTCATCTCATTCCTCTAAGATCTCAGGAAAGTTATTGCCATTTATATTCTACACTTGCTGTTGAAGGCTAAGAGGGCCTCATTAAGTTTTATCAAACCCATATAATTACAGTAACAGTGTTTTTTCTACTAGCCAAAGTGATGTGTGAAAGTAGCAAAAATATTTTCACAGTGCTATTATGCTCTTTTACAGTAGACTTCACACCTTGCTACCGACCACATTTCTTTGCCTGGTGCATATTACCGAATGCTACTCGTATGGATGGAATGGCATTATTTCTCACTTTCAGCTTGGTAGGTGCAGGTGGGTGGTAGGTGAGAGGGAGTTTTCTTTACCAGGCAGCCTCAGAACCAGCTAGCAACCTGTACAGTTCACATCCTGTTAAATTATGTGTTCAGCTGCATGGGCCTCCTTACGGATGTAAAAGACTACATTCCTGCTGTTTCACTGATTGTGCACCCTTGACCAGGTGCTTTCAGTGTCCTCTCTCTGAGGCTTTGCTTGTCTTACTTTCTAATTTTTTTTTTTTTTTTTGAGACAGAGTCTCGCTCTGTCAGCTGGGCTAGAGTGCCATGGTGTCAGTCTAGCTCACAGCAACCTCAAACTCCTAGGATCAAGCAATCCTCCTGCCTCAGCCTCCCGAGTAGCTGGGACTACAGGCACGCACCACAACGCCCAGCTAATTTTTCTATTTTTAGTAGAGATGGAAGTCTCACTCTTGTTCAGGCTGGTCTCGAACTCCTAACCTCAAGAGGTCCTCCTGTCTTGGCTTCCCAGAGTGCTGGGATTACGGATGTGAGCCACTGCACCCAGCCTTTCTACTTTCTAATGTCATCTTCCTGTCTCATCTGGGTATAGGCGTCTGTGAATTTGTAAACTTTTGTTAATTTAGATGAATTTGAAAGATAAAGATAAAATAGTTTTCTTAAGCTAGATACATCATCTAAACACAATGCTATTTTTTAGCTATATTTTTCAGTTTTGTAGAGACTTTAATATATAATTTTGTATGTGATCAATAGCATTCGTCATAGCAATGATTTCTAACTTTTTTTCATTTACCATTTGATAATCCCATGAGAGATTTGGACAATCCCCACAAATACACACACACATAGAAATACACACATACACACAGAATTTTTTATATAGTTTAAGAGGTTTATAGGCTCTGTGGTATTATGATATATGTATTGGTTTTTGTCCACAGTTCCTGCCTCCTAACTCCCAAAACCCCTGTTACAGTCTTTTGTTATAATGTTGGGTGTGTTAGGCCTAGGGACAGGCCTGAAAATCTCTCTGACCTTCTCCTATTCCAGCGCAGGACTCGTAACACCCCTCCACCTCTGCCTTTCTGATTGTGGGTCATAAAACCCTCATTCCAGAGAGGGGCCTGCCCCATATCCTGGAGATAACATGGTTGTTCATAAAAACCCAAGAGGACTGAGTTCAGAGACCTTTCAGATAGAGGAACACAGGGAGGTACCCAGAGGGTGGCATACCCAGGGAGGGCATGGAAGCTCCGTTCCCCTTATCGTATATCTTACCCTACACATCTCTTCATCTGTATCCTATGTATAATAAACCAGTAAATAAATAAACCAGTGTTTCCTTGAGTTCTGTGAGCCACTCCAGCAAATGAATCGAACCCAAAGAGTGGGTTGTGAGAACCCCAACTTGAAGCCAGTCGATCAGAAATTCCAGAGGCCTGGACTTGCAGCTGGTGTCCAAGGTGGGCAGAGCCCTCAGCCTGTGGGATGTGTCACTGTCTCTAGGTAGATGGTGTCGGAATTAAATTAGAGGATACTCAGCTGGTGTCTGCTGCTTGGTGTGTGGGGAAAAACCCCCACATTTGGTCACAGAAGTCTTTTGTGTTGATTGTTGTGGTGTGAGAACAGAGGAAAAACACAGCTTTGGAATTTTTCCCTCAGCAGGTTCCTAGATTAGATTATGAAATTTGAAGTTAGTGTCAAAGAGATAGTTTCATTATCTATGTGGATAATTCACATCCAAAGTCTACAATAACTTCTCTCTCTCTACTTCTGCTGCTTCTCTGTAATACTTCACTTGGATCACATTGCCATGCTGGGGTTATGTTTGGTGATAGATTTTGTAAGTAGCAACAGAAGTTAGGATCGACTTAGACAAAGGACAGCAGAGAATGCTATCTAACTTGGGAATGACCAGATGTCAGCCATTGGGGTGATTTGAGGATCGGGAGCCAAGTGAGGAGGTCAAAGTCAGAGGCAGTGGAGGAACAGGAGGGTCAGTTGAAATGTGTTTGGGGAGACCAGAGGAATAATTTCTGCCTAAGTCTGAAAGTCTCTCTCCTGGGCAGGGAACATTGCTGAACCAAGAAATAGAAATAGGTGGTTTATATTTAGAAAGCTGGTAAGGCAGAAAGCTACCTGGAGATCAGGACAGAGCTGGGCAGCATGAATCTTGTGGAGAGCAGATCTTACCACACATCCAGTAAAAGTTGGCCTTTTGAGTCCTGCTACATGTTGGAATTTAGATAATTCATTATATGAGTTGTTTAAGATTTGTGAGCTAGGCTTAAATCAAGCAGAGGAAGACTTACATTATTATATCAATGAAAAGAATAACTTTCTCAGCACAGGGATTCTGAGTGAGAGAATGAGTTCCAAGGGGACTTGGGTTTACCTTCTCCAGGGTGATGTTCTTGGTATTTTTAGGCTATGAACTCCTAGATAAGACCCCTAAATTCAGTTGCCCTTAACTCTTCCCCCTTTTCAGTGTAAAAAGAACTCAGTGACAACAGTGATATGTCATTTGGTAATTTGGTGGTAGAACTATGTAGAACATGTATCCCTTTGCTTTGGCGGTAGTAGTATATATGATTTTATTTGAACTATGGTATCATGAATATGATTTTAAAATCTAATTAGATGTTGATTCTAATGTGTATCAGTATATGTTATAGGATTTATCAAACAACCCATAATACATTCATTCATAATGATACAGCTAGATTAACAATGATTTATTATTAAAGGGCTCTACCAGCATTTGAAATTCACAACCAACCCAGGATATCACTAAAGATCTACTGGTAGTTTCCTTCTTAGGAATTGTGATGATTCCAACTTTTCAAATGTGCTCCAGGGCTTAGGAGCTTTTTTGGTATTGTTTGTTTATCTTAGTCAGGGTTCTCCTGAGCAGGAGAACCCACAGGATATATAAGAGATTTAAAATGGCTCATGAGATTATAGAGGCTGAGAAGTCCAGACTCAGGAGAGCCAATGACATAGTTCCGGTCTCAATCTGTAGGCCCGAGAAACAGGAGAGCTGATGGTGTAAGTTCTTGTCCAAGTCTGAGTCTGAAGGCAGAAGAAGATGGATGTCCAAGCTCTGAGACAGTCAGGCAGAGAGAATTCTTTCTTACTCAACCTTTTATTCTATTTAGATGTTAGATGGACTAGCTGAGGCCCACCACACTGGGGAGGGCGATCTGCTTTACGCAGTCTGTAAACTCAAGTGTTAATCTCATTTGGAAACACCCTCACGAACACACCCAGAAGTAACATTTAACCAAATATCTGGCCACCCTGTGACCCAGTCAACTTGACATGTAAAATTAACCATCACACCATTCATGGGCATCTAGACTTCATAGTGGAGCAATGAGAGTCTTCAGTCATTTCTAGTAACTCTTAATTTTATTCTGAGGATGCCATATTTTGGTAACCCCTAGTATACCACTTAGTCAATTACTAATAAATAGCCTTTATTTACACATAAAAGTGTAAAAATATGGAATTATGCCTTGGACATAAACTTTTGGTTGTTAGCTCATAGATCCCTGCTGTGGGCCTTGCGCATCATATTGCAAAAATGTTTGTTTTGGTAGCAGTGCCTGTTATTCTGGCAAAAACACCAGGTTTTGAGCTGGTGAGAGGAGAGTCAAATCCTGGCTCCGCAACTCACTCTCTGGTGACCTTAGATAAGGAATTTAGGCTCAAAGTGGTTAAATAACTTATCGAAAATGAGGGCAATTTCCAAGTGGTGGTGAAAGAGCTTTGCATGCTGCCTGACACATAGGAGGTGCTCAGCAAATGGTAGCTGTCCTACCTATCCCCTTATATTCATCTTCAAAATAGATGTCTCCTCTTTCTGTGTTATGCATAGACCTACCTGAATATTGTCGGTGTCAATCAGATATCCTATGGGTCATCCTTTTTAGTTCTGATCTACTTTTGTTTTTAAGCCACTGCCGTCTTTTCTGTTTCTTCCTGTGGTTGACTGATTGGTTATATGTCTTCTGTCATCTTCCTTTAGAGTAGGTCATAGAATTTAGATGGGGCCTTGGTCCTGTTATATTTCACCCACTGGCATCAGAAATGAGCTGTTTAGCCACCTGAAGAAGAAAATGCAATCTCTTTCTCTCTGTTTTATCTGTCATCATGGCCCAGGAAGAGAATGATAAGAGATCATAATTTTAAAGTCAGCAGCAGAATGGATGAAGTTTTCTCCTCCTTTAAACGGTGGTTGTCATAAGAACCAATTCACACCAGCACGGGGTATTTTTTGTTGCCATTGTTGCTTTTTGCCTCAACACATTCAGACATTTAATCTCTCATGGAGTTTGTGTACAGCTTCATGCAACTTCCTTGCTTTGACGGATTGAAGTTTCTGCTGGTGTCTCTGTATAGGCCGGAGCTCGGTGTTATCTGCTTCCTTCTCCCACTGGTACCCCTAGGAGAACCCCTAAGATAAGAAAAGTGCTGAAAAGTATACTTGTCATGGTAATGGCAGGGTTATAAAATCAGGCAAACGGATCAGATTTCCAAAATACCCAGAAGCAATTTGGCAGTGTTTTTGGGGAGGCGGAGTGTTCGGGCGACTGCCTAATGACATTCCACTGGCACGCCGCACAGTGCCGCTGCGCTCATGCCAGGCACATGGCGTGTGCAGTCCTCGGATGGAACTTGCCGCCCTGAGGATTTTGTTGACCCTGGTCTCTTGAGAAATGTGTGTTTTGGTCATTAAGCAAAGAGCTGAGTGGCCTCTCTGATATATTCCACTTGAGCTCTCTGTCATGGAGGCTTAAGTGAGGGGAGATCTGGATAGGCCGTGGTTGTCCAGTGAGGACCTGTTTAGATTTGAAAGTGAAGGTCTAGCATGAGGGGCTCTCTGAGAAAACTTAGACTGAAGCCAGAGGAATTTGTCTTTTTGAAACTTGAGCTTCTCATCTAGTACAGCACCCTGACAGCCAATATTTTGTTCAGCTGCCTGGCAGAAATTGTTTCTCAGCCACCAGTGTATTTTTGTAGCATCTTTCACCACAGAACATCGACTGTTTCAAATCTCTTCCCATTACTCCACCGGCACAAAGTCTCATTGCAAGGAGGGGAAATGAGACAAGCAGCAGGGAGAAAATAAAGTCTGCTTTTTGCAGTACAGAGCTTTAATGCACTCCCTCCCCTGTGCTAATCTCCCTAACTTGATTAATTGGCATGTGGTACATTACAGAAAATCCAGGGAATGACAAAGCCAGTTCAATATCAATTAACTAAAACAGGAACGGACTTCCCACAGAGACCCTAGGACAGTTGTATTTAACTGGGCCCTTTCAGACACAAGTCTTCCCAAATGATGAACAGTAGAAGATCCCACATAGGGCCCAGTTGTTTAAAGAAATTACAAACTGTAGAAATTAGCAGCTGAAATCCACTTGGATGAGTCTGCTATCCCTTTAATATGTCTGTCTATTCATCTCACTAAGACATCCCAATCCTTCCTCCAAAGTGATTTGAATACTTAATATTTGCTGAAATGCTTTAGTTGGATATGAATAACGTAATTGAATTTTCTTGCTGCGTTTAGGGAAAATGAAGGCTTGGGAGTTCCTGTAGTAAGACACGGAACGTGCTTATGTTTAGAAGTGATTCCTATTTCTTTGTCTGCGAACCAAGAATTAATAAGCAATGGGCCTGCCAAATATATATGGCTATATTCATCAGAGCTACAGGCTGTATCTGTGACTCTCCAGGTGACTGGCTTATCTTTGGAGCTCAGAGGTGATCTGCTTAGCGACAGGTTTTGGTTGAGCTGAGTTGGATGTAGATTGTCTTTGTGTTTGGATGCCGCATGTTCTTGGGAACCACATCCTAAATAGGATTGATGTGAAATAAGATCCTGACTAAGTGCTCTTCCCTTTGTTTACAGCTTAGTGAGAGAAACAGATAAATGAGCTATAAACTCTGCACAACGCAGTCAGCACAGTGAGAGATATGGCCAGGGCACAGAAGACAGAAATCTCTATCCCTGGCAGTGGTAATAGAAGGTGTTCCAAAGAATCTTGAGCAGAACATTATAGTCACAGAAGCAGAGAAGAAGGGGTGCTGTGCTGTGTTTCGGGTAGCAGGAGTAGCAGGTTGAAGGCGCAAAGACATGCAGGAGTGTGAAGAGTCCCTGGAACATGTAGTGTGGAGTGAAGTGATAGGAGATGGAGGTAGGGAGGGAGGCACGAACTGCTTTGTGAAAGGCCTCCTTGGAACTCTTGGAATTTTAACTTTAGTTTTAAAAGAATGAGGAATCTTTAATACTTTTTAAGCATCAGACTGAGGCAATCAGGTTGGCCTTTTAGGAAAATAATTCTGCAAAGTAGCCCATGGAATGGAGCAGAGTCAGGCACGACTGGAGATGGAGACTAGTTAGGAGATCACTGTCATCATCCGGGAGAGAACCGATGCAGGCCAAGCCCGGGAAGTGGCAGGGATGGGGGATATGAAAGGGTGGATATTAAGGAGGTAGAATTTACTGGATTTAGTCCCTGTATGTGGGGAAATGAGGGAAAGGAAAAAGCAGTTAAAAGCAACTCCCAGGTTGCCTTCTTGGTGCTGTTCACAGAGTTAGGGGTCTCAGGAAGAGAAGAATGTTTGAATCGGGGCAGCAGAGAGCTGAGTCTGGGATCTGTTTAGGTTGGGATTTGCAAGTGGAGATGTGCAGTGGGCAGGTGCGTATATGCCAGGGCCCTGGCACGGCCCTTCAGAGTGGAGATGGAGATTCATGATCCGTCCGAGAGCGGATGGAAGGGGAAGCTGAAGAGTGACTGACTTAATTGTGGAGTGAGAGGGGATGGTTGCAGCACGACCTGGAGGTAGAGGAAGTTGCGCTTGTTTGGTGGAAGGGGAAGAATTGACCATGTTCATTGCGAAGAAAGAGCCAGAAGAAAGAGGATGAGATGATTTCTAAAGAAGAACTCTGGGGAGACAAAGTGCTGGGATAGGGTGTACCCAAGACGCAGGGAGAGGGGTTAGTGGTGCCTGGAGCCGAGAATGTGCCTGGAGGCAGGTGCACTTTTCTTTTCGTCACTGAGGTCGGAGCGAAGGATTGAAGCAGGGCTGCAGCAAAGGCACCGACGTTTATGACTGGGAGTGGAGGGCTAGGAGTTGGGGGATCGTATCTGATGGCTTCTGTGTTCTCAGTAGGAAGAGGCCAACCCCATGTGAAAGTAGTACGGGTAGGACAGACATTTTAAGGAGTGAGATACATGATTAGCATAGTCTCTGAAGTGAATTGGAGAGAACAGCTAACACTAATCTATTAGTATTAATGCACTCAGCATGTGCTTGTAGAGACGGTTCTAAAGTGGCCAAGTAATTAGGAAGACTAGGCAACGCGTCTGCTGTGTGCAAAGGTCCGTGAGGGTGGTCCGTTCTCTGCAGGTCTCGCTGTTACTTCTCCAAGAGCCCTTCTACCGCTCTCAAGTTGGTTAAAAGCCACGGTCTCCTGTCTTCTCTCACAGTGAGTTTGAAATGTTGCTCTGGGGTTTAGTCTTTCTATAGCATGCTGACTTCAATCAAAGGAGTATGTAGTCCCTATATTAAATTTTGTAATAAACTCTTAATTTTAGAATAGGTCTAGGTTTTACAGAAAAATTCCAAAGACAGTAGAGGGAGTCCCCATATCCCCCAAATGCAGTTTCCCATTATTACCTTATTGCATTAGTGTGCTGCATTTGTCACAATTAGTGAAACTTTGTTTTTAAACATGATTACTTATATTCATTTCTGTTCCTTTATTTCTAAATCTTCTTGCTATGGCCTTTCAATTATCTTTTGCAGTGGGAGGAGCACTTCTCTATTAATATTTCGGAAACCTGAGATGAAACAGTAATTTGGACCATCTTCCCACTTGTGTCTTTGGGATTGTCTTATCCTAAACCCTACTTCTTGCCTTTTCAGAAATTACACAACTGAAAGGGGGCAAAAGGCTACAGAGAAACATAAATATCAGTTGGGATTTTATCAAGTTAATATGGCCCTGGTGTCAGATATATGTGCCTTCAATTTAAAAAGTATTATTATCCAGTAAATACAGTTCGTTAGACACAAATCTTTTTAAAAATGGGATTCATGAGGGATAAATAATGAAAAGAGTATTTTCTGGTGACTAAATCATGTGCTGTCGCCAGTGATGAAGTAGTTCCCTATATCCTTTGCCTCTAGATGGCACTGATTTTATACTGGCCTATAATTTTTAAGCTACTCAATTTGGAATAAAAGTCTCTTCTCTTCTGGTTAATATTATGTCTGTGTCCACTTGTGCATTCTGCTTTTACTTCACTCTCAGCAGAACATAGAAGTAGGAACCTCTTTTAGCTCCTATAAGAGTTGAGTCACTGCAAAATCATTAATGAATGATACAGAATTTGCTGATGAATTTGTAAGTAAGGTTAAGGAGAGCATTCGTATCATGTAACCTAGAGTGAAATCATTCTGAAAAATATTTAATTGGTCGGTCCATTTTCTCCACGTGCATTTTTCTGTTGCCAGTGGGTGTTGTACTGAGCCATTCTCCAAGGCAGAACTTCGTTCTCTGGTACCCATGTCTCAGACCCAGGAAACTGCAAAATCTTTTAGAAAAAATCTACTTTGCCGCTCTCTTGTATTCCAAGGGAACCTTTGGATTTTCCCTTCTCAACCATATCGTTTTATTGTTGTTCCCCAATAAAAACTCCCCTGCATCCCCAACTGCCAGAGAAGTCTCTTGTTACTCAGAGTAACGTTTTTTTCTCTCCTAATTAAGCTACTAATTTTTTTCCATCAGATTATTTCTAATAGAATCATACAGCTAAATAAACAATTTAAAAAATCAGTTTGCAGAAATATTTTATGACTTTCGGCATAGCATAATTCTTGGACAAAGCACATCAACTGACAAGTTATTTGGGTGCTATTGAGTTTTCGAAGCTACTGCTGCGCCTCTTTCATCTCCCCCTCCCCCTCCACTGCCCTCTCCCTCTCCCTCTTCTTTGTCCGCCTCCTCTCCTCCTCTCCCTGCTCCTTTCCCTCCCTTTCCCCTCTTTGCTAAAATGCTGGTTTGCACAGCCCGAATTCCTACTTGTGACTGCCTTTCTTTCGTGCACTTAATCTGCCTACTTGAACTATTTTGTTTGCCTGTATTATCCAGCAATACTTTTCTATTAGCATCATCTTGGATCATCTCTTCACTACTTATGTCACTTGTACTTGCATTTGGTATGTGCAGAGCAAGAATGCTGTATGGTCTATCCCATAGGACTTTAGCCTTTTGGTCTATTACCTCAGGCAAAGATTGACTTATGAACCTAGAATTAACTAAATTGGTGATGTAATAGCTGACTGACTTACTGATTACTTTAAAATTTCAAATGCAGTTGAAGAGACTGCATCGTATTTGTTTTAATGTTATAATGCAAAAATGCCTTGTAGTTTGAAAATGTTATGTCTCTTTCTAACTTTCTTCTCCAAAATGTTGTCTTAACTCTGCTGCTAATATACTGTCTTGCTCCAGTACTTACTTGGCTTGTTTTGGTTATTCAGAAAGTGAGCACTAATGCTTTTTTTCCCTGTAATGTTAGGCTGGCCCCCAAATCTGTGCTTGGGCCCAGACACCTCAGGAAGGAACAGTAGATGGAATTATTTTATCAGTGTTAGGATTAAGTTAGTATGCAATGAATATGTGTTCTTGTGCATCCCACATGCTTAAATACCCTCACTGAGGGGATCCCCTTGAGGCATCGTGCCTGGTATGAGTCGCCAGCCACCACTTACTCGAGCCCTACTACTACTTAAGGGTTCATTTTGATTATTTTCTATGATATGTCATCTTTCAGAGTTTCATAAACTGAACAACAATATCACAAATCCATGTATTTTCCTTCTGGAGGCTTTCTTCTGAACAACTCTTGGACTTGAGCAATATTTTTCTCCCTCATCGTTTGTATGAAGATTATTTATTTCTCAATTCTCAAAACATTTCTTTCCTCCATTTCTTCTGCTATTTTCCTTTGATTCTCTTCTGTTCCTTTAGTTTAGGAGGAAAGGGGCTGAGGTAACCAGTGTCTACCACTGGTCATAATAGTACCTCAGGAAGGTCAGCTTCCCTGTTGCCTTTCGAAGTTCATGTGGCCTCTGATCTCACAATGCCTTCATGTGAATAATGCGGAACATTATCGTCACTCACGTTTTTTTCAAAGCAGTCCTTCTTGAATAACCCCAAAACTGTTTACGTCAATGCAATTGCACATATGCTTAGTGCATTTGAAAGGCAAACCTGAATTTATCATTTCCGAGAAATTGATTGGCTCTTGTGCAATAAAAACGGTTTAATTAGGGCGAACTGTCATTATTTTATGCAGGGTGCCTAAGGCAGTATAAGCACATGGAGCCACTGCAGCTCAACTCTGTTCGTGTTTTATGTCCAGTTCTTAATCCCATCCATCTGACCCTGTCAATCCTTTTTATACTGAAGCCAAAGAGGATGGTAACGTATGTGCTGCCATGGAAATAATCATGGAGCCTGGAAGATGGAGTGGTGAGTCAGAGACTTAGGTTTGAATTCGAGGTCCACTGCTTATTATGTAATGGTGCAAGTTACTTAACCTCTCTAAGCCTTAAGATTCTTAGTTCAAAAATGGGAGAATAATAAGGATTGTGTACATTAAATGAAACCATATAGTAGGTAAGATAAGTACCCAATAAAGTAGCGAATATAGCAAATGGTCTGTAATTCTAGACTATAACTACTACTGACTATGGTCTATAGCCAGTAGTAGTGCAAGCAGCAGCAAAGTTTGTTATAAGATCATTTTGTCAGTCACAGGAACTCGGGGAAAGACAGGATGGGTGTTTACCATTAATGTGTAAGGCAGAATGCATGGTGAAACCCATCATAAATGATTATTTTTAAGTGGCCGAGTAGAAAAATGACTTCTTTGGGAACCACAGACCAGTCCCTAAATAACTCCTTGAAATTCTATTATCATCCAAGCCCCATATTCACTTGGCCACTCATAGGATTTTGCATAGTTGTATATTCTTCTATTTGCTTTTTAAATGCATGTTTAAAATCTGGACTTTTTGGAAAAATCTTTTGGCTTTAAAATTTTTAATTTAATTCACTTTGGCAATCCACTTTTATTCTTATACCTGATTACAATTAATTTCTCAAACCTGTTCTTTTCTCATTTCTGAACTACTTTCCCTGGGTTCTATAAGCAGTTGTAGTTGGGGTGGAATTTACGTTGTGGGTCGTTTAGGTTTGTATAAGGACATTAAAGAAAATGTCAGAGAAATAGAAGTCCTAGTGGAAAACAAATGGCACAGACTATTGTGTGCAATTAATGGAAATCTAATTTAATTTCATCAACACTGTGATGTCTCTCAAACATAAAGCTAAGTGAGAGGCAGCCACTTAAAAGCCCCTGGAATCAGGAGCGAGATCCATGTTTTGGTCCTGGCCTGCTGTCTGGTTGATTAAGTGATCCTATGCTCTCCACCTTCTGGATTTCATCTCCTTGTTTGGCGTTGGCTTAGATGATCTTCTGAAGTTCCAACTCCAATAGTATATTTCCATTAGAAATAATAGTTGGCTTTGTTCAGTAGGTCTCGTTCTTCTGTGTTGTATTGTTGTATTGTGCCACTTTCCTTTATTTCAGAGTTTTCAAAACTTTTTTTTCTTTTTTTTTTTGGTACAGAGTCTCACTCTGTTGCCCAGGCTAGAGTGTGGTGGTGTCAGCCTAGCTCACAGCAGCCTCAAATTCCTGGGCTCAAGTAATCCTCCTGCCTCATCCTCC
>NW_012148097.1:1838276-1840307 GCF_000956105.1 Propithecus coquereli | reverse complement strand
TGCCCTCTCCCTCTCCCTCTTCTTTGTCCGCCTCCTCTCCTCCTCTCCCTGCTCCTTTCCCTCCCTTTCCCCTCTTTGCTAAAATGCTGGTTTGCACAGCCCGAATTCCTACTTGTGACTGCCTTTCTTTCGTGCACTTAATCTGCCTACTTGAACTATTTTGTTTGCCTGTATTATCCAGCAGTACTTTTCTATTAGCATCATCTTGGATCATCTCTTCACTACTTATGTCACTTGTACTTGCATTTGGTATGTGCAGAGCAAGAATGCTGTATGGTCCATCCCATAGGACTTTAGCCTTTTGGTCTATTACCTCAGGCAAAGATTGACTTATGAACCTAGAATTAACTAAATTGGTGATGTAATAGCTGACTGACTTACTGATTACTTTAAAATTTCAAATGCAGTTGAAGAGACTGCATCATATTTGTTTTAATGTTAAAATGCAAAAATGCCTTGTAGTTTGAAAATGTTATGTCTCTTTCTAACTTTCTTCTCCAAAATGTTGTCTTAACTCTGCTGCTAATATACTGTCTTGCTCCAGTACTTACTTGGCTTGTTTTGGTTATTCAGAAAGTGAGCACTAATGCTTTTTTTCCCTGTAATGTTAGGCTGGCCCCCAAATCTGTGCTTGGGCCCAGACACCTCAGGAAGGAACAGTAGATGGAATTATTTTATCAGTGTTAGGATTAAGTTAGTATGCAATGAATATGTGTTCTTGTGCATCCCACATGCTTAAATACCCTCACTGAGGGGATCCCCTTGAGGCATCGTGCCTGGTATGAGTCGCCAGCCACCACTTACTCGAGCCCTACTACTACTTAAGGGTTCATTTTGATTATTTTCTATGATATGTCATCTTTCAGAGTTTCATAAACTGAACAACAATATCACAAATCCATGTATTTTCCTTCTGGAGGCTTTCTTCTGAACAACTCTTGGACTTGAGCAATATTTTTCTCCCTCATCGTTTGTATGAAGATTATTTATTTCTCAATTCTCAAAACATTTCTTTCCTCCATTTCTTCTGCTATTTTCCTTTGATTCTCTTCTGTTCCTTTAGTTTAGGAGGAAAGGGGCTGAGGTAACCAGTGTCTACCACTGGTCATAATAGTACCTCAGGAAGGTCAGCTTCCCTGTTGCCTTTCGAAGTTCATGTGGCCTCTGATCTCACAATGCCTTCATGTGAATAATGCGGAACATTATCGTCACTCACGTTTTTTTCAAAGCAGTCCTTCTTGAATAACCCCAAAACTGTTTACGTCAATGCAATTGCACATATGCTTAGTGCATTTGAAAGGCAAACCTGAATTTATCATTTCCGAGAAATTGATTGGCTCTTGTGCAATAAAAACGGTTTAATTAGGGCGAACTGTCATTATTTTATGCAGGGTGCCTAAGGCAGTATAAGCACATGGAGCCACTGCAGCTCAACTCTGTTCGTGTTTTATGTCCAGTTCTTAATCCCATCCATCTGACCCTGTCAATCCTTTTTATACTGAAGCCAAAGAGGATGGTAACGTATGTGCTGCCATGGAAATAATCATGGAGCCTGGAAGATGGAGTGGTGAGTCAGAGACTTAGGTTTGAATTCGAGGTCCACTGCTTATTATGTAATGGTGCAAGTTACTTAACCTCTCTAAGCCTTAAGATTCTTAGTTCAAAAATGGGAGAATAATAAGGATTGTGTACATTAAATGAAACCATATAGTAGGTAAGATAAGTACCCAATAAAGTAGCGAATATAGCAAATGGTCTGTAATTCTAGACTATAACTACTACTGACTATGGTCTATAGCCAGTAGTAGTGCAAGCAGCAGCAAAGTTTGTTATAAGATCATTTTGTCAGTCACAGGAACTCGGGGAAAGACAGGATGGGTGTTTACCATTAATGTGTAAGGCAGAATGCATGGTGAAACCCATCATAAATGATTATTTTTAAGTGGCCGAGTAGAAAAATGACTTCTTTGGGAACCACAGACCAGTCCCTAAATAACTCCTTGAAATTCTGTTATCATCCAAGCCCCATAT
>NW_012148097.1:1836062-1837156 GCF_000956105.1 Propithecus coquereli | reverse complement strand
GAGTAGCTGGGACTACAGGCCTGTGCCACCATGCCTGGCTAACTTTTTGTATTTTTTTATTAGAGACAGGGTCTTGCTCAGGCTGGTTCTTGAACCTGACCTCAAGCCATTTTCCTGCCTCAGCCTCCCAGAGTGCTAGTATTACAAGCATAAGCCACCGTGCCTGGCCAAAACTTTACCCTTTAGTGTACCTCACACGTTTATTTTGGTCATACTTATATATTACATGTATTAGATCTTAATCATTTTTCAAAAATATCCTTAAAACGACTGACTTCTTTTGCTTGTCATTTTCCTAAGCTATAGTATCTGATCATGGTTTCGATTGGAAAGTTATATATTTTTCCAGTACACATTGAAAGTAATACATATCTATTAAAATATTAAGTTTTGTACCTCCCTAAATCTTCTCAATGGAATATGTACTGCATTTTGGGAAACATCAGTGAGTTTTGCATTTGTTGCACTATCCCCATACTCCCTTAATATTTTTGATATGTTTTATGTACCTACATGGATATATACATGTATGTAAATAAAGATTACAGTAAAACCATAAGGGTTTTTGCCCGAAGTTAGCTACTCTCCCAGCAAAACAGGTCCCAAGGCAGGATTGTTGCAAGAGATTTGGAAATAATAGAAATAGAAAAATAATATACACAGAGAAATAACTGAGATGGAGACAAAGGGCAGTTTAAAGTGATGGAGTCAGGGGTCCTCCAGCATTCCCGTGAACTGTGTGTCACCGAGTGAAATCCCATGTCAGTATTTATTGTTACAATAAATAGTCGTTCTTGGTTAAAGAATTATGTGTATAGCCGATTCTTTGAGGTTTCCAGGGGACCTTTACCTAATTCTGTCTACAAGAATAGATGTTACAAAATTTTTCTAAGATAAGCATGTTAAGCCCTAAGTTAGAAACAGGCCTAGCTGAGCATACAAATTAAAGATAAAATATATAAAGTGAGAACACTGAGTCTGTGTACTACTCTAATATACTTCTAAATACAGAGACATGTAGTCAGGAGTAAAGTAGGAAGTTTAGCATAGTTCTAGCTGTACGTTATCTGCTGGGCAGGCATTTTAATCAGCTT
>NW_012148097.1:1828636-1831526 GCF_000956105.1 Propithecus coquereli | reverse complement strand
ATTTAGGCCAGTACCACGTGGCTCATTCTAGCCCCCATCCCGGTTGTCTTTGACAGTGACAGTGAGCAACCTGGTTCTTCCTACCCACAATATATTTACTTTACTTGATCAATCCTAGAAGGAACTTAAGGTAGTTTCAGAATTATTAACACATTGACTCTGTGGAAAAAAAAATTACTAAATGGTATACAATATTTGTAATAACTATTTTGTTTTTAACCTTAGAATATTTAATTAAAATACTGTTTCTGAAGTTACTTTGGTTGATTTTTTTCTTCTCTACCCTCTTCAGTGTGGCTATGTCGTTATTTAGAATAAGCTTCTGTTCATTATTACAGTTTGTATTCCATTTTTAGGTTCTCCCCACCTCTGGGTAGATTTTATTTTTGATGTTTTGGGTGGATAAAATATTAATGTGATTTTTATAATCAGAACTGTACAAAAAGGTTTACGTAGCGAATTGTCACCACCCTCACTCTGCCATTCTTTATACTCCAGTCCCATTTTTTTTTTTTTTTTTCGAGACAGAGTCTCACTCTGTCACCCTGGGTAGAGTGCCCTGGCGTCAGCATAGCTCACAGCAACCTCAAATTCCTGGGCTCAAGTGATCCTCCAGCCTCAGCCTCCCGAGTAGCTGGGACTACAGGCTCTGCACCACGACTCCCAGCTAATTTTGCTATTTCTAGTGGAGACAGGGTCTTGCTCTTGCTGAGGCTGGTCCTGAACTCTTAGCTCAAGCGATCCTCCTGCCTCGGCCTCCCAGAGTGCTAGGATTACAGGCGTGAGCCACCACACCTAGCCCCATTCACCCATTTTTTTCCACCCTGTTTCCACCTACCTGCCTGTAGATAACTTATTTCTTTTATTTCTGGCTTATCTTGCCTTTGATTTTTTTTTTTAATTTTTGTTTTGCACAAATGAGAAGATACATGTGTACTTTATTTTTCCCCTTAGTTCTTATATGAAAGGCAGCATTTAATATATGCCCTTGTGCACTTTGCCTTTTTCACTTACCAATATATCTTGGAAATCATTCCATATCAGTTCAGAGAGATTGTCCTCATTCTTTATTACACCCTCACAGTACTCTATTGCGTAGTTAGACCATAGTTTATTCAGCATCTCTCCACTACAAACAGTACTACAGTAGGAGAGGGGAAAAAAATGGAATGAACTGAGAGCTGGAAGCAGTAAGCACACGTAAAGGGAGTGGGTTTCTGCAGTTGCTGTCATCGCAGGGCACCTGGGAGATCAGGGATCAGGCTTTGTGATGGTGGCCAGCTGGGGTTGTCGAACCTGGGACTCTTTCCTTAAGCTTCTTGGAGAAAGGTAAATTGGTCCCAGGACTGTTGGTGATCTGGCTACACACAGCCTTTGAAGGGAAGCATCCTCATCCTAGGCCCTCGGGCTTCCCGCTGATTGACACCCACCAATCTAAGATTACCAAATACAAACTATCCTATGTGAGAATTGCCAGAAATAACACCCAATTTCTTCAGCTATTTGAAGTATATATATAATAACTGTATGAAATATTTAAAGAAGTGAAAAGTAAAATCTCAAAAATATATAAATAATAGAAGTATCTTTTGAAAAAAAGACTGTACATGAGCCATCAAGCGATTAAAAGACATGGAGGAAACTTAAATGCATATTACTAAGTGAAAGAAGCCAATCTGAAAAGGCTGCATTGCTGTATAATTCCAACGATTGACATTCTGGAAAAGGCAAAGCTATGGAGACAGTAAAAAGGTCAGTGATTACCAGGGGTTAGTGGGGAGGGAGGGATGAGTTGGTAGAACTTAGAAGATTTTTAGGGCAGTGAGAACACTCTGGTGCTACAATGGTGGATACATGTTATTGTACATTTGTTCAAACCCATAGACCCACAACTCCAAGAGTGAACCTTAATATAAACTCTAGACTTTGAGTGATTATAATGGGTCAGTGTGGGTCCATCTATCATAGCCAGTGCTCCACTCTGGTGGGGGATGTCGATAGTGGGGGACGCTGTGCCTGTGTGGGGGTGCTGAGTACATGGAATATCTCTGTGCTTTCCTCTCAGTTTTGCTATGAACCTAAGAGTGCTCTTAAAACACTGAAGTCTTTATATAAAAAAAGACTGTTCAGATTTGAGAAAGAACTAAATAGAACATGTAAAGTTGAAAACATGTTTGAAATTGAAAAACATATCTTTTTGATGGGCTAGAATGCCATTCAGAATTATACATTATATTTAATTGTCAGGTCTCCATCTCCTTTGTTAAACTCGAATAGTTCTTCAGTCTTTCTTTATGTGTCATGACTTTGCTACTTTTGAAGAGAACCAGCCAGATATTTTGTAGAATGTCCCTCAATTTGACATTATTTGATCTTTTCTCATGGTCAAATTCATGTTATACATTTTTGGCAAGAATGTTACAGAAATTATGTTGTGCCCTTATTAGTGCTTATATCATCAGGCACCTAGTATTGATATGTGTCATTTTTGGTTGTGTTACTGTGATCACTTGGTAAAGATGGTATCTATTAAATTTCTCTGCCATTAAATTATTATTTTTCTCACTGTAATTAATAAGCTTTTTGTGAGAAGGTACTTTGAAACTATGTAAATATCCTGTTTCTCATCATATTTTGCCTCACTAACTTTACAGTCCATTGATAATGATTGCCTGAAATCACCGTGGTGTTTGCCAAAAGGTTATTTTCTTTATCATTCCTTCTAACTGTACTAGTTAGAATTTTACTATAGGGAAGACCTTCATCTTCCTCCTCATATATTTGTTTAATTATTTATATCAGTATGGCTTTATGGATATTTGTTTATTTTATGGGTTACTAAAAAGTCATTACTGAAATGAATTTGTTTTTTTGTTTTTGCTCAGTTTGA
>NW_012148097.1:1827380-1828586 GCF_000956105.1 Propithecus coquereli | reverse complement strand
AATGTTGCTTTGCAAACGTCCTCTGACAATGCCTCCATTTTTGGGAGCAGCTTCTATTCTGTGAACTAACATGTCCACAGATTCCTTCAAAGCAAAGCCCTGCAAAACTCCTGAAACCTTTCATGTCTCTTAGCCTATTTTCCAAATAGGTGTTATTGTTCAGACAGGATTTTAGAATGTAAGCACTCAATTATAAAATGTCTAATTGGATGGTATCTGATGGAAAATGTGTTTTTCTTTCATGTATATCTGACATGGAGTAGGGGCTGCTTATTTTCTTTTATAAATATCTCTTTGAAATATCCATGTTGTTATTAAAAAGTAACAGCAATATAAGAAGACTCTTTTTCTTGGTGCTCATTAACTTTTCAAATGACACTCATTTCGACATTTGAAGTTGTATAGGAACCATATTCCATCGTCTAAAAAAGAGTGATCCACATCTTTTGGAATAGACAGAGTAGGGCTGTCACCCATAGGCCTCCTTTTGTGTCTTTTGTTAGATAAACCAGGATTATCAGCAAGATTCTACTCTAGTCCCCTTTTCTAGTTGAATGATTGTTTTTTTTTTAATGTATAACTATGAGTAAATGCTTGTTTTTATTATCAAACCAGATCAGATAATAGAAGATATCTCTTGGAACCTGGGGCCTTTATGGTCCTGATCAGTTATTTATTTTTTATTTGTTAGGGATGACACTTTCTACCTGGATCTACATTTTGACCGAAAGCACCTCATTCTTCTTTTCTCTGTATCATTACTAGTGAAATGTTCCCTTTCATTTCATCTTACTAGTTCACCTCTCCTTATTCTTCACTAGTTAACATGTTCTGGGAATAGTTCCTATCCTAGGACAAAACAGCTTTATCTTTATCTGTAGGAATATCAAAACACTGTGTGCTTATAACAGTTTCAGTCAGTCACTATATTTTTAAGCATCAGGAGATACTGACATTTGAATTCTTTCCCATTACCCATTTTGTTCTTCAAATAACATTTATTGTTTTCTGTGTAACTTCAAATGGAAACTTGCTTATTAAGGAAATGTATCAAATATATAAAATCACCAAGAAGAAGAAAAAATTATGGGCAATTTTGCCAACTAGAGCTGATACTATTTTTTTAATGTTATGGTTTTGTTTTAAATCTTGAGTTTTAATGTTAATATCATGGCCCATCAACATCTTACTAATGGAATAACTTTA
>NW_012148097.1:1821322-1822849 GCF_000956105.1 Propithecus coquereli | reverse complement strand
TAAGGGCTAAATTGACGGCTGCTACCTCATGATTTAGTTCTAACTTCCCCCGCCTGACTGATGCCACTACCACACGAGGCTGGTTGGCGAGAGTTTATGGGGGTCAAGTATGCCAGTCTGTTATCAGCTTTTGACAGTGGTGCACTGTGTTTCTGTTTGAAGTGGAATTTGTGAATAGTTGCACAGCTGGACAGTATTTTTTTTGATTCTGACTGCTTAACAGCCCATCATGTCAAAGAAGACCAAGAGAACGCTGAAGGAAGAAAACAGATGTTTAATGAGGATTGGGAATTATAATATTATCTTGTTTCTGCTAAAGATAAGATGATTTGCTTGCTTTGTGATACTGCAATATCGACATTAAAGAAATTCAATGCTTATCAGCATTATAATACTCTTAAGGGCCACAAATACCTTAAATGAGACAGAGAGGTGCAAAAGGTGGTATTGCAGAAGTTAAAAGATGAAAAGCAAAAGCAAAGACAATTCTTTCAAGTAGCAATAAGACCTGGAAATAATGCCACCGAAGCAACTGATAAAGTAGCTTATGTACTCAGGGAAAAGAAGGGAAGCCATTCAGTGATGTAGAAATTGTAAAAGAATGCATTGTTGAAGTTGTAGGATGCTTAGACCCCAATAACATTTCAAAGTATAATACAAACAACTGCCTATTTCAAGGAGAACCATAACTGATTGGCAGCATGAATTAGCCTTCAATGTAACAGAACTTCATGCAATACCTCAAAAGGAAAATATATATTATTCAATCACTTTGGATGAATCAACTGATACCACTGACTCGGTACAGCTTTTTATACTTCATGGTTTTATACTTCATAACAGAAGATTTTCTTTGCTACAAAGAGTTACTGGCTTTGGACATTCTTGGGAACAGAACACCGGGAATAGATATCTTCAACAACCTTCAAGATAAATGTTGTCAAGTCGGACTGAATTTGGTAAATTTAGTGTGTGTACAGATGGTGCACCCTCCATGACAGAGAAACATAAAGGGTTTATTGCGCAGATAAAAAAAAAAGTATTAACAAATCCAGATGCTCCCATTCTTTCATTGTATCTTGTATCAACAAAATCTCTGTGCTAAAGCTATTTTAAGTGGCACTTTGCAACAAGTTATAAGTATTTTTCACTATATTTGTGCAAATGCAACATAGCATCATCAGTTTTGTAACATGCTAACGTTCAATGACGTGATATTCAGTGTGGATTTGTTGTATCATTCTAAAGTGCATTGGCTATCGCAGGGACAGATGTTAGCCTAAATTTCATCTCTGTGAGAACAGACAGGTAAATTTTATGAAGAACAGAATCAGCAATGTGAATTATTGGAACATGTCTTCTGTAGGAATGCAGCATTTCTGTGTGATATGTCAAATCAAAATGACTTGAATATTTCTTTGCAAGGTAAAAATTAAGTCTATATACGATATATGGCAAAAAATCCAAGCATTTCGGGAAAAAACTGTCTTTTTTCAAAATACTTCTTCTAAAGGAAGTTTCGGATGA
>NW_012148097.1:1818996-1821272 GCF_000956105.1 Propithecus coquereli | reverse complement strand
CTCACCCACGCAGTGGCCAAACACCCTGAAAGTGCTGAAAGGCACATCACCCACACATCCTCGCGTCGCCCCAGTGCGTCACCCGTGGCGCGTCTCTGCCAGGTGTGCTGCTGTGAGCTGTCCTTGAAGGGGTGCGTGAACCCCGGTTTTGTTTGCCATGTCTGTGATGTCCTCTGTGCTGCTTCTCAGGGGAGATGCCGTGCGAGGCGGGAAGGCGACCCGAACCCGGGCCCACTTTACGAACTAGTGGAGGGAGAGAGGCTGTATTACAGAAAACAGAAGGTGCTGTGTGTGCTTCCTTAGTGTTCACACCAAATATTAACACCTCCCTCAAGATTCTCTGCTGTTTCTGCTGAACTCTAAAGAAAAATGCCTTGTTCCTATTTTAAGCATTTCAGAGGCACTATTTAATTGTGAGTTTTTTGGTTGTTGCTGCTTTATGTTTTTGCGTTTATTTATTTATTTTGCTAGCTTCTGAAAAAATGTCTTGGTAAACCTATCTAGGTATCATCAACCTGTATGTCATTTAGATCAACAATACTAATAATGATGATAATGGCAACAATGGAGATAATAGTTTAAGATGTAAAACCTTGTGCCAAGCACTTCGACAAAGAGTTTTTTCTTTTGTCTTGCATCTGTGATGTGGGTATTATAATCTCCATTTTTCAGATGAGGGAACCTCGTCACAGAGAAATTAAGTGCCGTGTGAAGCTCACATGGCTGGGAAGTATTGGAGACAATCTGACTTCTGAGGCTGTATTAGAGGTTAGCTATTTTGAAAAGATAGAAATAGTTTTAATAATATTTCTGAGACTGCAAGTCTTATGAAAGCCATGATGTGTTTAAAAGAAAACAACAAAACTACCATATGGCCTCTCTCTGCCTCTTTCCTTCCCATTCTCTCCCCTTTCTCTGACTCATGGTAGCTAGCTTTTGGTAAAGCCTCTATTTGCTACATCATATCCAATTACACTTTAGGTACCAAAGGCCACTTAAAAACCATAAATTCACTCTTTCTGTAATAAATTGACACATGGGAACTGCCTCTGCAGGCCTCAGAAATATTCAGTGAATATTTGTTTTTATGGTCAAGGCTTTTCACCTTTTATTATTATTATTGGATTCCTCTGTTCTTGAAAAGCAAAATTAAAAATTAGAACACACTATTTCCTTGTGGCAATTTGTTATTGCAGCTGCTTTAGTTTCAGGTTTTTTCCCTCTCCAAATGTGGTTTATTATTTTCTGCTAACATTTCAATTGTAACAGCATCCTAAGGCTATTATAAGAGAGGTTATCATTTTAGAATTAGAAAGAAATAAACCCTTTAGACTATTTTTATGCTTGTGGATTTCATCATTTTTAATATTTTTCAACTGCTTTCTGTATATTTTGTACCATGTTTGGTAGATCGTTTCTTTCAGAGTAATTAAGGTGGGGATTTAGGATTTCTAACATTTTAATTTCTCTTTCTATCCTTCAGGGTTTACAGCCTTTCTTTGGCAAAATCTCTTTGCTCAACATTGGAGTTTCCCTTTCTAAAGCACTGGCCTCGTAGCACAGTTTAGATTAATTAGTCTGAGGAGAGATGGATTGTGATCCTCTGTTGTTGACTAGGTATGTCTCCATGGGGAGTCATGTCTCTTTTTTGCTTGTTTAAAAGGCTATGGTGTTCATTGAAATGCACTGCCCAGCATCCACTCCAAGGATCCAGGTCGATGGGATTGCGGAAAGCCACCAGCTGTCAGCTTCATGGGGGATTGCCTCCGCTGCTGGGAACCTCCTTGCCTGAGGGCGTGCCCTTCCCAGGGCAGCCCACATCCATTGATCCGATATGGCAGGAATATAAAGGCCCTCCTGGGGCGATTCTGACGGGCTGTCTACTCCCGACCTCTGGCAAGGTTGGCTTTGTTGGGCCTGATTGCAGTTGGTTGACTTCTCCCTCTGCCCCAAGTTGCTACCACTATGTTGATTCCCCCAAAATAGTTGTCAACCTAACCTGCATAGGGACCTATATATGAATCTCACCCAATGAAAACATTCTAGGGCCCCGTGTTATGAATGATGTCCTGGTCAGGAGTGAGATCACTTGGTCATGGTAATGAGGACGTGTGTCTTCCATGTCTTTTCCTATTTTTCTATCCGTGAAGCCCTGCTAATATAAATGAAGTGAAAGCGATTGAGAATAGCGATAGGTCTGTAATTGTTACTCCTCCTTTGTTTCTAAAATTGAATCACATTTAAAAATTTTTAAGCGTATCTCTTTAATAATTTTT
>NW_012148097.1:1817398-1818946 GCF_000956105.1 Propithecus coquereli | reverse complement strand
CCTCTGCTGCTCTGTTTTTAGCAAGGTTTGTTAGAATATCTTGACTGCCATATTGTCAAATGCATACTTTCATGTAATATTTAAGAATCCACTAAATAGTCCTATGTATTCTTTATATACATACATTTTCAAAAGGAGCACATCAACTTCAGAATAGTGTCTTTTTCTAGGAGGTGGGGAATGGTATTAGGGAGGAGTAGAAACCACGCTTCGAATTTGTTCGTAATATTTTATTTTTTAAAAATGAAGTTAAATATGACAAAATGGTGTGATTTAATAAAACTGAATAATGGGTGTGTGGGTGGTTGCTATTTTCTATTCCTGTCTCTAGGTTTGATATATTTGATATTAAAATGGTATAATGTAATAGTGAAACAGGTTTCAAATAAATATTGCTGATGTGAAAATCCTATCATAGCCAGTTTTTGTTTACTTTTGTGATAAAAGAAAGGAATTGTGATATTTTTAACAGTATTATAATCTATTTAACACTGAATTACAGGGAGATGGATTGTGTTATCAGGCCATTTTAGAGGCAGGGTTGGATAGAAGGGATTCTGGTATTTTAAGGAGATAGTGTTCTGTCTCTAGTAGCTTTGCAGAAAGATTCAGGCTCATCTGAATTTTTCCATTGTCAAACTATGCAGAGAATTTTTCTAGAGCCCTCCTTATTTATGTCTTCCTGTTCATTTCCATAGCCCAATGATTTGCTGTTTGAGGTTTAGAAACTAGATTTCCACCAGGTTGCAGGCATCACAATATTGAATAGGTGGGACATAATCCCTGTCTTCAAGGAGCGTGGACATTAAATCCTCTTCTAGGGAGACGTAAGATGTTCTGCAAGCACATGGGAGAGGCACCTCCTCCAGGACTGGGCTTGCACTCCAGCAAGACCCTGGTAGAGGACATCTAAGCTGATACCTAGAGGGTAAGTAGGAATTAGCCAGGTGTGAAGGGGATGTCTAGGGGGACTAAGCAAGGGGACAGGAAGAAGAAAGGAGTGAAACATAACAAGGGAGGCAATGCAAATACTAGTCAGCATGACGCAGCACCGCATTAAGGAAAGAAGAGAAGGTGAAAGGAAGAAAAATGATCGACAACAGAGTCTTATGACCATTGGGAAACGTAGTGTGGAATTGGAAGAATTAAAATTAAGTTCTCTTTCATCCTCTTACTTTGAAGTCTTGAACAGATCATTTAGTGTTTCAGGCCTCAGTTTTCTAGCTTCTAAAAGTTGAGATGATAGTTGTTTTACATGATACTAAAACAAGGTAACATATGAAATGTGTCTTGTAAGTAGAAAATATCAAATGTATACATATGAAAAATGAAGGAGGAAGAGAGGGAAGGGAAATTAAAGCAATAAAAACAGGGAGAATGTGAGGAAAGAGTAATACAACCAAAGAGCAGTCGTTACGGTTGGTTTGTCTTTATTGCATCTAATGGAATGATACGTAGCTCTGGGACACAGTCCTCTTGGTGTTGATAGTGGCTTTCACGTCCTCACTGTGCGCCAGCAGGTATTCCGAAAAATAAATAATATGCTAG
>NW_012148097.1:1816250-1817348 GCF_000956105.1 Propithecus coquereli | reverse complement strand
CTTTGTTCACAGTTGGTGTTAAGTGAATGTTAATTTCATTGTGTTTATTGACTATAAGACATAATGAGTCTTATTCCCATATTATAACTTAGAATCAAAAAATTTTAGCATAATTTTTAATTTACTTCATATAAATGTACCAGGATACTATTTTATTTATGTTATTCCTTTTGGTTTACAGTTATTTGCTGGTATAAAGGATGGAGAAAGCCTACAGCTCTTTGAACAAAGTTCTCGCTCTGCCCATAAACAAGAGACACACACCATGGAGGCCATGAAGCTTGTAGAGTTTGACCTTAAGCAAACGCTTACCAGGCTTGTGAGACATCTTTTCGGAGATGGTAGGTACTCAGACACAGGTTGAGTATCCCTTGTCTGAAATACTTGGGACCAGAAGTGTTTTGGATTTTTCATATTTTGGAATATTTGCATATATATGATGAGATATCTTGGGGATGGGAACCAAGTCTAAACACAGTTTCATTTATGTTTCATTGACACCTTATACACATAGCCTGAAGGTAATTTTATATAATATTTTAAATAATTTTGTGCATGAAACAAAGTTTTGACTGTGTTTTGGTTGCACCCCTCATATGAGGTCAGGTGTGGAATTTTTCACTTTTGGTGTCAGCTTGGCATTTTAAAACTTTCAGATTTTGGAGCATTTTGGATTTTCACATTAGAGATATTCAACCTGTACCTTTATCTTTGGAGGCTAAACAATTATCATCTTCCAAATAATTAAGGCTGGTTGTGTGTAGATTTTTTGATATAAGTTGTAGTTTAATGTTTCCAGTTTTTAGTGGAGTAGAACTTATGGATTTCCTCCTCATTCCTTTTAAGGAACAGTACGGTATGAAAATGGAATTAGGTAAAGAAAGAAAAACAATTACAATCTTTGATAAGAATAATAATGCATCAGGATCAGTATCATCAATGGAGAGAAAGTAAAAAGGCTGATTAGTATGGTGGTATTATTTCATCATTAGATCAGACTTGATCAGTGAGGCAAGGTTCTGAACCATAAGAATGAACCCAGTGGAAAATTTTAGATATTGACATACTGATTACTACCATCATCAGCTAAAATATTAA
>NW_012148097.1:1803913-1805435 GCF_000956105.1 Propithecus coquereli | reverse complement strand
AAAGGTTCCCCATTCCTGTCCTAGGAAGTGAAGTCGCAGAGCCATTATTGCATTCAAGCAATGGTGAATTGCCTGTGCTCACCTCATAGTAGCTTGGATGCAGTTCCCAGCAGGCTGCTCTTTCCAATAAAAATTAGCCAAGTTGTTCAGCCTTTCTAGGCTTGGGATCATTAACAATGACATGGGGATGTGAAGTACCTTGCATTGTGCCAGTAGAAGTGCTCAATGGACAAAGGACATCACCTTAGGAATCAGGTGGGAAGAGACTTAAGACCCACTTTTCCTTAGATGTCTAGTGAATGGAGAAAATATGTACTAGAGCACATGTGTTCCTTTCAGGCCGGAGGAAATGGTACAAGGGGACCTCTTCGGAGAAAGCTTGCGAAGTAATAATTGAGTTGAGCTGTATTACTTCTAAGGAGCCTAGAAAGTTTCCTGATTCTCTGCAGTTGGGCAGAGGGTTACAGACAGGTTTCCTACTCCAGGGAAACAATAAATTGAAGTTATTTGAAGTTTTATGTTAATTAAAATAATTGGGCCTTAAGGTAAAATGAAAACGGTACTGAAAATTTTAGGGATACTGTAATCAAAACAATTAACGTGCCAGGAACTATCCCTGTTACATGCTATTTCTACTTGTGTTAATGAGCCTTTCAGGTGGTTGGTATACAGGCAACCTAGAAAATATTAAGATTTATTGGAAAGGAAAGTTCTCTCTCTGCTCCGTAGATTCACAGAAAGCTCAGTTTCTGGAATCATTGCTGCCACTTCTTTTCTGGCCTCTCTCAAGCTCTACCAAGGGATAGGTAATCAGGATAAAGTTAGTTACCTAAACTCCGTCATCAACCAGTTTAACTCCTTTGCACCTTTGACTTGAGCTACTCACTTGATAAAGACCTAACTGAATCGATACCCAAATCTGCTCCTTCTGCGTGCCCCTCCTGCAGCGGCTCAGACCCTGCAGTTAGGATTTGCCGCCTTAGTCAGGCCAAGGTTGGTAGCTATCTTCTTCTTAGTTTTGGTCAACTCACTGTACAAATCCCTTTTTCAGTTATTCCAGACCATTTTTCACTGTTGATTTTTTTGTTCCTTGTCAGAAGATAAGCTCTGCTATTTCATTAAGAAAACTTGGGTGACCGGGTGTGGATTTTGTACTTACTTGGGTTCCTGATCCCATTTCTCTTGATTCCCATCCATCATCTCTCCAGAACTTTGTTTCCACAGGTCGAAATACATTGCACACTGTATCATCCCAAGACCAATCGAACACTGTCATTTGCCTCCCTCCCCATCCTTAGCTGGAAACTTACTGTCCTTTTCTTTCCACCCACGATTTATGAAATGTACCCTCTGGTTGCTGCTCAACCCAGGTAGTGTTCATTATTAATAGTTCATCATATCTTTCTGTTACAGTTATAAATTTCCACATAATAAAATCTAACAGATTGGGAGAAAAATACTTATTATTGTGAATCTTTCTGTGTATTTTTAAAAACAATTTTATTGAATTATAACTAGCTTC
>NW_012148097.1:1796316-1803265 GCF_000956105.1 Propithecus coquereli | reverse complement strand
CTTTATATGGACATAGAATTTTATTTCTTTTGCGTTAATACCTAGGAATGGAATAGCTGAATGGAAGGTATATGTTTGACAGGTTAGGAATCTGTCAAACTGTTTTCCAAAGTGCTTGTACCATTTTACATTCCCACTAGCAATGTATGAAAGTAGAAGTTGCTCCTCATCTTTGCCAACTCTTGGTATGGTCAGTCGTTTTAGTTTTAGCCATTCTAATAGGTATATAATGCTATCTCATTGTGATTTTAATTTGTATTTTCTTAATGACTAATGGCTGCTGAGCACGATGTATTTATTTGCCATCCATATGACTATTCTTTGGTGAAGTGTCCAAATCTTTTGCTAATTTGTTTTCTTTTCAGTGGATTTTGAAACTTTATGTATTTTGGATATAACTCCTTTGTGGGATTGTGATTTGCAGTATTTTCTCCTAGTCTTTTCATTCTCTTAACAGGGTCTCTCAAAGAGCAGAAATTCTCTAATTTGGATGAGATTCAATTAACCAATTTTTTTTATGGACTAGACTTTTGGTTATGTTTCTAAGAAATCTTTCCTATCCCAAGGGTCAAAGATTTTCCTACTATGTTTTCTTGTAGAAGTTTTATAGTTTTCAGTTTTATATTTAGATTTGTGATTATTTTGAAAAATTTTATGGATGGCATCAAGTATAGATTCATTTTTTTGTGTATGTGTATGGATACCCAATTGTTCTAACACCATTTGTTGAAATGAGCTTACATTCTTCACTGAAATGTGTTTGTACTTTTGTCTGAAATCAATTAACCATACGTGTCTATTTTTAGACTCTCTATTCTGTTCCATTAACCTATTATTTGTCTATCTTGATGCAATAATTCACTCTCTTTATTACAGTAACTTCATAGTAAGTCTTGAAGTCAGTTAAAATCTTCTAACTTTGTTCTCCTTTTCCAAAGTTGTTTTAATTGGATTATTTGCATTTAAGTTATTATTGGCATGGTTGGATTTAAATTATCATTTTGCTATTTTCTATTAGTCACATTTTTTCATTGTTCTCTTTTTCTTTTACTTTGCTTTGTTTGGATTAATTGTATATTTTTTACTATTCCATTTTCTCATTTGTTTGGTTTATTAACTATAACTTTTTGTTGTATTATTGTAGCAGTTACTTTAGGGTTTATAGTTATCACAGTCCAAGTGCTGTTATATCACTTATGTATAGTATACGAACCTTATAAAAGCATACTTCCATTTCTCCTTTCCTGGCCTTTGTGCTATTGTTGTCATATATTTTACTTCTACATATGTTATCAACTCCTAAGTACATTGTGATTGTTTTTGCTTAAAATGTTGATTAGCTTTTTTAGAGATTTAAATAATAGGAAAAGAGTCTTTATATTTACCCAAGCGCTTACCATTTCTAGTGCTCCTCATCTGGTCTCCAACTGATACCATTTTCCTTCTGCTTAAAGAACTATCTTTAACATTCCTGGTAGTGCAGATCTGATGGTGAGGAATTCCTTCCACTTTTGTATGTCTGACAAAGCCTTTGTCTTACCTAAATATTAACATTTGAGATATTTTCACTAGATAAAGAATTGGAGATTAACAGTTTTTTCCTTTTTGTTTTTAAAGATGTTATTCCTCTCTCTCCTCTCTTGCACTGTTTCCTATGTGAAGTCTGCTCTCAATCTTGCTTTTTGCCTTTGTTCTTCTGTGTAGAATGTGTCTCTTCTCTCTGCTTTTGAAATTTTTTTCTTTGTCACTGATTTTAAGCAATTTATGATTTATGTAGGTATACTTTTCTTCAGGTTTTTTATACTGGGGATTGGTTGAGCTTCTTGGATCTATAAATTTATTTTTTTAAATGAAATGAGAAATTTCGGCCATTTCTTTTGTTAGATATTTTCTATCACTCCCCTCCTTTATGGACTCCAGTTACATGCATATTTGGCCATTCGAATCTTTTCCACAGTTCACTGGTGCTCTGTTCATTTTTTTTGCAGTGCGTTTTTCCTTCTGTGTTTTATTTTGAACAGTTTCCATTGTTATACCTTCAAGTTTACCACCTTTTCTTTGGCAATATCTAATTTGCTATTAATCCCATCCTATGTATTTTTCATCTTATTCATTGGCTTTAATTATGATCATTTCTTATATCTTCCTTGTTTCAACTTAATGGTTTCAGTCTTTCCTTTAGATTTTTTAACATATGGAATATCATTATAATACTCCTTTTTTTTTTTTTTTTTTTGGTGAGACAGGATCTGCTCTGTTGCCCAGGCTGGAGTGCAGTAGTGTGATCATAGCAACCTCAAATGCCTGGGTTTAGGCGATCCTTCCACCTCAGCTTCCCAATTAGCTGGGTCTACAGGTACATGGCTAGTTTTTTAATTTTTGGAGAGATGGGGGTCTCACAATGTTGCCCAGTCTGGTCTCAAACTCCTGGCCTCAAGCGATCCTCCCACTTCAGCCTCCCAAGGGGCTGGGATTACAGGCATGAGCCACTGCGCCCAGCGTATCGTATATATTTTAATGCCTTTTTTTCTACTAATTCTGCCATCTGTCATTTCTTAGTGAATTGCTATTGATTTTTGTCTACTTTATGGTTTTTTTCCTCGTTTGCATGCTTGATGATTTACTACAAGATGCCAGACATTGCATTCCCAATGGTATCCGTGAGCTTTGTTCTGGGATTACTTAGAAACATTTTGATTTTGGGAGGGTCTTCTTTTTAAGCCTTGTTAGGCAGGACCAGCATAGTGTTTAGTCTGGGGTTAGTTTTCTCCACTACTGATACCAGACCCTTGTTAGTCCTGTACCGGATAACCTGTGAAACGTGAGGTTTTCTGCTTGGCTGTTGGGACCTGGCACCGTTCCTGGTCCTGTGTGAGCTCCCAGCGTTATTCCCTCTAGCCCTCTCGCGCGGTCTGCTCCCTGGCCTCAGGCAGTTTCTTCATCACACATGCAGCTCGTCAGTATTCAGGCGAACACTGAAGGGTCCTCTGCAGCCCTGGAGTCCTCTCCATGCAGATCTGTCCTCTCCTTTGCTCTGTGAACCCCAGCTGCCCTGACTTGTCCAGACTCTCAGCTCAGGGAGACTGCTGGGCTCGTCCTGTGTTCCCCTTCCTTCCTGGGTGATGTTAGGTCCCTCCCCTCAAGGACCCGTGTCCTTGGTTACCTGGTGTCCAGTGTTGTGAGTGGTGTTATTTTGTGCATTTTGTCTTTTCTTAGTTTTCCATCTGGAGCGGTTCATTGTTCCATCTTGTCCAGATGTGGAAGTTTCTCTTTTTCGTTTGATATTTTTGTCTGTCCCTTCTTTTGGGGACTTTCCCCCTCATTTTTCCATTGCATCGCACTCTCCTCTTCTTCTGTCTTTTCTTATGTTTCTTATGCTTCTCTTGTCACTTACTCTCTGTGCCTTTTTTTTTTTTTTTGTCTTTTTGTCTGGTGCTACATAATGTTTGTGGCAGGAATTCCTTGGAACTGGGAGCTTGTGCTTTGCTTCTCAGAGCAGAATTTGATTGGAGGATGGCTAAAATCCCTAAAGATGTATTTTTAACAAAACCAGAATTTTTATGAATTTTTTTAGAACATGCCAGAGAGTTATGCTTTCCTGTATTTCTTAGGGTATAAAAAACATACTTATTTTAAAGTCTCAGATTGTTTCATAAAATTAATTTCATCTGGGGTGAATTAATGTTTGCTGATTTTAGTGGCTGACTCAGCATTTAATTTATACATGGATTTTGGAATTTTGGTTTGCAGAGTCATATTTTAGTAGAAGGTTTTTTTTTCTTCACTCTTTCTCTGTTTTTCTCCCTCCTGCCCCTCTCACCCATGCCTTGCCCCTTGCTTATTTCTCCCTGCAAGTGGTTTTGCAATTGATTCCATCTAGTTCTCTAGCACTGAAATCCAGAACGAGGTTTCTTAGGGATCTGAAAGACATAGTAACCCACACTGATCTAGGGAGAGAATATAGCCCATCCCATGCCCATGGCTTGGATCCCTACGCCTACAGGTCCTCAGAGCTACAGCCCTAGCCTGCATCTGGGTGACAATTTTTGTTACCCTTCTTGCACCAGCATAGAGCTTATCTTGCCCCAGCCTCTGACTTCATGTGTTTAGCCTCCTTCAGGTCTGAAGCCAGGGTCGCTATGCCGCAGAAGGCAGGCTCCTGGCTCTTCTCCTGGGCGTGCACCCTGAGCAAACCCATAGTTCATCCTGTCTCCCTGCTCTTTCTGGCCTGTGGAGGTATTTCTCTTATCTTTGAACTTAGACTATGCCTTTTTGGTTTTCTCCTTGTTACCATATCTGTCACTGGTGTGTATTAGAAGAACAGGGTGCCCTACAGGGCTGTGTTGGTCTTGTGAGTTCCCTTGCTATGGGAAGCAGAGTTAATGTCGTTTTCCTCTGTCTGCTCCAGTGGAGGGCAGTGTGGGGCTTTGCTGTCGGACACCCTTGGTTCTGATCTTGGCATTTACTAACTACTGTAAACTGGGATTAGATATGTAAGCTGTCTCAGCCACATTTGCTTCATCTGTAGAGTGGGAATAATAAGAATTACGGTGCAGCGTGCATGCCAGCCTTACATCAGTGTAAGTGTGAAGCGAGAGAAGGCATGTGAAGTACTTAGCACGGTGCCTGGCACGTGGCAAATGAACAACAAATGCCAGTAGTAGCCTTAGGAACACAATTAGCAATGTTCATTTTTTTCATATTTTATGAGAAGATGAGAAATATTTTAGATAAGGGGCTGAATTCCATGACATTCAATTAAAAAAATCACCCATTGAGTGTTTTGAGTAGGTGCCAGGCACTGCACTAGGTTCTTGACATACTTTTTGTTACTGAATGTCACAAAAACTCTGAGGTGAGTAGCATTCTTATTTTAAACAAAATTGAAGCAGTGAGAGGTTAAGTAACTTGCCTGAGGTCACTGGGCTGAAAGTGATAGAGCTGGGATTCGGTCCGAGGCCTGTGCTGGCTTTTTCCATCCGTGATGCAGCCCCCCACCCTGACTCTCTGCGAGCAGATTTCGGGAGGCTTTAGTGCGAGCCTTCTGCCTACAAGGCTTCTCTGTGTGGTCTGTAGGGATCCAAAGATAATTTCCTTTGAAGAATGGGGTGGGGAGGAGGATTGGGGAACCAAGGGCCTGTGCTGTGGCTCCTCCCCTCCACCCCCGGCCAGGCTGCTGTCATTCTGCATCCAGATAGATGCTGCTTGACAAACAGCAGGGGAGTGGTCACTTACCTGAGTGCCTCTGACCTCACCCCCAGAATTTAGCGTGAGAGGCCCATTACATTGTGCTGCATTGCATTTCTAACCTCATTGTAAGGTGGAGAAATGATAATATCATCTTCAGATCCAAGCCCTAGTCAAAAGGATTCCTATGTATTGGAGTCCCAGGGGAACAGCCTGAAGCAACACTGATGCTTTGGTCTTCCCACCAAGCAGAAAACTAATAGCTGTGGGATCTCTACCATCGCCAACGGTGTGGGAGGCGTGGGCTTTTTATTTTTCCTCTGTTACTTTGTGTGTGTCTTAGCAGAGGGAGCCATTGTAGCTGAGACGGTGCTAATATCTTCTACTGTGTGCTTAGGAGGTCCCACACCAGAGGATTTTATTATCCCCCGTGATAGGGAAAACGTGGTGTTTACCATTAACTTTGTAGAGGGAATGATTTTATTCCACTTCGCAGCCTGCAGCACTGGACTCCAGGGTGCATGGTTGTGTGGACACATAGGATATATATGGCACACTAAAGAGTCACAGTGGTGGCATTACCAGGTTTTGAAGGCCCTCGATGGGTATGAAGTGTAAGTCATGAATGACTTCGTGCTGCTTGTGAGGTGGGCTTTGGAAATGAAATAGTGTTCATATTCCCACATGGATGCTTCAGGCCTTAAAAATGTCTCCTCTTCCTTATTCCTGCCAACCACATGGTTACTAGGTCCAGAACACACTCAGACGCACTTTTCCCCTGCTAGGAGAGAGACAAGAGATGATATGAACAGGCAGCAAAGGGTGAGAAGGCAGCAGGAACCTGGGAACCTTTACCATGGTTGTTCAGCTGTTGCTTTTGCTAAATGGGAGCTGCGTAAGAGGGTCAAGCTGGTGGTCTTTTATCAGCAGAGCCCTGGATCTTTATCTGGGACCCAACCTCTATTTTGACTCTTTCACTAGGTAGTTATATGGCCTTGGCCCCTGTGAAAAGCACTGAGTTAACATTAGTGCAAAATGTTATACATACCTGTAGAAGACAATGTGGCAATATTTATTAAAATTTTAAAAGCATTTACTCTTTGACTCAACAAGGTATTTTGTTACAGCATTGCTTCCAACAGCAAAATATTGAATATACCCCAAGTATATATCAGTAAGGGACTTCTTATGTAAATGTAAGAGAGCCACACGGGGAGACCCTTTGCAGGATCAAGAAAGGGAATGAAGATGTGCTCTATGTATTACGGAGAGGCCTCCAGACATACCATTAAGTGAAAAAAGTGTGGAGCTGAATAATGTGCATAGTATTCTGTTTTTTATATAAGAAAGGAGGGAAAATCTTAATAGAAATTGATATTTATTTTTGCTTACATCTGGCAATAAAAAGGAAGTGTTAGAAATTTACCGTAAGGGTCCAGACAAGTTGGATAAGACAGGGACGGGGTGCATGTGGGACTTCTCACTGACGCCCGGTTATATCGCGAGATATGCCTCTTACAGTGTTTTGAGTTTGAACCATGTGAACGTATTACCTGTTACGTCAAAACGAAATTTAAAAGAAAGCTGTTAGAATAGAGTAGTATTGAAAAATCAGAAAAAATGGCCTGCGTGCTACTTGCCGCATATTGAATTCAAAGTGTTCCTGATCTTGAACAGAAGCAGAGGAGATGGAACTGTCAGATGCCTTTGACAGTGGTGGATGGGTAATTTCCCTGGTTAGATGTGGTCATCTATGATGATC
>NW_012148097.1:1766332-1795940 GCF_000956105.1 Propithecus coquereli | reverse complement strand
TACAAACACATTCAAATTTTATTTTATTTTTATTTTAATTTTTTTATTTTTTTCTCACTTGATTTGAAACTTATAAATCATGGAAATTGAATGTTGCGTTATGTTTATTAGAATGAGATCTGTTATGAAGGTGTGTTGGGGTAGGATGGAATGACATCAATTTACTATTTACACTATGTCAGACAGAGTGCTCAGGCACTTCAGCATTGCACAGAGTCAGGGAGTGGTGGGAAGAGAACATCAACCCCCTGTGAACATGCATATCCCTGCACTGTGTCACCAATTGGTCTTGCCAAGGGTGCAGAAGTTGGGAGATTGGTACACAGAGCAGGTGAGATGCAGTGCTGCCTTTCTCATGCCCCTGGTTCCCTGTAGCAGGTTGCGATAGCAACAAAGAAAATAAAATACCTAGGATGCCTAGGATTTCCTAGGTACCTAGGAAAATATCTAGATACCTAGATATTTAACCAAGGAGGTAAAAGATCTCTCTACAAAGAGAGCTACAAATCACTGAGGAAGGAAATTGCAGATGATGTAAATGAATGGAAAAACATATCATGCTCATGGATTGGCAGAGTCAACACTGTTAAAACATCCATATTACCCAAAGTGATTTACAGATTCAATGCAATCCCCATCAAAATACCAATGTCATTTTTCGCAGATCTAGAAGAAATAATTCTACGCTTCGTTTGGAACCATAAAAGAGCCCGAATAGCCAAAGCAACTTTAAGCAAAAAGAATAAATCTGGAGGCATCACTTTACCAGACTTTAAATTATACAACAAGGCTACAGTAACCCAAACAGCATGGTCCTGGCACAAAAATAGAGACATAGACCAATGGAACAGAACAGAGAATCCATATATAAAACCATCCACATGTTGCCATCTGATCTTTGGCAAAGTAGACAGCAATATACACTGGGGAAAAGAATCCATATTCAATAAATGGTCCTGGGAAAATTGGATAGCAACATGTAGAAGATTGAAACAGGATCCATATCTCTCACCACCCACAAAAATTAATTCAACATGGGTAACAGACTTAAATCTAAGACATGAAACTGTAAGAATTCTAGAAGAAAATGTTGGAAAAACTCTTCTAGATATTGGCCTAGGGAAAGAATTTATGAAGAAGACCCCAAGGGCAACCATGCAACAACAAAAATAAATAAATAGGACTTGATCAAATTAAAAGGCTTCTGCACAGCCAAGGAAACAATCAACAGAGCAAATAGACAACCTACAGAATGGGAGAAAATATTTGCATGCTACAAATCCGACAGAGGGCTAATAACCAGAATCTACAAAGAACTCAAGCAAATCAACAAGAAAAAAAAAATAAATAAATAAAACAGCCCCATTAAAAAGTAGGCAAAAGACATGAACAGAAGCTTTTCAAAAGAAGACAGACTAATGGCCAATAAATATATGAAAAAATGCTCACCATCGCTAATCATTAGAGAAATTCAAATCAAAACCACAATGAGATACCAGTGATAATGGCTTTTATCAAAAAGTCCCAAAACAATAGATGCTGGTATGGATGCGGAGAGAAAGGAACACTTATACACTGTTGGTGGGATTGCAAACTAGTACAATCTCTATGGAAAATAGTATGGAGATTCCTCAAAGAACTAAAAGTAGAACTACCATTTGATCCAGCAATTCCACTATTGGGTATTTACTGAAAGGAGATAAAATCATTTTATCAGAAAGACACTTGCACCAGAATATTTATTGCAGCACAATCCACAATTACGAAGATGTGAAATCAACCCAAGTGCCCATCAATTCATGAATGGATTAATAAAATGTGGTATATCAATACCATGGAGTACTACTTGGCCATAAAAAATGAATTAATACCTTTTGCAACAATCTGAATGGAACTGGAGACCATTTTCCGAAATGAAATATTTAAGAATGAAAAAACAAACCCCACATGTACTCACTATTAAATTGGTACTAAACGATCATATAGATTTTAAAAGGAAGCTTAGCAAAGGGTCTGAGGGAGTGAAAAGGATTAAAAACTTCCCCATCTCATTAGACACAACTTTTGCTAATCTGTGTATTCTGTCTTAGTTTCTATGATATTATCAATGGGTTCTATTCCATAAATCGTTAGTATTTATCATCTTCATGGATTCTGAAAAACTTTGGCTAACTTTCCTGCCTTTTTGTGTTTTGCTGTGTGTAGTTTTCAGTGTGGAACAATTACTTTTGTTGCTACCAAAAGAGACACCTGCAGGGTGACTGAGCAAGAAGAAACGGAGGGCCATAGTGGCTGAGGTCTTCAACCACAAAAGAGCAAGCGTTGGTAAAACATATTTTATCTTAAAATATCATTTTATCTGAAGAATATGTTCAATATTACAGAAATTTTCAATCTGAAATTATAATTATTTTTCTAATTGTAAAAGTGGTAAAACAAAAGCCCTTCAGTAAAAGAAGTTTCCTGGAGAAGGGTATAGACCATCATGTCACTTTTCAGTTCCATCTTTGTGTTGTGCTGTCACCATGGGCACCAGCATCTCAGATGGATATGTGTAAATAGGGCCCTGTCTCTGTGAAGGCCTGGCTTCCCACAAGACCATATGCAGTAGGCATTAAGTTAGGGCACAATAAACACTGATCATGGAATAACTTTAATCAACATTTATGATTACACTATGTTCTAAGCACTTAGGTAATGTTTAATTATATGATGATAAAATCATGATGTTAACCCTGAGTACTCTTCCTGCTTTTGATAAAAAATTCAAGCCAAGTCTTAAAAGCCATGTGTGCAGAATTTGTTCTTCTAAACTGTTTTCGTAAAATGATTTTTGTTTACCTGCTAGGAGTTATAAAAAACAACGATAAAAATTGTTTTGTCCGCCGATCCGTGTGCAGTCAATTAGATGTCTCATGGTGTCACACATTTTTGTTTGTTAGCCTGATTGTCTCTGGTGCTTTTTCTAAAATTACTGATAGGGAAATATTGGTCCCAAAGATGGGCAAGCACACGACTGTGCGAATACCTTCTCAGAATACAGTTGTAAATAAGCAACTGCTTTGCACATGTGAGCTTCCATATAGAAAAGTCTGGACTACTCAGGGGTCTTATGGACATTTCCCCAATGGCCTGCAACAGGGCCAGTTTTTTTTCCAGTTAGAAAAAGTGTTTGTGAGATCTACTCAGTAATAAAAAGGAATGAACTATTGATATATCCGACAAATGGGTGAATCTTATAGAACGATTATGCTGAGTGAAAGAAGCCAGACCAAAAAAAGTGTACATTGTATGATTCCATTTTTATGAAATTCTGGGAAATGCAAACTCATCTGTAGTGACAGAAGAAATCAGTGGTTTCCCGGGGATGTGGGAGCCAGGAGAAGAGGTAGGGGGTGTGGGCAGGTGGGTAGGATTTACCAAGGGGCTCGAGGAAACTTTGGGGGTGATGGATGTGTTCATTGTCTTGATTATGGTGACAGTTTCGTGGGTGTATACATATGTCAAAATTTATCAAATTATATATGTTATATATGCACAGTTTAATGTTTGTTATTCCACAGAGATAATGAAAGGGGGAAATACTGTATTATTGTTGTAAACAGAAATCAGTTGACACTTGTCATAGATAGCAGGTAACAAGGAAAATAAATGCAACTAAAACAGAGCAATGAAAGAAAAAATCTATCTCCTGTGGAATTTAGGGCATAAAAAAGGCCCCTGTGTTTCATAATTATACTCCCATCTGATTTTTGATTCTTGAAATATCTTTTATGGTGGGCAGGCAATTATGTTTTAATTGTCAAGAACAGGGGTTTTGGAGTTGGGCAGGCCTGGGTTTGACCCAGTTATCTTCTAGCTGTGTGACTTTGGGCAAGACACGTGTACTGCCTAATAGTTTTTTCCCTATCTGTAAAATGGGATGGTAGAGGCATAGTAAGATGGAAGCAATTTTGGCTATTATTTTTATTCATTTCACATTTTGATTTCCACAAGATTTAAAATGCAGGTAGTCTTGGGTGAGAAAATACAATATTTTAAATTCACAGGGGTCATGTTACCATGGAGAATTGGAATCTTTAGCAAAGTGTTACCTGAAAGAAGATGAGAAAGATCATCACATGAAGGGAAAAGAACACAGGGAGGGGACATGGGTGTTTTGTTAAATGTCCATCTTTTTCTGTGTTCCTCACGGTAGGCGTCAAGCTTCTAGGTGACCCTCTGCTTTTAGTGACTTCAGCTCTTTGCAGGCTTTAATTGTTTTGAATTCTTTAGTCTTTTCCTTTGTTAAATAGTAATGTCATTGTTCAAAAGTGCTATTTTATGATTACTTATTGAGAAGACTATTCTGGCATTTAGCACGTACTTTTTGTGCATGTTTATTTAGACGGAAGTGTACCGTTTATCTGTAGGGAAAATGTTTGACTCTTTAAATGCTTTATTTAAATTTGATAGACTTTATTTAATTTAACTTTTTATTAGCTTTTATAGCTTAATTTTTAGAAATTAACATATATACTTATGGAAGTAAAAGTTGATCGGTTTATCCTAAATTGGTCATATTATTGATACGCAAGTTTGGAGGACAATATAGTGAAAATATAGTTTAACTCTGAAATGTTACTTTCACTTATAGAAACTAATAGAATTACCTGCTTTCTCTTGATCTTGCCCGAATTTTTTCCTCTGCCAAGTGGCTGCAGGGATTTGACAGATGATTGATTTGGTTTTAGAGGGTCTTGGAATTACACAAAGTGTTTTTCGTATTGGGAAAGACATGCCCAGTTTTTCACAAGTTTTAAGATTTATCGCCTCACCTTAATGTGTTGCAAATTAGTTTGTTTGCTATTTATTTTACTCAGAGTGTAGTAATTGGTGTCATTAGCCGAAGGGCAAATTTGATCACAAGAAAGGGTAGACTGCCTTTTAACACTGTTTGTTTTTTCTTTGGCAACTCTGCAGGGCTGGAGATAAGATGGGTAGACTGCTACTTTCCTTTTACTCATCCTTCCTTCGAGATGGAGATCAACTTCCATGGAGAATGGCTAGAAGTTCTTGGCTGTGGGGTGATGGAACAACAACTGGTCAATTCAGGTAGACAAAAATCCCGTATTTTGTTGGCAGGCTCTCTAAAGAACACTCTCTTCATGTAGCCTCAATTGCAGTCTTACAGTGTTTACATACTTCTATAGGGGCGGCATCGCCATCTTTCCCTTCTCAGAGTCCCCTCTGGATTTAACACTGACGCTCAACTCTGAAAGAAGTTATTTCTCAAATTTCTTTAGACATCTTCCTTGTCAGCGCTTTGGTGCTGGATTTGTACTTTGTCATGTTGTCTTTGTTGATGTGTTGCTTTGTAATACCCCAAAGGCATCTGATGCATGTCATAACAGTGTAATTTGTCTACAAAACTATTTAAGAATAAAGCCAATGCACAGTCATTTTTTGTTCTTATTGCATGTAGTATACTGCCCCAAATTTAGCAGGTATTTCACAAATGTACTATACATGTAAAGCACTTAGGCCCGTAACGCTTAATTGATCACCCCTTGGTGTAGGCCATGCCACCTGACTAAGGGAAGCTGGCAGATGAGGGTGTTGATTAAATTCTATCCACATCTATAGGTACTTGAGAAAGGTCTTCCTGGCTCTTTTCTGTAGGACCATTGCTTAATAAAAATAATTGCTTCTAAACTTAGTTTCACAGCTGTGAGTTTTTTTTTAAAACTCACTACCTGAATTTAATTAAAAAAAATTTTTTTTTGGAGGATAAGTCCTCCAGGGAAAATTGATAGGGATTGGGTGTTTGAGTTAACTGCATAAGCAGCAAGCGCCAAGTGGAGAGGAACTGATGTGGATTGTTCTAGAGAATCACCCCACCTTGTTCCTGTAGAAGGACATTTGCTGTGTGGCCTCGGAGGGCAGCTCTGACGCAGGGTTGGTCATGGGGCCCCCTGCCGCAGAATGGAGAAGAGAGGTCCTTCTTGGTGACTAAGAAACATGGATAGACCGTGGGTAAGGTGTGGTATCTGGTCTCGGGGCTGGAGAATGAGGATGTGATGAGACTGGAAAGGCAGGATGTGTGAAGTGCAGCAGCTTGTGTTACTGGGCTGGGAAACCGGGGGCCTGGCCTTTCCTTCTTACTCTTAGGTGCCTTCGATCTGCAGGGGCCTGGACCCAACAGGCTCCCACACTCCTCTCCATCCTGCTGAGGAAGGCCTGGGGGAAAGCCCAGCACGTTGCCAGATGCCTCATGGACAGTTTTCAAATATTCGAAGGGCTCTCTCAGGAGAAAGGGAGCGCAGAGGTTGAAATCAGGGCCTGAGGGTGTGAGTTGTGAGATCTGGGCTTGGGTGTCTGGAAACCCAGGAGTTTTTGTCACAACTGTCAATTAACAGCTGTGTATTTTCAGACAAGATGTTTAACCCCCATGAGCCTTGGCTTTCTCATGATTAAGATGGCGCAACCATAACATCCTCAAGGCTCCTTTATGAGGATTAATTGAGGTGATACATATGAAGTGCTTAGCAAAGGGTCTTGCCCACAGGAAACATTCAATAAAAATTAATTGCTGATGTTACATTTAACATTTTTCTAGTAGCTAGAGCCATGGGAAATGTTTAAACAGAGGCTGTCCTGCCTGTCATAGAAATGATTTCTTACCAAGTGAAATTAGTTACTTCTTTAATCTGTAGTACGGTGATTCTAGATTGAGTGATTGATTTTAGAGGGAAAAAGAAAAGCAAAAGTAGTAAGAAACAGGAAGAAAAGGAAAATCAGCCAAATAGATGTATGTGCATCTCAACAGAAAACACAAAATCCTGGGAGCAAATATGGAAGATCTAATCTCTCCTTGAGTAGGAGCTGTTTTGTTAGTTTTATTTTGTTTGTTAGCAAAAGATTTGAATGAATCCCAGGCTTCCTCCCGGGAGTGCCTGGTGCCAGGGGGCCAGAGCTAAGAAAGCAAATCAGGGGATAATCAGCTTACCTATCAGTTGTCACTTGGAGTCGTGCTTCCTTGTATCATTTCCAATATCCTGGATGGGTTTTTATGAGGTTTATTTGTATAGTAATTGGCTGAATATAGTTATCTGAAACAGGTTTCCAAGTCATTATTGAACATTAATGAGACTGCTGTTCTATAATTAGATCAGCTATGTTTGGTATTCTTGAATGGAATGGCAAAGTGAAAAAAAAGTTAAAAAAGAAAAAAGACACCTAACATTCAAATATGTTTGAGAGATTCACAGCGATGGTAGGATGTGCTTCGAGTTTTTGGGAAGTTGTACGTGCAAAATTTAAATTAAGTATCTTACAAGAGAGGGAATCTAAAGAAATGGAAGAAGAGATAATATTATAAAAGAAATTCTGTGTAGACTTTGCTATTTGAACTTGATGTTTTTATGACACAGTTCTGCTCCGTGTTCTCAGACCCAAATGTGCTCTGTTGTCTGTAGTTAAAGTTTTTAAACTGTGTGCCTGGCAGTCACTAAGCATAGGCATTATTTGCCAGTCTAGCTAATTTTCTGTTTCTGAGTTCCTATAGCACAGAGAAAGACTGGCGGTGTATACTTCATCCCTCTAGTTTGCCATTCTCTCTCTTTTCTCCTACATTCCCCTCCCCTCCCCTCACCGCCCTCCCTTCGTCTTTTGTCTTTTCTCCCCTCCCTGTCTCTCTCCTTACCCTGATATAACTGATGGTTGTAGATTCTCCTCCTTTAAGGTTCTTACAGAGGATCAGGTAAGCGCTGACATACCCAGAAACCGAACAAGCTGATGGAGCAATGATAGTTGCAGATGGCAGTTGAGCCCCTAGTGTGTGCCAGCATCTCGTAAAGCAAGCTCTATACGCTTTCTTTCATTTTCCCTTGATAATAAGGCTGTGAGACAGCTGCTGTTGTCACTTCCATTTCACAAAGGTGATCCAGAGCAAAGAGCTAGATACTACAAGTGAAAGTTGCCCAGGTCTTTCTGACAACAGTTAACCGATATGCTGTGCTACCCAAATAGTAAATTGCATGAGTTCGAAGTGGCTAAAATTTCTTTTCAAATAATTCATTCTGCATGATATAGAATGAAGAGCTGCAACAAAATGAAACAAACAGCAAACAAAATTTTATTTGTTCTGTAGTTACATCTAAGAAAGGGCTGTGCCACCACCTGTGTTATCTCCTATGATAGAGTGCATTTAATTAAAGCATGAAATTAGGTTGCTAATTTGAACAGTCATTGAAAACATTTTATTGTACATTTAAGTGACCGTGGCATATATGTGTTTGTGGCATAGAATATGACTCATTTAAATGGCTTATAGAATTTTACTTTATTTCTTCTTCCTTAAGTTATAGTGCCTTCACCATTGCTTCCGGACTCCCTAGATTTAGTAATTGTAATGTGAGTAGTGACTGTTTTCATGATGATTTGGTTGTTTTTTCCTCAGGAAAGTGTTCTGAGGACAGTGCTGAATCACGTCCCCAAATACTACACACTTAACTTCCCACCGGCTGACTCAGACTGCTTCTGCCTTTTCATATGGTAAATGGAGCACAAACATCTAAAACCATCACCAGGGGCAGCTGTGGGCTGTCATCCATTTATTGAGTCCCTGTGACATTTGTACATCAGCCAAGGGGGAAGCTCTATAGTAGAAAATAACTTTTTAAAAACAAAAGCTCCTTCCTTACCTTTTCATTAAAATTTAAAAATTGACTTCTTTGGGAAAACCTTGTAACAGGGTAAATGAATAGTTTCTAGTTTTAAACAATTGTTGTTTGTTTATTAAATATTTCCCGAAGTCCTTCTAAGGCTATAGAAGAGCAAATAAGCATTATCCCTGCTTTTGAGAATATCACAGCGCACAGAGATATGAAAACACGTGATCACAGTTCCATGTAGCAAGTATTCATAATAGAGGTACAATGGACAAGTGTGGGGAGGGGAAGGATTGGAGAAGATTGTGCCAGGGCCGTGTCTCGTTATATTCAGGATGGCACATTGACGGTATAGGTTTTTGAAATGTGCATCCTGAATAAGTTAAGTTCCTGTTAATATTTGCAAGGAGGTATGTACTTTGTCTTCGCTTGGATGCCCAGTTGATATACCTAATGCTTCTTTTCCTGTGTGAATGAGAATCTATTTCTAGTCTATTCTTCTCTTTGGTAGTCGATCTCGATAGCCTCTGCGCACACTTACATGGTTAAGTGTGATTTATCTAAGTTGCTGAACTTGTAGGTAGCATGGACCAAGGCCGTACCAGGCACGGTGTTACGTACAAGTAAACGTGCTATTTATAGAGTTAGTGTCTTTTGTGTGCAAGGCACTGTGCTTGACAAAGAGGAAGTTACAACAGTGGATTAAGGTATGCCTTCTCCCTGTGAAAACTTACAGTAGTTTGTTCTGTGTGGTGGGGCAGATAAGATTATATCATTATAGCACGGTCTTATGTATTAATATAAATGCCATTTGTGAACGTGAGCTTTGTGAGATGAGCAGAGGGAACTATGTCCATCAGTTGGATCACTGGGGGCTTCACAGAGGAAGGCGGCCTTTGAACTGGGCCTTAAATAGTGATTCTCAGGTATGTGAGTAGCCATCACTTGGAGAGTATATTTAAAATGTCTGCTCATAGAACAGCAGAGTCTGCAGGTCTGGGATGGAGACCATAATGTGTGCTTTAAACAAATACCCTAGATAATTCTTGTGAATGACCCACACTCAGACCATACTTTGAAAACCTTGTCTTGAGGATAGATAGAATATTTTCCTCAATTTTATTGGGGCACAATTAAAGTATATTGTACTGAACATATTTAAAGTGTAAATGTGATCATTTTTTTTTTTTTTATTTCAGCATATTATGGGGGTACAGATGTTTAGGTTACGTATGTCGCCCTTGCCCCCTCCTCCCCCACTAAGTCCGAGTTTCAAATATGTCCATCCTTCGGGTGGTGTGCATTGCACTCTTTGTGTATGCAAATACCTGTCCCCTTCCCTCTCCCCCCTGCCCAACATCCGATAGATGTTATTCTTATATGTGCACTTAAGTGTTGATCAGTTAATACCAATTTGATGGTGAGTACATGTGGTGCTTGTTTTTCCGTTCTTGGGATACCTCACTTAGTAGAATGCGTTCCAGCTCTATCCAGGAGAATACAAGAGGTGCTATATCACCGTTGTTTCTTAAAGCTGAATAGGTATACATATACCACATTTTATTAATCCACTCATGTATTGATGGACACTTGGGTTGTTTCCACATCTTTGCAATTGTGAATTGTGCTGCTATAAACATTCAGGTGCAGGTGTCTTTCTTATACAGTATCATTTATTGACATAAATATACACCAGTGAAAACATCACCACAGTCAAATACGCATTTTCATCTCCAACTAATGTTTTCCCATGCCCTTTTTGTAGTCTATTCCTCCATCCTTGTCTTCAGGCAGCATGAACTATCTGCTGTCATTATAGATTAGTGTGGATTTTCTAGTATTTCATATAAGTGGAATCATACAGTATTTATTCATTATATCTGGCTTCTTGCATTCAGCATATAGTGATTTTGAGATTTATCTATGTTGTTGTATGTATCAATCGATGTTGTTTGTATCAATTTGTTCCTTTTTATTTTGAGTGTTGTTCCATTGTATAAACATACTCCAACTTATTTATCCATTTACTTGTTGATGGACATTTGGGTTGTTTCCAGTTTTTGGCTATTAAATATAAAGCTGTTATGAATATTTGTGTAAAAGTCTTTGTGTGGACATATTTTCCATTTCTTTTGAGGAAAAAACCCATGAGTGGAATGTTCTACATTTGTCAGTGATATCAAGGCAATTGCATAGTGTTGTTCACCTATTCTATGTTTACTGATTTTTTTTTTTTTTGTCTTAGTACTGTATCAGTTGCTCAGAAAAGAGTGTTAAGGTTTTTCTACTATGATTATGGACTTGTCTGTTTTTCTCTTTTATTCTGTCAAATTTTCTTTGTTTTTTGAAGCCATATTATTAGGTGCATACATTTTTATAGCTGTTATGTTTTCCGAAGCAGTTGCTCCTTTTATCATTTTGAAATATCCATCTCTGTCTCTGGTAATTTTTTTTTTTGAAGTCGGTTTTATTTATATTAAAATATCCATCCCAGCATTATCTTCCCCCCTCTGGAGTTACTTTTATATTGCTACATATATTACGTCTACATACATTGAAAACCTCACCATTCCATGTTACACTTTTCCCTTTAACAGTCATTTGTGTTTTAAAAAACTTAAGAATAAAATAGTATTCTTTTTTTATTTACTTAGCTATTTACTGTTTCTCTTGCTTTTTCTTCATTCCTGAAATCCATATTTCCTTCTGATATTTCTTTTCCTTTCAGTATGAGAAACTTCGCTTAGCATTTCTTATAGATCATGTCTGCTGGTGATGAATTTCTTAGTGTTCTTTTATGTGAGAATGTCTTTATTTCCTTTTATCATGAAAGGTATTTTTTATCAAATATAGAATTCTGGCTTGGTGGATCTTTTTTTTTCCTCAGTGAGGTAAAGACATTGTTCCATTGTCTTCTGTCTCTGTGGTTTCTAAAGAGAAATCCATAATCATTTCAATCATTGTTCACCTGTATGTACTGTGTTTTTCTTTTTTAAAAAATTATTATTATTATTGTTATTATTGTTATTTTTACTGTACTTTCTTTAGCTACTTTCAAGGTTTCTTTTCTCCCCATCTTTGGTTTTCAGCAAGGTGATTTTGATACATCTCAGTATGGTTTTCTTTACGTTTCTCTAACACTCATGATAGATCTTTTGATTTTTGTCGCAGGAGACTCTGAAACTCTGGTCACTTTTTCCTTCTTTTTCTCTCTCTTTTTCAGATTGGATAATTTCTACTCCTCCCTCTTCATGTTCGTTGGCTCTGCTGTTTGTCATCTCCATTCTGCTGTCTTGATCATCAAATACATTTTTTTTCCCAAAGCTTTTTTTTGTTTTAAAATTTGCATTTGGTTGTTTCATAGCTCCTGTTTTTCTGCTGAGAATTCCTACATTTTCTTTCCTATCAAGCATGTTTTTCTTTACTTCATAGAGCAAAGTTATAATAATTGCTTTAAAGTACAAGTTGAGCATCCCTTATCTGGAATGCATGGGACCAGAAGTGCTTCAGATTTGGGAAATTTTTTTTTTTTAATATTTGCGTTATACTTACTGGTTGAGCATCTCTAATCCTAAAAACTGAAATACAAAATGCTCCAGTGTACATTTCTTTTGAACATCATGTCAATGCCTCAAAAGTTTCAGATTTTAGAGCGTTTTGGATTTTAGGTTTTTGGATTAGGAATGCTGAACTTGTATCTGTGTGATAGGTCCGATGTCTGGTTCATTTCAAAATGGACTTCTCTTGAGAATTGGTCACATTTTCCTGGTTCTTTGTCAAGGAATTTTGAGTTATATGCTGGACATTGTGAATGGTGAGTTGTGTACACTCTGGGTCTGCTTATTGGTGTCTGTCCTGTGTGCTACAGGGGTTGGTCCAAAACTTGTGTGGCTGATCCGGATCGCAGTTTAGTTCTCTCAACTTTTGCTGTGCTGGTTTAAGTCCGTGCTGTCCACGTGTCACTCAGGGGTTAGGCTGATACTTGTGCAGGTGCACACATAGAATTAGGCCGTTCCTCCTCGGCTCTCTCCACCCAGGATTTTTCCTCAGACTCTCCATCTCACAGAATCACCTTACCTGTGTACAGAAAGGCAGGTTTCTCTCTGAGTTTGCTCTGCGACTAGCACCCACCTTTGGTGGGTGAGGAAAAAAACCAGGAACTTCACCCCATGTGGGTTACTTTTCTAAGTTTTGATATATATTTGATAAAAATAGAATCACACTTTGAATATTTTTTGTATTACGGTTTTTTTTCTCGCAACAAATATGACCTGAGTGTCTTCTCATATTACCAAATATCCACCCACATCATCATTGTTAATGGCTGCCTAGCCATTGCGGATGGATCTTTTTGGCTACCCCATATTGATGGGCAGCTGACAATAAAGTCTTTATACATGTGTCCTTGTACACTTGCCTCAGTATTTCCCTGGGATAAGTTTATAAAAGTGGAATTACTTTTTCCTCCCAAGGTTTATGATGCAGTGCCATAGGCACATTGGAAAAAAGTACCTGTAGTATTTGAAAGTATTACTATTTATTTTCTCACATACTCACTAACACTGAACACTATCAATCTCTTTACTCTTTACATTTTAGGGGAAAAAAATTTTGTACTGGTGTGTTTTTTTTTGTTGTTTTGTTGTTTGTTTTTTAGAGTTGGGGTCTTTCTATGTTGCCTAGGCTAGACTAAACTCCTGGGCTAAAGTGATCCTCCTGCCTCAGCCTCCCGAGTAGCTGGGAGTGGCAAGGGCCTCCACACCCAACTTGCACTAGTGTTATTTTAATTTACTTTTTTCTGGTTACTAGGTTAGTTGAATACATTTCCACAAGCTATTGGCTCAGTCTGTTTTCTAATGACACTTGAAAGGATGCTAGGATATATTCTGCATGTTTTCTTTTATTCTCCCACCCCAAATTAATAACCTTACTCTCATCTTTGTCGAAGTCCCCTGTATATCCCTTCCTGTCAATATTGTCACTCTTTCCCTCCCCACCTCTCTTGAGCAATCGCTGTTGTGAATTTTATATTCCTACCTTGATTTTCATTGTAGTTTTACTATGTATATTGTCAAACAAGGTAACTGTCACCTGCTTTTATATTTTAATAAGTGGAGTCACACTGTAGATCCTTTTGTGACTTTAGTTTTTCATTCATCATTGTGAAGTTCATCTGTGTTGTCATTTGCAAAGTTTTAGTTCATTTGTTTTTCACTGCTTAAATTGTGCTGGATGAACATGTCATAATTCACTCATCCATTCTTAATGGATATTTGATTGTTTCAAGTTTTTGTGCTATTACAAATGCTACTGCTGAACATTCTTGTGTAATACATCTGAATGTATAGATGTAAGAGTTTCTTTAAGGTATATTTTATCTGGCAGTAGAATTGCTAAGTCTGTACTTTTAGGCATCCTCAGCTTTATTGAATATCACCAAATTATTTCCCAAAGTGGTTGGCCCAGTTTACAGTGCCTTGAGCCTTTGTATGAATGTTCTTGTTGCTCTATGTCCTCTTTAACACTTGAAATTGTTCAACTCATTTTGGCAATCTGGTGAGTTTAAAATAGTATCTCAACGGTGGTTTTCATTTGCATTTACCTGATTACTATTAAGGTTAAACACATTTTTATATATTTGACATTTATAGTTCTTATTTTGTTCATTTTTCAGGTAGGGCTCATTTTTCTGTTTTTCTTTTTTAACCGATTGGTAGGAATTCTGCATATATATTGGATACTAATCATTTGTTGTTTCTGTGTATTAACAATTATATTTTCCAGGTTTGTGGCATTTCTTTCCTTTTTTTTTAAGTTGCTCTTTCATAAATGGAAATATATATATATATTTCCTGAGCAGCTTTAGGTTTCTTTATATAATATCATTCTCCAGAAAAGTCACTTCGTCAGGGAATGTGAGTGGGTGTAAGTTGACAAGCTCCATGATGATAACCCTTTTGCTTGTCATGCTAGATTCTGGTAGCTTAAGTCTCTGATGTTATTACTATATCATTCATATTTTCAGCATTGAGATTCTAAATATTTAATGACTTTCAAGCATCTACCCTCTCTTTCCTAGTGTTCTGTCAGATTTGGTCCCACCCTCTGTGACAGTTTCTCTTGGCTGGGAAGGTGTACTTTCGGATGTGCTTGTTTGACTAGGAAATGTAGCTCAGAGCTTGCCTAGGGACCCTGGTTATGCCATTGGCACAGAATTGGATTTATTTCCTGGTATATTTTTTAGTTCTCCCTAATCCTGCTTCTAAAACATGCCACCCTCCAATATTACAATGACTGTAATGAAAGTAAAGGCTTTGGCAACTTGATTCAAGTTGTGGTCTGTGTCTACATTTCTGATGTTTTTCCAGCTGTTGTGATATGTGTTGTATACTGTCTGTGGCATAATTTCTATACATGGGAAACTTCTGGAAAGAAGAGATTCTGTCCTGTATGTTTTTCTCAATGTCTAAGGTCTTGTATATTTGGCAACCATATGTAGTAACTGCCATTTAATTTCCTAGTCCTTCACCATCATTGTGGACTTAATTTTCCATTTTCAACTGTTCTTTTTCCTGTTGTCTTCCCCGTTCTTAAAACAGTAACCTCAATAACACAACCATTCATTAGCTTTTGACACTTAGAAGCTGGTAGGGTAGTTTGGGAGTACCCAAATAAGAGATGTGGATTGGAAAGAAATGGAAATTTGGCAAGTTTGGACTGCTGCAAGCGGTCACTTCTTTCATCGGACTCCATTATTGTTCCCAGTTCTTTACCCCTCCCTGTATCCATACACTTTGTCCCGTGACTTTGAAGTGCTTTCTGCTGTAGGAGGAATATACTACTTTGCTCTATTGATTTGGGGCTTGGCCCTGTGACTGGTTTGGCTAAAGGGATATTAGCAGATGTGATAGGAAAAGAGGCTTGAAATGTACTTGGCAGTTGATTTTGCCCGTTTGCTTCCGTCATTATGAGGTAAACATGCTGTGTGTGGGTTGCTGGTTCCAGAAGAGTAGGAAGCATGTGGAGTGGGCCTAAACCAACGCTGGGGCCTGAAGCCCAGCCAGTCTGGACCAACTGAGCCCTAGCCTCGCAGACGTGTGGTTGTTCTTGCATGCCACTGAGATTTTATTGTGGTTTGTTGATTGGCTATAGCTGAGCTTACCAAGGGCTCATAGTGTCCATAAAATTCTCTCTTCCAGTATCATTTCACAAAAAATTCAAATGAATTCACTTATCTCTTTCAAGTAGTTCCTCTCCACCTCCCTTTCTAGCTTAGCAGGAGAGATATTTGAGAAGAGTTTGACTTTTTCTACTGTCCTCCCTCTGTAGAGAAGCAATTGAAATAGTTTCTCTGTATTGAAGTGTGTTGTGCTGGTTCTGTAAACCAGACAGGGATTGGGGGTGGGATTTATCTGGAAAGTCCTCACCATGGGAGGTTTTTGAAATGCCACTGACTTATGGAAGATGCTGTGTGTGTGCATGTGTGTAAGTGTTCCCAGTATAACATTTTTAAAGTTTTAGAGCTAGGTATCGGAATTTAATCAATCTTAGACAGAAGACTCTAGAATCACTAGAATATAAGCATCATAATGGCAGGAAATTTTTTTTGTTTTGGTCACTGTTACATTCCTAGTTCCTAGAACAATGCCTAGAACATAGTAGGCACTCTATATACATATATAAAATGAGTGGATGGGTACATGAGTGGGGGGAACCCCTCAACTCCTCATTCCAATGTTTATTATTCTTTCTCCAGGTTCATAGAAACAGCAAAAATGTTGGGAGAAACCAACCTAATTTTTCAGACTTGCTCATGGCTCTTTCTGCCCTCAGCTGTTTAGCACAATTCCTAGTTAACGAAAACGGTGCAGCGGGGAGCCCTTGGGCCTTGGAGCTAAGATCTGACTCCAGTCAGGCCTGGCCACTAGCTGGGCTGGAAATCGTAGACAAGTCCCATGGCTCTCAGTTTCTTCATCTGTAAAATAAGGGGCCCAAATTATATAATTTCCAGATTTCCTTTTAGCTCTCAAATCCTATGATTCCAGCTTCCTAAACAACCCAGAAATTCTTGTTATTAATAAAAGCCACAGGAGATTGTGTTTTGTTTTATAGCACCACATGGAAAATTGCATAGCAGCGGGACTTGGGTACGTATGGTTGGTTAATCAGGGATTTTTTTTCCCCCTTAAAAAAATTCTCAGACCTTAAAAAAAAAAAAAGAGGATGCTCATATAATTGAATTTTATTTAAACTATTTATGAAACTCTTGCTTCATGGGATCACTGCAGCTTTGCAGGCAGGTAGTGATGTGCTCTCAATGGCTCAATTTTATTTTCTCCCTTGCAAAAAGGCAATTTAGAAGTTTAGGAATTATTTATGGTACTGTGGGGATAAACACAATCTGCTAAGCTATTTTTCTTGTATCATTTTTTTCAAGGTTCATTCCTGTATTTTAGGCTGGAAGCAATGTCTTCATGAAATGGCCATGTTGTTAATGTCCAGGGATAAAATGAGGTAATGTCATTAGGCAAAATTTATGCCAGCTTTTTAAGTGTTAAGTTTTAATTGACATAATTTAGGAGTTGGATGATATTAGGTGATTCTCAGAAAAAAGGTTTGCTAGTCACCCAAGTGTGGAAAATGATAGGTTGGAAAGTTTGACGGTTTTCTTTACTAGAGAGCGTCTCTGTGCTAGGAGGAGCTGGCTCTGTGAGAGAGGTGGTGTGTGCAGCACTTCTCAAGCTCATTTGACCACAGAGTCTCTTTACAAAAAGATCCCTTTTGTGGCACGTGTCCTAAGAAGGACACTTAGGAACATCTCATCCATTGGTTGCTGGGATGGACAATAAACTAGGAGGCTGATGGAAATGTATTCTGGGGAAGTAGCAACAAACTATAAAAAGACACTCTTTTAAAATTTGACCCTGAAGTATGCCTTCAATACGAAGGGGAACAGCAGATATTAACATAAACAACATAGTTTAGAACATCCATTTAGCGCTTTAGACTATTTGTCTATGGAGCCTTGGAATTTGGGGGCTTGTGGGCCTTAAAGATGTTAGGAAGGAAAAGCTCTCAAAATTTATTATGTGTATTTGATAATTCCATGTATTAGATCCAGCCTTCCATCTCTTCTTCCATTCCATCAGCAAACCTTTATTACGTATGTGTGTGACAGCAGCCGTGCGTAGGTGCTGCAGATACAAGTGGTTTCTGCCTTTGAGGGACTTGCGGTCCAGTGGTAGAGACTGACAGGTGAGCTGCTGTGTCCAGGGAGCTGTGGTGGCAGTTGAGGGGGGAAATGGTTCTGGAAGACTGTGCAAGGCTCCAACTCAGATGTCGTGCTTGGGCTGAGCAATAAATAAAGGTTGAGCAGGTTAGACAACAGGGGCAGAGTAATGAGATTTTTAAAGTAAATTTTGTTGTATATATTTAAAGTATACAACATGGTGTTATAAGATATATATAGTATTACGATTACTGTAGTGGAACAAATTGGCACATCCGTCATCTCACACAGTCTTCCTTTTCCACCCCTGTGTCATGACAGCGATAGTCTGCCCTTTCGCTTGCGCACAGAGATGCGGGGAGTGAGAGGCGGCGCTGTGTATCTGGGAAGACTGATTCATGTGGATTGCCGGAACACACCAGAAGCCAGTGAATTAAGTCAAGGAGGTGGGAACCTAGATAGGGTCAGTTCCAGAAGGGGTTGGAAGGCAAAATGAAAGACCTTAAATCTCATCCTTCTGGTAGTAGTGAGAGATTGAAAGGTTTTAAGTAGGAGAATGGTGTGATATGATGAATGTTTGGGAAACTGGCATTACTGTGGAGAGAGTGAGTGGAAGAAATACAAGTTGAAAGGCAGGGAGTTCAAAGGCAAGTAAACAGTCTAGACTCTAAATGATGAGAGCAGGAGCTGAAGCAACAGCAGTGGGGAGAGAGGATACCCCAATTGCAGTGCCTTTTTAGAGTTATCAACAGGCTTTGTGTGCAAGGGGGACACATTCTTGACATCAGGAAGAGGTCATGGGCTGAGGGATCAGTTAACTCTGGTTGCAGCTTTCCCAGGCATAGTCAACACACAGACCCTTTAGACAATGCTCTGCCACTGGAGTACCCTCCAGAGAATTGTAGGTGAATTCCGCCACCAGTTCCCCACCCCCATTCTGTACCTTGAATTGCCCGAGCCATAATAACTAGCATAACCTCTTTCTCTTCATGGAGGCATTGTTTTAGGACCTTATTCAGAGAAGTGCCATCTGTTAGGTGAAAGCACTTGTTACCTAGGAGGGCAAAATGTTCATCAGGTGTTTACTGAGGAAGGGGTAGGGGTGGCAGGTGGCATTTGTTAGAAAGGTAGATGCTTGGCAAGTGAAGATGAATAAGGCAGAGTTCTTGCCCTTGAGAACTTAATGGTGTGCTGAGGGATACAGTCACACAGATAGACCCACAAGCTGATGCCTTGTTGTGCTAGGTGGCAAGTAGGTCTGTGGGAGTCAGGGAGGTTGTCTCAGAAAGGTTACCTTGAAGAGCTGTTATTTTACCTTGATCTTGAAGAATGTGTAGGACTTTGCTAGGACAAGAGGCGGGTAGGGCCTTCTAGGCAGAGGATACAACACATTCAAAGATATGGAGTTCCAAAAGATCTGCAGTGTTTGAGGACAGGGAATTTCAATGTGATTGGGGTAGTGTAGGGGGCGATGAGAGAGTGATGGTGGGAGGTAGAGCCACAGAAGCCTGGAGCATGAAGGGCTTTGCGTGCAAAGCTAAGGAGTACGGACTCACAGCTGTGGTTATTGACCCAAAGCAGGAACTTACTGGGGAGGATAAGGGAACCACAGAGTGGAAGGAGGGAGACAGCCCCTTCACATTTATTGTATAAATTTATTTTCTAGGTAGCACATTCATTTGGGGGGTAGTATGTGTGTGTACAGTCTTCCTTCCATTGCTTTCCCGTCTTTTTTTTTTGTATCCTTCAAGTTTTTTTAATTACTGCAAATACAAATATATATTCTTTTTTCTTCTTCTTAAAACCAAAGTGGTATATGATATGATTTTACATCTTCTTTGTTCACTTACAGTATATTTTAGAGATGTTTGAATGCTAGAGAACATATTCATTTCTATTCACAGCTGCATGGTTTGCCATTGTAGATATGAACCATAATCTCTTCAACCGGTGCCCGATTTATAGGCATTTTGTATTGTATCCAATCTTTTCCTATAATGTTTTAGTGAATAACTGTACATATGTCACATTTCATATGTGAGTATATCTGTGGGATTCATTTCTTGCAGTAGAATTGCTAAGTCAAACAGTATATGCATTTATAATTTTTATAGACATCATACCTGTTAAGTATACGTAGGTGAAGCAGCCATATCTGATATGTGAATTGAATGCGGGTGAGAGGTGAGCAAAAGGGAGATCAAGGATGGTGCTAAGTTTAGCCCCAGTGACTCGTGATGCCATTTCACAAGATGGAGACAGAGAAGGCTGTGTAGGTTGCTCCCGAGCTTTGGACCCTTATGTCTGAAGTATCTGTAAGACATGCAGGTGGTAATATGGAGATGGTTGGACGTAAAAGACTGGAGAGCGTGACAGGGCTCTGTAAGAGATTTCGGATTAATCAGTGTAGTTAAAAGTCATGAAATTAGGATAATATAGGAGAAAATCATCATAGAGAAAAGAGAGAAGAGCTAAGAAATACAAGGTTTCAGAAAAATAGACATTCTTTTGGGTTCCTTTATCTATTGAATTCACTCAAATTCATTGGTATAAGGGGAGAGTTCTCACATGGTTCCGGTCATTATTCATTCGTCCATGCATTTATTTATTCAATGTTTATTGAATACCTAGGACTACAGATTGAGTATCCCTCGTCCGAAATGCTTGGTTCAAAAAGTGGTTCAATTTCATATTTTGGAATATTTGTGTTATATTATCAATTTGGCATTCCTAATCTGAAATCCCAAATCAGAAATTTTCCAATGAGCATTTCCTTTGAGTGTCATGTCGGCCCTCAAGATGTTTTGGATTTTGGAGCATCTCGGATTTCATATTTTTGGATCAGGGATACTCACCTATACCAACTAGTAATAGAAATACTGCCATCCCTTGGTATGAGTGGCGATAGGTACCAGGCCTCCCAAATATACCAAAATCTGCACATACCCAAGTCCTCTTGCCAGCCCTGTGGAACCTGTGCGTATGAAACGTTTGCCCTCTGTATACGCAGGTTTCACATCCTGCGAATACTGTACTTTTGATCTGTGTTTGGTTGAAAAAGTTCATGTAGAAGTAGACTGGCACAGCTCGAACCCGTGTTGTCAAATGTCAGCTGTATAAGGCTAGAGATGGCCTCTGCTTTCCTGGAGCTCACAGTCAGGTGGGGAGTGAGGACAGGTGACTGTTCAATGGCAGAATGGTGTGATGCCTGCTGTGAGGAGGGCAGAACATTGTCCTGTGGGAACGATAGGAGGTGGCATCTAGTGTGACTTGGGGGAAGTCTTCAGAAAGCCCTCCTAATCTGAGACGTGAGGCATGAGTGGAGGTAGTGGTGACAAGGCGTGGGGAGGGAAGTGTGCCATGGCCCAGCGCTGGGCGAGGTTGGTAAGGGGCCCAGAGGGAAGCATCTGAGGTTGGCCAGCCTGCTGGGCTCTGTTGTGCCAGCTCCACTGTTCCTTGTAGTGGGAGAGCAGCCATAGCCGTAGGTAGCAAACGAGTGGGGCTGGGTTCCGATGGCTCTTTATGTATGGATACTGACAGTTGGATAGAATTCTCATGTGTCATGAAGTAGTATTCTTATTTTGATATCTTTCAATGATTTAAAAATGTAAAGTTCATTCTTAGAGTGTAGGCCATAGAAAAACAGAGAGATGGGGACTAGACTTGGCCTTCAGGCTACAGTGTGCTGCCTCTTAGTCTAGGCACAAGGAGCAGCATGTGCGGAGGCTGAGTGACAAGAGAACACACAGGGGCCTCTGTAATGTCCTTTCCTTCTAGTCTCCTTGCCTCCAGGGCCTCCCTGTTCCCATCCACCCCAAATGCAATCACTGGGAACATCTGCCCGGCCGCCCCTTTCGTGTTTCTGTGCTGTTCTGAAAAGCCTTCAGTGGTTCTCTGGGAAGGTATTCAAGGTCCTCCCCTCACTCTGCTTTGTCTGCTGCAACTTCCTTTCAGGGGGATTTGGGGAAAATTCTACTCCATTGACAGTAACATCGTAGTTTAGATAAGATTGGGGGCCCTATAAACACTGACAGCCTTTCCAGGCCACTGCCCATTCCTGCGTACACATACGTAGTTTGCCTGCATTCTCAGCTTTTTGTATATTTCCTGGAAAAGTTACTTTTGGATTAATTTACATATAAAAGTCCTATATTTTCATCTTATTTTTATCCTGCCATTTCAGGTATAGGGAAATAAATGAAAAAGTCTTCAAATGTTGACTTCTAAGCCTTTATTACCTCAGACAGCTTCATTATGTTTGTGGAAATCTAGTGTGCTTTGAAGGAATTAATCTAGCTTTACTTGCAATCTGTATGTGTTTACATAGAATGAACAAACATTGCATTACGTTTCATGAAAATTCAATTATTCCTGTCTCCAGAAAACATGTTCTGCTTAGTATTTAATTCTCGAGTAAGTCAGGGTGATGGTTCTTGAACTGTTTTAGGAATTGGGGATTTTGAGCTCACTGGACATTTTATAATCAGTGGAGGAATGGCCAGCGGAGACTGTTCATCACTACAGCCTTGGGTCTGTATCTGAGGTTACAGGGGACTTTGGGGACATCTGTCTCTCTGGCATGGGGCTAATATAAAATCCTCTCGAGATGTTTTTAAGAATTAAAAGCAGTAACATTAAGGATGCTATTCCACATGATTATTATTTTATTATGGAATTCATTATTCTTATATACGGCTTATTTATTCAGCAGGCATTTTTTGAGATTCTCCTGTGAACAAAATACAGGAAGAGATGGAAAGGGTAACAATCAGCTGGTATTCGTTTTCTGTTTCGGCTGGTTGGACCCTACTTAACCAGTAAGGATTGGTTTAAATGTCGCTTGTTTCTTGAAACGTTTCCTGATTCTGTATACACTTCCAGCAACTCCCACTGTACATTGTTATCGCAATTAAGCAATTATTTTGTAGAAACATCTGTCACATATCACCACCATATCTTTTATAGTTATATGGTAGTTACTAAACTTACCCTCTTCTCCCACAAGACTCTAACCTCTTTGAAGGTAGAACTGTACTTAGTTCATCCTTGTTAGTGGTTGTCATATTAAAACATATCGAGGAAATCGTAAGTAGGGTTTTCAGTGGACAGAGAGATGGGTGAAGTGGCCTGGGGTGCACAGCCGCCTGGGGAACGATTGGAGTCAGGCTGAGGACGTGGGTTACTTTGGGGATGAGGTGTAGTTGGGTGTAGCACAGTACGAAGAGCTGAGAGTTGATCAGAAAGCTAGCTTGGGGGCAAGATCAGTAGGCACAGGGGCCGTGCTTAAGGGTTTGGTGTGGGGCACCGCTGAAAGTTTCTAAACAGAAATCACGTGGCGAGACCCACATGGCCTCTCAGATCCTCCCTGCCCTGGCCTTTGCCTGTCTCTCTCACTTTCCCTCCTACTCTTGCCTGTAGGTACTCCATGCCCCAGCAGCTCTGGAATGTGCCACGTTCACTCTGTCCTGTGTTTCCCGACGGGATCCCAGGCCTTCCTCATGCCTGTTTGTCAAAGTGTGCTGTAGTTTGCTTATTGCTCTGCCTTTGCACAATTCACAATCTGTTTAAGGGAGGAGGTCAGGTTTCTTTATTTCTTTGTCACCAGGGCTTCACACATGCCTAAGTTTTAGTAGGTGCTCAGTAGATATTTATCAAATGCGTGGATGGGTAAATGCATTTTGGCATAAAACCTCCACTTCTGGACTGAAAGATAGATTGGATGGAGCAGAGATGGGAGGCAGTGAGATCGGCCAGGAGCTTTGTACCTAGGAGAGAAACATGTTTGAATTACAGCTGTGGCAGTAGAAATTTAAAGGAGGAAACAGATTCTGGAGACCTGGGGAAGTAGAACTGACAAGACCCAGCGAGCATTGGATAGAACGGACGCCGAGAAGGGCCAAGGGAAGCGGAAATGGTAAAGACTGGAGCCGGAAGCCCACCTGATCATGTCGCTCTCTAGATGTTTTGTGGAGGGGCGAGGGAGCTATTCCTCATAGATCTGATCAAAAAATCAGCTTAACTGAGGATTAACTGCCTTGCTTTGAAAAACTCTACCTCCAGAGGTTGCACATAAGGAGTAAATCGTGGAACACCAAAGCATTCTTTGCTTAATTATTTAGCAATAAATTACAGATTTATTTACAATGCAGTTCTACAAAGGCTATGAGATAGTGATATCTATAGACATAGATATATCTGGATAAAACAAAAACTGAGGGGCAAAGGGAAAATAAGAATGAGAAAATAATAAAGCTGGGTTAAAGTTGCAACAAAGAAATACACATTTCTTTCAATTGGGACAAAGAAACATAGATTTGGCTTTCATCTGCCTAATGGTGAAAGGAAGGAAGGAAACATAATTAATTAATGCTGTCTACAGTGTCTGTAAGATAAAAACATGCTCATTTTTTGTTTCAGGGGAAGCACAATATTCTTGACACAGAAAGCTGGGGAAAAAATTCCCCCTCATCTGACGCAGAGTGTGTTTAAAAACAACAGTTGAATTTCAAAATGTGCTTTCCGACATTTCTTAGTCTTTTCTTACTAGTGTAATAGGATCTGATTTGCGCTGTTGAACATGAAGTTAATTGAGAAAGATCTCTATAATCCAAATCCACAAATTATTTCCAGACCCCGTTTTTTATCTTTTACCAATTGCTCCCTTGGCGAGTAATACTTAAAGCTCCTATGCACATGGCAGGTTGCCGGGTGCCCCAGATGGTACCAAGGTGTGTAGGAATTTCTGAAGGAGTTCACAGTGCCAGTGGGTAGTCTAGGCATAAACACAGGGAAAGTATGTTAAATGCAAGAGTTGAATAATGAGCTAACTACATAGGAGAGCCAGGGAAGCTGTGTCTGATTTACTGCCATGTATGTGCTTAGATGTTAGATGGGGTCTGTGAATTTAGAAGGTGGCAAGACCAGTGTGGGCTGGAGGTTCGAGAAGGAGGAATGATTTGTGTTTTTTTTTAATGAGAGCATCAATACTGCTATTACCTAGTTTATATACCAAATTGGAAATTGAGTCATTGAAAGTTGATCCTTTCAACAAATTTTGAATTTTAACACAGTCTTTAGAAACATGAAGCTCCTCATTTTTTATTTTTGCAAAGTGGTATGCCTAGTAGTTTCATCAGTACCATTTGGGTCGTTAAATATTTGGGGCCCTCCTTTTTTTTTTTTATACCCATGGACATGCTTTTCTGCTTTTACTCCTAAATGTTGAACTATCAAATAATCCTTACATCCTAATTTACGTTCTTTTATTTCAAACTGTAGTGTTCTGAAAACATGAACATTTATTTTTTAAGGAATGATCATTAACAGTCAACTCTGTCATGATAATCTCTGTATAATCTTCAGATTCTTCTCATTGCTCTGAGGGTAAAGTCCCAAATCCTTAGTGACTGCGTCTTTGGGAGCAGTGCCTACTCTGCTCTGGTCCTGATCACTTCTCTAGTCATACGGGCCCACCTTCTCCCTGGCACTTGGCATTCCTGCTGCTCAGGCCTTTCAGTTTTCCCTTCCTTCTGCTGGGGCTGCCTGCACAAATCCGATGACCCTGTGGGACACTCCTGTAGCACCTGCATCTCTCCTCCATGGCGAGCATCACCACTGTAATGAACCGATTGTGATTATGTCTTTATTTAATATCTCTCATTCTAGCCTCCCCTTCCTAAGACCGTAAGTACCATGAGGACAAGGACCTTTTTGGTCATTTACCACTGACCACCAACATTTAGCACAGTGCCTGGCACAGAGCTGGTAATCACATGTACTTGGTTTTGAACAACGGTGTCATCATGAGGAGGTTTCTTATTCCAGTCTTCATTCAAGCTGTCTTGGTTATTGCTTATTTGTTATTTGTTTCTTACCCTGCAGATGGTTACCAAGCAGCTTTTTGATTTTTAAATCTTTGCAGAATATTCCAAAAAGCCCCTCCAAAGATAACACAAACCTCTATTTATTGCCTTTCAAAATATATACACTTTTAGTGCCAAGGGAAAATTTTTGAAGCTTGGGTTTGTGTCAGTCTCCAGGGAGCCAGCGGGGGAAGGCCAGATTGTGAGAGCGTTAGTGGAGTAATGTCTGATGTAGTTTACTGAGCGATTTCAAAGCAGAGTAATGGAGGTAATCTTAGAAATTCTAAGCAGCAGTGTTGTAAAAGCACAGAGAGTGTTGCTTTCATTTCATTGACCTGAAATCAGGTCGTTTTCCCCATCCTACTTGTAATTTGTCTTTATTACCTTGATATTCTGTGTCATAGAGGGTCTAAACATCTTTAGAATAAAATTCTTTGGAGATCTATAAACTGCTGTTTTCTGATTTCATTGCTCTTAATTATAGGGCACTGAAAATGTAAAAAACAGAGGTAATGTAGGATAGTAGAAAGAGCTTTATACTCAGCACCAGGAGATCTGGAAAATAGTTAGTTTACAACTGAGTGATTACTCCCTGGCTGACTATGTGGCCCTACAGGAATCCTTTGACATCTCTGAGCCTCAGTTTCTCATCTACAGAAGGAAAGTATTAGAGGCGGCATTTAGATAGTTTACAGTCTCAGTGGATACTTGCCCCCACGCATCAAGCTTCATTTGTTCATTTCACAAATATTTATTGCATTCCTACTATGTGCCAGGTACTCTCCTAGGTGCTTGAGATACAGCAGAGTGCAAACAAATGGATATTCCTGCCCTCCTGGGGCTTGCATTCAGGAAGCCCTTGAAGGGTTGGTGTTTATGCAATCCCAATTTGTTAAAGGTTCCATTGGACTGATGGTTGTGGCCAGAGAATATGCTGAGTGAAGGGATGGGCAGAGGCATTCGAGGCAGGCCTTGAGAAGTGAAGCTGCATCCATTTTTGGCCAGTGGGAATGGTCCCTGCAGGGCATTTCCCATGGCCCTGAAGGGTCAGCAGGGAGGACAGGATGATCCCCATCCCGTTCCCTATCCCTGTCCATCCTCACTTCCTGGTGGATGTGCCACCAGCATTACAGCAGGGAAAGGCAGGCTGAGGGTCGCCCACTTACCTTGCCTTGGTAAGAGTCTTCCCTGCTGTTGGATTTAGCTTCCAGTAGTGACAATCCAAATGCTCACGGTCTTCTACTGTCTGCGAGACAAAGTACAATTACATGTTTTTCCAGTTTTTCCTCTAAGCCACCTTCCTCCCTTTCCCCTAGACATGTCCACAGCAGAAGCTGACTCATTATCCGTGCCTGCCAATACCCCCCACCCCTGTCAGAGGACGTGTGTGGAATGGCAGTGCCATCAGGGCCTGGAACCCTCTCTCCTGACGCTTGACTGCTAGGATCGGGGATTGTTTCTCCCTCCCGGAACCTCCACAATCCCTGCCGCCCTGTCCACACCTGAGGGTAAGGGCTGACTGACTTTCACGGATCTCATCTTCTGTACCTAACACAGTGCCTGGCACATACCTGATCCACTGAAATTGTTTGTTGTGCGGACTATTGCCATAATCTCCTGTGATATTTATCATATTTTACCTTTTGGTGTGGTTATTTCAGAATTTTTTTAAACCTTCTAGATTTGAGCTGCTTGGCAGCAGGGCCTGTGTTTTATTTATTTTTTAATCCCTTGAAGCACCTGGTTCCTGGACTCCATGAATATTTAATGGCCTGAAATAAACAGAATTTAATTCCTGGATAGTTGAATTTGAAAGATTGAAATAAACATACGGTTTTTGTTTCGGTTTCTCTGGGGGAAACTGAGTCAAAGAAAAATAAATAACTTATGAGCTGATGTGTCAGCCAGGGCTAAAAATCAAGGGATGTAACTGAGAGATCGGAAAGAAATTCAGCAATGAAAGCATTATAATTTTGAAAGCTTCCATATCGCTCCTTTCAGAAGTGTTTCCTACCTTTCACACACAGATCTGTCGTACAAATTATGCTTTGTTTGCTGGAACACCTCCGAAGCTGAACGGGTTTGCTTTGGCATTGGTGGAGGCCAGGACTGAAGGGAGATGAGACATTGGATCACTCTTGTGTGGCGTCCTCATGGCTGTTGTGGTTTCTGCTCAGCCCTCTCCTGCGAGGGACTCGATCAGCTCCAGGGCGCAGCTTGTGTGTCTGCTCTGACGGCCAAGTCCCTTTGGCTACCTTCCCCTTGGCTCTGCTTTGGCCTCACTCTGCCTTCTGCTCCTCGGGTCTGTTCTAGGTTTAGTCCTTTATCATCATTTACAGCGAGGCCTGCCCACGGCTGGAAATGCAGCCCTGGCTTGGCGAGAAAGGGGCCTGGGTAAGAACGGGCTGTACCGTGTCTAAAAGACCTGAGGCCCTGCCAGGGCTAAGGAGGCCAGAAGCCCGGGTTGGGAAGGCTGGCCATCCTGCCCAGGGCTGAGGACCACTGTAGCCCAAGAAGGCGCACGTTCTTCAGCCCCTGGGCCAGCCAGACCAAGAGCTCCGTAGTCTAAAACAGCTCATGAGTCCACACGTGGAAAGAGCGTGCGGTGATCTGGATCCACACCCCCAACTGCGAATAATAGTGAATTATTAAGAGCATAAAATGAGGATCTTGTTTTCCACATAGAGATTAGACCCATCAGCCCTTGGGCCGTTATGTAACCCACCTGGCACACGTGGGCGATGTTGAGGCTGGCACTTCTGACCTGCTAAGCGAGGACATTTTTATTGTTTCTTCTACTTCCTCAAAATGTCCGTTGTTTCTTATTTCTAGGAATGGCAGGGAGTAAAGGATTATTTATTTCCCTTGATATTTTTCATTTCAAGAATCAACATGGGCAGATTTATGGTGTTCACAAACATGCTGGTAGCAATTTGATTGCAGAAAGAATGAAATTTTGCTCAGACAAGTGCAAATTTGTCTGTCATGGTGAGAAGGGCCATGCCTGCATAAGTGCTGCAGTTCTATCCTGACGCTAAATTTGAACAGGGATGGTGGTAGTAGTTTTGAGTCTTCTTTTGTTCTCTCAGTTGCATTAGGTTAAAAATTAAAGCATGAAATATATTAATTTGACTAAATGGATCTATTACTACAAGATGCGTTGCTTTGTAAGACGTTTGCATTGATTCCTCACCCACAGTGTTGACCAGAGCCGGTGACGCTGGTCCGTGTGGGCAGCCTTGAGGGAAATGTGACTCCTCCGAGAGAGTCAAAATCTGTTTCTTGGACCCACGTTACTTCCAAGAAAAACAAATTAGTTTTACATATTTCTAGAAATGGTGATTCTTGGATACTTCAGAAACAAATTTGAATTTAGGCCATCTAATTAACCTTTAGCTGCAAATGTTGGTATTTTCACAACTCTTTCAGATAGAGATAGTTGTTAGTGGTTGTTTTAAACTTATTTCAGATCCTTTATCTCCAAAAAACCAATTTATTTGACCCCAAGTATTCTGAGATATTGCTTTTATATCTGATCTTCTTGTATTGCTCTAGCTGCAGTTTTATTGGAGCTTCGTTCCTCTTTTGTGCTCTTGGCGCACAGTGACCGGACCACCTTCACAGATGGGGGTGGGCAGTGTCCAGCTGCTTGCTGCCCGTGCTGGTGTGCCAGAGCACTTGGCCTTGGAACGACGCAGAGAATCCATGTTGCTGCCTTTTCTTCTGCCTTTACTCCTTTTTTAAAAGACTCTTTTCTTTTTATTAAGGATTATTCATATTCTAATTTGAAGAGTCAATAGTTCTGCAAGGTTTAGTGCCAAACCCCAGCGATCCCCCAGACACGCCCCTCCACTCCCCGCTTCCCA
>NW_012148097.1:1755696-1765726 GCF_000956105.1 Propithecus coquereli | reverse complement strand
GATCCTCCTGCCTCAGCCTCCTGAGTAGCTGGCACTAGAGGTGGACATCACTGCTCCCAGCTAATTTTTTGTATTTTTTGTAGAGATGGGGTCTTGCTCTTGCTCAGACTGGCCTCAAACTCCTGACCTCAAGTGATCGTCCTGCCTCGGCCTCCCAGAATGCTGGGATTACAGGCGTGAGCCACCACGCCCAGCCTGTTTGCTTACTTTTCTATATACTTTTCACTAATGCAAAATCACACTCTGCAAATTGTCCAACCTACTCGCAGTACATTCACACACATTATTCTATTTGTTTGCTCTTTTTGAGATGTCTTTTCCAGAGCCTTCTGACCTGCTCCTATCTGGGCAGGCTTATTTCTACCCTGGCGCTCACCTATCATCTGGCGGTCTCTCTTTGCCATACTCTTGGAAATGCTTTTTATTGCTCTTTTGCGTGGGTATACTGCTTCTTATGTCTTCCTGTGTATTATTATTACTCAGGGGTTCAGCTGGAGGAGACAGAAACCACACTAGCTGTTTTAAACAGAAAGGGGTTTAAAACAGAGATTAGGTGCCTTCTCAATTATTGCAAGGGCCAGGGGAGTGGGTTGGAGACTAGTTTCAGTGATGCCTCAGAACCACACAGCGGCCCTGACCTGCCAGGGCTGCTGCTTTTTCTGCTGCCTTAGGATGGGAGGGAGTAGGAGGCTGCCTCTGTGACTGCTTACTTCAAGAACATTCTGCTGTAGCTGCAGTCCAAGGATCAAAACCTTGCATTGCAGCTACTGTCTCTTGATACCCATGAAGCTGGTGACTGGCGCCTGGAACACTTACAGAATAATCCAGTAGTCCCCTGCCATGCTGACCAGCAGAGCAAGGCAAAGCTGCAGAGGGATGGCCTCCACTTCTGTTTCCCAACTCTTGCTTCAGCGCCTCTGATTGGAGGAGCCTAGTTCACTCGAGGAACCCGGCTGTCGGGAAGGCCGGGTCGCGTTACGCTTTCCAGGCTTTGCCGTGCAGAAAGGCAGAGAGAAGCGGAAGTGAAGCTGAGCACCGTTCCACTCCGCACACCACACCCGGGATGTGTGCGTACACGCTCTCGTTTCGATGGACCTCATCCTCCCGTCCAGTGCCTTTCTGAGAAAGGGTGCGTAGGAAGCAATTTTCTTGAGCCCTTGCGTATCTGAAAGTAATTTAGTCTGTCTTGCCGTTTGCACAGTCATTTGTCAAGGTATAGCATTTTTTGTGAAAATCTTTTTCCTTTAGAACGTTCAGCATTGTTGTAGACATTCCAGTGTTCCTGTTTCGAATTCTGGAAACATTTCAATTTCTGATCATTTCTTTGTAACCAGTTTTTTTCCCAGGAACTTAAAAAAATTTTTTAGAAGCTTTATTGAGGAAAGATTTACATAACATAAAATTTACCCACCGTAAGTATACAGTTCAAGGATTATTTAGTAAGTTTATGGAGTTTTGCAGCCATCACCACAATTCACTTTTAAGGACATTCCCATTACCCCAAAAAGTCTCTCCATGCCCAGTTGCAGTCGTCATTACCCTCTCCCCAACCCCCAGGCTCCAAACCCAGGCAACCACTGCTCTACTTTCTTCTCTACAGATTTATTTTTTCTAGACATCTTACATAAATGTAATCATACAATATGTAGTCTTTTGTATTTGTTTTTTTTTCACTCAGCGTGTTTTCCAGCTCATCGTATTAGCATGCTGTGGTAGTTTGTTCTTCGTTATTGTTGAATAGTATTGTACACGTTTTTTTTATTCATTTGCCAGTTGATGTGTGTTTAGATTGTTTTTGGTTTCTGTCTGTAATGAATAACGCTGTATGAACATTCATGTACAAAGTCTTTGTGTGGACATGTGATTTCATTTCTCTTGGGTAGATACCCAGGAAATAGATTTGCTGGGTTGTTTGGAAAGCTTATGATTGACTTTTTAAGAAACTGCAAATTGTTTTCTAAACTGACGGTACCATTTTATATGCACACCAACAATGTATGAGGATTCTAGTTGCTCTGTATCTTCACCAACACTTTGTATTATCTGACTTTTTGAGATGGCCATTCCGGTGGGCGTGTAGAGGTATGTCCTGATAGTTTTAATTTATGTTTTCCTTGTGAATTCTGATATTAAGCATCTTTTCATGTGCTTATTAGCCAGTTGTATGTCTTTTCTGGTGAAATGTCTGTTCACCTGTTTTGCCCATTTTTGATTGGACTGTTTCATTATATAGTTTTAAGAGTTCTTTATATGTATTCTGGATATGAGGTCTTTATTATATATATGATTTGTATATATTTGTTCCTAGTCTGTGACTTGTCTTTTTATTAGTAGTGTCTTTTGAAGTACAATAGTTTTAAATTTTGATGAAATCCAATTTATCATTTTTTTTCCTTGTATGTATCATGCTTTCAGTTGGTACCTAAGAATTCTTTGACTAACGTAAGTCAGAATGATTTTCTCCTATATTTTTTTCTAGAAGTTTGTTTTATCTTTTGCGTTTAGGTGTATGATCCATTTTGATTTAAATTTTGTTTATGGTATAAGGAAAGATTCTAAATTCATCTTTTTGAATGTATATTTCCATTTGTCCCAGAACCATTTGTTGAGAAGACTATTCCTCTCCTGTTGAATTGTCTTGGTATCTTTGTTGAACATCTATGTACAGTACCACACAGTCCTGATTTTTATAGCTTTATAGCATATTTTAAAATTGTGTAGTATAAGTTCTGAAACTTTGTTCTTTTTTCAAAATTCTTTTGGCTCTTCCAGCTCCTTTGTATGTGTTTTTTTTCTTTTTTTCTTTTTCTTTTTTTTTTTTGAGACAGACTCTTGCTTTGTTGCCTGGGCTAGAGTGCCACGGCATCAGCCTACCTCACAGCAACCTCAAACTCTTGGGCTCAGGTGATCCTCCTGCCTCAGCCTCTGGAGTAGCTGGAACTACAGGCATAAGCCACCACGCCCAGTTAATTTTTTCTATTTTTAGTTGCCCAGCTAATTTTTTTTTCTATTTTTTAGTAGAGATGGGGTCTCAATCTTGCTCAGACTGGTCTTGAACTCCTGAGCTCAAGCAACCCTCCTTCCTCAGCCTCCCAGAGTGCTAGGATTACAGGCGTGAGCGCCCTGCCTCCTTTGTGTTTCAATGCAAATTTTAGAATCAGCTTGTCCATTTTGTTTTTAAAAGCCCATTGGGATTTTGATAGGAATTGCATTGAATCAGTAGATCATTTTGGGGGAAAACTGCCATCTTAATAGTGCTGAGTTAACATGGAATGTCTCCACATTTATTCAGATCAAGTTGACAAACTTAAAGGTCTAGGTAGTAATGGTTTTATTCTGTGGGCCGTGCAGTCTCTATGACAGCTACTCAGCCCTGCTATTATAGAGGGAAAGTAGCATGGACAATGAGCAAAGCTGGGTTCCAGTAACATTTTGTTTACAAAAAGTGGAGGCTGGACCATGGACCTCTGACTTCATCATCTTTAATTTCTTTCATCAGTGTTTTGTAGTTCTCAGTATACCAGTCTTGCACTTATTTTACAGAATTTATTTCTAAATATCTTATTCTTTTTAATGCTACTGTGAACAGAATTGCTTTTAAAATTTCATTTTCAGATTCTTCATTCCTAGTACATAGAAATATGATTGATTTCTATATATTGATCTTGTTTCCTGTGACCTTGCTAAACTTGTTTATTAGTTCTAGAAGGTTTTGTGGATTCCTGGGACTTTTTAGGAACCTTTTTTTGTCCTTGTGTTCTGAAACCTCACATTACATACCTTGGTGTGAATCTACTTTCATCCATTGTGTGAGCTGACTTTCTTGTTATCTGTAAGAAAACTAATGGAGAAATTATTTTCATAAGTTTAGGTGGTTTGTTTTGTAGCCTTGTCTTTGTACGGAAAAAGAAAGAGCACAGATATGTTATTATGCCTCTACTGAAAACATCATAGGAAAAATTTACAACAATAATAGGTGTGATAAAACTTTAATAATACAGATTATCTGTAGATTTCATTTCTTGTGCCTGTGGCATAAATACATCAACAGCATTATGAGCAGATTTGTTTTCTATAAAAAAAAGCTGGATTAAGGCACATAGCACATGCCATTTTTCTGTTGCTTCTGTGCACAAAAACTGCTTTAGTGATTCTGCATTGTAGAGTCCCATAACAGCATGTTTCAACCCTAAATTGCTTTTCATTTTCATTTCCTTTGGTTTACATTACTGATTTCCTCTCTTCCTTCCCCCCAATAACACCCTTCTTGAAGGGAAGAAATAGAAAAGTCTTTACTGTGATAATGCAATCATGCTAATATCTTTAGGCACAGGAAATTTCATAAGGGGTTATCCTAGTGTAGGTAATTCATGCCAGACACTGTGGGATAAATCAAGATTTAGCCTCTGACCTTAAACATACACATCTGGTTGCATTTGTCCATCTTTCTGTAAAGGAGTGTGATAGTAAACTAGGCCATAGAGATGTCTTGGAGGTTTAATGATTATTTTAGTGATTATTGTTCATTTATTCATTCATTAACTTATTAATCAATTTATTCAGCAATATTTATTGAACACCTGTTGTGTGCTGTTTCCTAGAAATGCAAAGGAAAGTTAAGGCCCCCTGTTAAGGGGCCAGGGTTCCATTTGGGATAGACAGAAATAGTTTCTTAGGTTGCCACCCCACTGAGCTTGAGGAGCAGGCTGTGACTCAGCAGAGCAGCTGGGTTGGTCAGCAGCTCGTTCTACCATATGTGCAGGCCTCACACTCCCAAGTATGGACAGTCATGACCTTGACTGGCTCTCAGGCCAATGTCAAGTACATCAGGGCAGTCTGGGTGGAATCCCTGGAATTCTTGGGCTGTCTTCTAGCCTATCCCCTGTTTCTCCTCACTATCCAGGATATGTTAGGGGAAAAGAGCTTCTGCCAGGTCATGCTTTGCTGAACCTACCAGATTGCTTTGTCATTTTGTCACTTCTCTATTTCAAACACTCTCCCTACCTTTATGTAATTGACATTGATGGGAACATTACTTAATAGCGCTCAGCTTTTCCTCAACCTATTAGATGTCTATTTTCCTCTTTCATTTATAATCTCTTATAATACTGGGATCATATGTATCATTTTCCTATAATTGTGAAATCAGCAGCAGACCAGCATCCCTTACACCTTTTTATAATACTTGAAAAATTTCATAATGCACAGCAACCCCAAACCAGGGAAAAGTATCTCTTCTATAGACTTAAAGAAGAAAGAAAAAGAAAAACAGACTTCTTTGAAGTGGTCAAAGACTTCATCATGTGTTTACATGATTTAGCTTTAACAGACTGAAAATAGCAAAATGGTCATCTTTCTACAAAAAGTCTGATCTATCTTTTCGAGTGTCCTTGAAGATACAGCTAGAGGAGTCACGCAGACTGCAGTATGAGGGCATTAGGTTAGATATAAGGAAGACTTTCTAGTCTATGGAAATTGGGGAGGTTGAACTGAGTTACTAAAAAGTATGTTGCACTTTTAAAACTCAGTGAGTAGATTTTCCTCTCCTGGGCGTATTTTAAATGTAGCCCTCTTGAAAGGAGTAGATTTATGGAGCATCTCTGGGCAAACCCATTCTAACTTCAAGTGTTTCTCAAATCTATTTATTTAAAAGCAAGAAGAGGAAAACAATGGATTTTAACTACTTAATTTTTTGTAGTTGTGGTAGGATGCAGACTAAACATCTGTTCATCTTCAGTGACTATATCAGTTAAGCCTATGTCATTTGAAAAAGTAAACACAATGAGAAGAATGAGAGAACAGTTAGCAGGGTGGTTAGTGTTGTTTTGTGTGTGCTTTGTTTGTTTGTTTCTCCATTTTATGTTAACTAACATTCATTTAAAGTTAACTTAGTCTGAGCACCCTGCTAGTCTTATCTGCATATTATAGCTTATTTATAATTTTGCATTGGCTTCTAACTAAAACTAGACGAGCTTAGTACCTTGCTGCTGTGGCAGAGCTATTATACTAGCTTTAGACTACATCCCCAATTGATTTTCTGTTTTTACTTAGGACTCATTAAAGACCCCTGCTAAGTCTTTCCATTTATGTGTTTCATTCCCATTAACTCTGCACAGATGGACACACCTCTAATTCTCAATCCGGTGTTACCTTCTGTAGCTATTTCAGCCTAAGAGCACCTGTGAAAACCAATTCTTTAGCCTTTCGTATCTGTCAGAAATTGACAAGCACTAGGAGACGTCTTTTTTTCTCTTATATATATAAAAAGTCCATTTATTAGAAGTTTTTTAGTGTATTATCAATTTTTTTACCTTTTCAATTTTAACATGTATATGTCATAAAGACCTCTTCATAGCCATATTCTTTTTTTAAAAAAATATTATTGACTCCTCCTATCCAGATTTTTCCCGGTTCTACAATGCTTCTATTGTAGAGGAATCAAGCTTATCTTTATTTTTAACATACCTCAATAACCCTACAGTCAGTAACCCTTAGCAGGCCATAGCTGACCGTTTTTTCTGACCCTTACATACGTCTGAAGCCTCATTCCTCACACACAACTCCTGCACAGTTCTTTCCTTTCAACCATGATGGATAATGTGCAGCTCTCTGAGTGCTCCTCTCTTTGCCCTGTAATTGCACACACGCCACTCCCTCTGTCTGTAGTCTCGCCCACCCACCTTAATTTCTACTCATCCTTGAAGATTTAACCTGCTTCACATGGAGAGTGTATTCTTATCCCCACCCCAGGCCAAGATGGGGCCTTTCTTTGTATTTCTAAAATGCTCTGTGTACATCTCTCCAATGCCACTGCCGTACCTCTGTGATTCTGAATTTCTTTTGTTAAATGGTTTTAACTACAAAAAATTGAATAGTTAAAATCCTATTTTTTCCTTCTCTTTTAAATAAATAGATCTGAGAAATACCCGGGGTTAGAGTATTTGTCAAGAGATGTTCCATAAAGAAAGTTGAGCGTAAGAATTAGGTCATTCCGGCATACCCAACTAAAACAAAGTGGAGAAGCGGGTGGAGGAAAAGTGCTCAGGGTACAAAACATTGCTGCAAGAATGTAATTCCCTGCAAGCCTGACTACTGAAACTGCTTGTTATAACTTGAAACCAGTTTTATCTATAGCTTGCTACAACTTTTAAGACAATTTTGCCTACTACCTTTGCTTACCAATCGGAGCTTGCCAGCTCTCCAAACCCTTACTAATACCCATTAAATTTCTCAAAGAATGATGTGTAACATTTCTACTTTTGTGTAAAACCTACAACCTTCTCTTTGTTCCTCACAGAGACCACTTTCAGTTCATGCTGGAGACTCTGTCTCCCTGGTTTGCAAACTGATACTGCCAGTGAAGCTCTCTTTTCTACTATCTAGCCGTCCATAAGTTCCTTTGGACGACCCTCTCCTGTTTCCCCCACTGGATTTTGAGCTCCTTAAAGGCAAGAACTGTGTCTTAGTCAATCTGTACCCCTAGGATTAGCTCTGAAAACATAATCAACAAATATCTGGGGGAAGAAGGTAAGGTAACATGTTATATACCACATGGGAGGTTTATTTGATTGTTATTCCCTGGTTTGTTTCAGTTTCCCATCAACCCAGAGGATGTGAGACTTCGTAATAGTCCTGATCGTGCCCACTCATCTAGGCAGTGGGCAGTCTCAGGCCCGCCGGGAAAGCGACTCAGCCATTAACGCAGTGATTTTCAAACCTGGGAAGCTTGATAAAGATACACATCCTCCCAGAGATTCAGATTCAGGCTGTGTGTGGAGTGTCTGGCATCTGCAGTCTGAAGTGGCACCTCTAGTGATTCTGGTGCAGGAGCTTGTTAGCCACCCCCGGAGAAGTGCTGGGTTTGGGAATGGAGCCCACTTGGAGTCAGCGGCCTGTGCTGGCTCCTCTGTGGGTGCTTTGAGCCCATGAGCACATGGACACCTCAGCCATATGCTGCAGTGACTTCTCTCTTTACTGGCACAGCCTGTGACCTTCTTGGCAGGAATGGTAAGAGGCACATATTCTTCAGTTCATGCAACAGATGTGTTCCTGAAAAGTTGAATACAAATTAGAGTTTTATAAAGGAACAATGGGATACCTGCAGTGAATTCTTTTATAAGTTGAATAATCATTCCCTGATTTATTGGTTGTTAAGGCCTACATTTTTAAAAATTAGTTTTTTTTAAATTAAATTAAAAGTTTCTAAATTCTAAGTTTAAATTTTTTTGTCTTTATAAATTTAATAATTTATTCTTTTCCCTAGGTGGTCACTCATGCTTAACCAATCCTTAAATAGATATTTTAAGGTTTAAGTAACAACATTTTACTGCAATGGAAGAATTACTTCAGAAGTTTCAGAAGCCCTAATTCAGGGGCCATTCCATTTCTGAGAAGTTCTTCATGATCATTGCCTGAGTAGGTTCTCATTGTAATTGATATCTGAGAGGCTACACACTTGGGAGCTAGTAACATTGGCCCATGAAGAAATTTTAGATGATGAAATAAGATGCAGTTGGTCTGAAATGTTAATAACATGTTCTTCGTTGATCTGCTTTCTCGATCATCTTCGCTACATCCTCTTCCTTTGCCAGCTCCTCAGAATATGGGTTTTTGTACAGCCTCTTTCCCACACATGCATGCTCTAGCTGAACAATCTAAGTGTTCTCAGGAGCTTCCATTCCCCACTATGACGGCATCTGGCAAATCATTTATCCACCTCATGGCCAAGTTTTCTCATCGTAAGTTAATGAGAGTGAGAGTTGCCATCTACTTTTCTTTTGTAGGCTGTGAATATTCACATGGTATTCTGGGCTCAATGAGAAATAAAATAAGAAAAGAGATATCTTTGTTATATATAAAATAGTAGCTATCAAATGAATATGAGTTCCCCTTCCCCCCTTCCTACTTACTAAGCACAGACCACCACATGCCCTCCTACTCTCAGAGATGCTGCCTCGTTTTTAGAGTGTGCTTCTCAGTGCGGGATCAGTATCCGTGCTCGGTAGCACTTTGTGTCTTTCTCTGGACTCTGACTTGGGTGGGTTTCATCCTAACTCCTTGTTCGGAGGGCAGCCTTCTTGAGGGCAGTGTGCCTCTCTTAACCCTCCAGGTACCTCTAGACCTGGCAAAGAGAAGGTACTAAAAACATGGGCATGGTAATCCTTACATTAGTTGATAACATGAATTGAACTATAATAACTTGGTCACTTTATTTGGAAAGGTGTGGTTTCTGCTGGTTTCATGTAGTTACAAACAGAGCTGCGGAGTCAAACTGCTAGGTTCTAGTAATGCTCTGTTGCTTGCCATCTGGAGAAAGTTGAACAAGTTATTTGGCCTCTGTGTGCCTCAGTTACCTTGTCTGATAAAATGGGGATGATAATACTAATGTTTATCTCTTAGAGTTCTGGAGAAGATTAAAGAAGATTATATATGTAAACCATTTAGAATAGTTGTTGGCACAGGATTGCCTTTTGATAAATGTTAGTTTGATAATGATAATAGTCAATATTATTATTGGTATTGATATTAATATATTAATATTTCTCTGGAACTTTGTGTTCCCTCATTAGTGAAATAAATGAGGATGGTCTGAAAGATTATTGCTAATACCTTATGCCTTTACCATTTTATGCTTTATGACTTTAGATGTGCCCTTTGATGACAGTAGGTGTTCACTGCCTTCAGAAAGCCATCAGAAGGGAGTGACGAGCCATGCTTCAAAATATTTATATTTTTAATAGTAAACTTCATAATGTCATTAAATAGAATATATATTGGTACAAGGATAATCATCCATTTTCCTGACTGAAAGACTGAGGCCAGTAGTAAAAACCTATAGCCACCAAATATCAGAGTGAGAAGGGACCCGAGAGAGCATTATGTCCATTCTCAGCAGAAAGTCTGTGATATTCTCAAGTCAAGAGTCTGGTGATATTTTACACACGTCAAGATAAGCTCTTTTAAGAGCTTTGATGTCGTGGAAACCCTTTGTGTCAGCAACACCAAAGCCCATGATTTTCTAGATGGCATT
>NW_012148097.1:1751569-1755646 GCF_000956105.1 Propithecus coquereli | reverse complement strand
CTCATTAGTAAAATAAATGAGGATGGTCTAAAAGATTATTTCTAATACCTTATGCCTTTACCATTTTATGGCTTTATGACTTTAGATGTGCCCTTTGATGACAGTAGGTGTTCACTGCCTTCAGAAAGCCATCAGAAGGGAGTGACGAGCCATGCTACAAAATATTTATATTTTTAATAGTAAACTTCATAATGTCATTAAATAGAATATATATTGGTACAAGGATTATCATCCATTTTCCTGACTGAAAGACTGAGGCCAGTACTAAAAACCTATAGCCACCAAATATCAGAGTGGGAAGGGACCTGAGAGAGCATTATGTCCATTCTCAGCAGAAAGTCTGTGATATTCTCAAGTCAAGAGTCTGGTAATATGTTACACACGTCAAGATAAGCTCTTTTAAGAGCTTTGATGTCGTGGAAACCCTTTGTGTCAGCAACACCAAAGCCCATGATTTTCTAGATGGCATTTCTCATCCTATAGTGCACTGCAAAGTAATATTTCTAGGGTTTGAAAGATTGCACATCTGTAGTACCAGGGTTAGTTTAAAATTTCAGAGCATACCAAACAGACCTTTTTTCCCTTGACTGGTAAGAGGGAACAAAATAACCATATAATGAAAGGACAAGAGGATTTGTGTGATGGTACAGTAATGTTGTATCTTATCAGAATAATTGAATTCTCTTTCATATTCTCATCAAGTACTTCATATTCAAAGAGATAACTACTTAAGGAGAATCCATAATATTATAGAAAGCATACTTATTTCCTGAGATATAATTTGACCAGAAATCTGTTTTAAAGAGGGTCATTTCAGTCGGAAAATGTAATGACGCCATTCCGAGTACCGGTGTTTGATCTCTCATCGTTTTCCTATGTCTGCAGAATGGGTTACAGATTCCCTGCATAACTGGCAATCCATTCCATTTCCTAACAGTTAGCAAATGATTCACACTTTCCACAAGAGCAGGATGCCTATGATGCTATAGTCATTTTCTGGTCTTATACAGGAAAATGATAGACAAGAATGAAAAGATGATTTCATTTGTCTTTATAGGGTGACGTGTGGGGCACGTACCTGTGTAGTCCATGTCCTTCCTGAAGGATGAAAGGTTTCTGTATCTGGAATTTGTATCTGTATAATGTAGATGAGTAGATGACTTGGCACCCCATAGCCCCCTTTTCCAGCTGTTGTATAACAGGAAGAATTTGACAATATGTCTTCCTGCCCGTCTCAGTCTGCTGGAATCTAATCCTTTCACTCTGATGAGGGCTGAGTCCCAGAAAAGGATCCAAGACTGACGTGTGTCCCTCACACAAATGTCTTGACAGAACCAGTCTTTAACCATTGCCACTTACACTGACTATTTCTTGGGGACACTCAGTGCCAGACCCGCAGTCAGCTGCCCAACCGTGTCCTCTGTTGTTTTCCTACATGCGGCCATCGCCACTCCACTGGCTCACTGAGGCACCTCTCCTGTGCACAGCTGTGCTGCCCTGAGCCCACTCTGTTCATGCCAATTCATGGTGGAACCACTCTTCCTCCCCGTTGTGCAGAGCCCTAGGCACACCTCGTATCCCTGTTCTGTGTCTCCGGGTTGGGGGGAGGGTGCAGTAGCTAATCCCTCCTGTGAATACCTTCTTGGCCTTCTCCCTGGACAAGTGCTCAGAGCTGAGAAAACCCCTTCTCCCCACTCCAGCACGTCAGATCCAGCAGCTAGCTGCTAACTGCCGCTCCAGCAACTCACAAACCATCTGCCAGCCCTGGAATTCGGTCATGTAGAATATTCTGTACACTGGTCCTGGCGTCCCTCATTGGAACTGGGTTTCTGTCGGTGATCGGACTCAGTTCAAGGGTAAATTGATGATGTCCTGTGAAAAAAATAAAAGGTGATGGGAAAATATGTGGTATTTGCTTCTAAAAATATAAAGTTTGGGTTTGGAGGAGGAAACCTATGAGATAGACAGGGCTTTCACAGTTTTTGTTTTTCCTTTAAAGGAGCTAGTTTCCAGAATTTGATTCTACTCATTGTTCTTCAACATAGCTTAATGGATAACTTTGTGGGTTTAGAATTTAGAGGGCCTGCATTTGAATTCTGGTTTTGTCATTTGTGTGACCTTACACAAGATGCTTACCTCTCTGAGCCTCATTTTTCTATCTCAACAATAAGGATAATATGGGTACTGCCCTTGAAGAATTGCAAAAATTAAAGCACGATGTTTATAGATCACTTGGAACAGTTTCTGACACAAAATAAAAGTTAATGAATATTAGACTTTAACATATTATTATTTAGTATATTGTTATCACTATTCTATTACAAACATCTTTCCAAAAGGAATTTATTTTTAATAAAGAAGCAGAATTTCTGTAATCCAGTCAGCCCTCCATCTCCACAGGGTCCACATCCCCGAATTCAACCTACCCTGGATCGAAAATATTTGAAAAAGAAACGAAGAACACAACAATTAAAAATAGTACAAGTGAAAAACAATACAGTATAATAACTATTTAAATAGCATTTACATTGTATTAGGTATTATAAGTAATCTAGAGATAATTTAAAGTATGCAGGAGGATGCACGTAGGTTAAATGCTAATATTACATCATTTTATATCAGGGACTTGAACATCCTTGGATTTCGGCATCCGAGGGGCATGCTGGAACCAAGCCCCTGTGGGTACCGAGGGATGACTGTATAATGCTTAATTTCTAAACTAAACTTGTATTTACATTGTATTAATATAAATGTTGTGTCATCATTTACATAATGGAAAAAGGATAAAAGTAAGGTTCAGATTGATTTATTTTCTTCTCTATAATTTTTTATGATAATAACTAATAAGTACATATGAGCTCAAAAGTGGATTTGTTCTGTAGAGTTTGTTTTGTTTAGTTTTGTATGGGTCTTGATTTGCTCAAACTAAACTCAGAAACAAAGTTGGGAACTAACTAGGTGCTATGATTGCTAAAAATTCCAAGAAAAACGGAATTTTCTGACTTTTCTAGGAAACAGACCAATCAATAAGATCTTCTAGGTGTCATTGTCCTGGATGAATGTGAGAGGAAGACAAGAGACTCCATTTTTTATCTTTTTAATGTGTGTTCGTGGTGCAATGTTGAGCACCTGGACCTCTCTCACCTTGCTGTAAATAACCTCAGGTCGTCTTGGTACAGAAATATTCTGTTTATAACAGCCAGCCTATTCTTAATCGGGTTCTCTTCCTCTTCCCTTGCCCCTTTCTTCCTGCTCTTACTGATCAGAAAACGCTTTCCAAGCCAGAGAATGAGAGTTGTATGTTAACAATAAATGAACCCCATTGCAGGATTTCCGACGCCGAGAGACTGGCCTAGAAGCAAGCAGTAGAGGGCGCTCGGCCCCTCATTTCGTACTAACGGAGTCTGCACCAAACATCTTTCATCTGAGGAGCTAAAAATGAATTGTACATATTAATTAAGACTTGCTAAGGCCTCCTTCAGTGATCCAGTGCTAAGTGCCTGAAATCAGTGGATCTCATTTTAATCTTGGGGAAACTGGGTATAAGAGGGAATTTCCTAAGACTCCACAGGATGAGTCAGAAATTCAGTAAAAACCCAGGAATCCTTACTTTTCTATACTCTGGCTAATATCCCAAACGTCCCTTCATTTAAGAAGAACCAAAGGAAAACCCCCGGAGTTTTAATTTCCTCTTAAACAGTTCCTTTAGTGAAGCGTATGTGAGATGCATGCTTCAAATAAATCAGTTACCCACAACACCATACCACCTATTTTAAAATTAATCCTTTTTGGTAGATATTGCAGTGGCTCTTTGCTTTCAACCAGCAAAGACCCCTAAGAAAAGGAAAATGAAAAATAAATAGCATTCCTGGAATCCTATTGCCTACTAGGATTGCCAAACTCGTGTGATCTTGTTCGCTCATATTATGTGGCGATTAGAGCCGGGCTTCAATCAGCTGGATGATTCCCCAAGGCAGGGTCTCGTCCCACCAGCGCACATGGCGCGCCCCGTCTGACACCAGGGCGACTTGAGAATTGAGCCCGGGAAGCTGCAGTGTGGTGCAGCAGATGCGCACT
>NW_012148097.1:1702609-1751519 GCF_000956105.1 Propithecus coquereli | reverse complement strand
TTTCCGACGCCGAGAGACTGGCCTAGAAGCAAGCAGTAGAGGGCGCTCGGCCCCTCATTTCGTACTAACGGAGTCTGCACCAAACATCTTTCATCTGAGGAGCTAAAAATGAATTGTACATATTAATTAAGACTTGCTAAGGCCTCCTTCAGTGATCCAGTGCTAAGTGCCTGAAATCAGTGGATCTCATTTTAATCTTGGGGAAACTGGGTATAAGAGGGAATTTCCTAAGACTCCACAGGATGAGTCAGAAATTCAGTAAAAACCCAGGAATCCTTACTTTTCTATACTCTGGCTAATATCCCAAACGTCCCTTCATTTAAGAAGAACCAAAGGAAAACCCCCGGAGTTTTAATTTCCTCTTAAACAGTTCCTTTAGTGAAGCGTATGTGAGATGCATGCTTCAAATAAATCAGTTACCCACAACACCGTACCACCTATTTTAAAATTAATCCTTTTTGGTAGATATTGCAGTGGCTCTTTGCTTTCAACCAGCAAAGACCCCTAAGAAAAGGAAAATGAAAAATAAATAGCATTCCTGGAATCCTATTGCCTACTAGGATTGCCAAACTCGTGTGATCTTGTTCGCTCATATTATGTGGCGATTAGAGCCGGGCTTCAATCAGCTGGATGATTCCCCAAGGCAGGGTCTCGTCCCACCAGCGCACATGGCGCGCCCCGTCTGACACCAGGGCGACTTGAGAATTGAGCCCGGGAAGCTGCAGTGTGGTGCAGCAGATGCGCACTAGTGGTTGCCATGGAGATCGCTAATACTGCTGAAACTCAAAGAAAGGGCACTTGCGGCAGCTCAGGAGCCTGCCTGAAAATGAATGAGAAACAAGCGGAATTCAGAATAGCCGCTCGGCTTCTTGTCCCACATGGAGTTTTAATTTCCTTTTCTTTCCTCTTCATCTTCCTTTTTCAAAGAGTAGATTGAAACAGGGCTATATTATACATGCTCAGGCCCCTCCAACCTCTTCGCCGCCTGACATATCCCTGGAATAGATGTATATTAATGACAACGCATGACTAATAGGATTGGGGTTGGGGGCTGGGGTGAGGCGTGTGGTGGCCCTTCTGGAGCTAGTGGGCTGCTTGTCACCCGGGTTTAGTAGGCACCTTGGGATTTGTCTGCAGCATATGCACTGCTGTTAATGATTGAAAAATTACCACAACAATTAGTCATGGATCGCTGAAGGCAGGGCTCCCAAATGTGATGGACAATGTGATTAAATCCGTGTATGTGACAATTAACTCTCCTGCAGGTTTATCCACCAAGGAGGGTGCCCTAGGGGTGAGAGCAAAGGGGAACGAGAAGGAGGAAAAATGGGATAACAAAAAGGAGCAGGAGAGAATAATGCTGCAGAAGGGATCTGATACAGCTGGCACTATTGGTTTTAATCTGATCCTGAATTAATCACGGTTTGATTAATCCTGGTTTTATTACACCTTTCTATTGCCCATTTATTTATAACTCCCTTAATTTTATGGAGGCATGACTGATTAAATTCTGCCCATCCATGTTTTTTAAATTTTAAAATAAGGTTTCTATTTAATGCGATGTTCTAGGTGGTCCAAGGTGCAATTATCTCGTAAAAACTAAGCAGGCACCAGCCATAGCATGTCGTGAATTCCCTTATGGATCACAGCTGAGTAACCCGGAATAAATATTTGTTTGCTCAATATTCTACCTAAGTAGAAAGAAACCTTGTGATGTCAATCTGCTTGTTTATTTGGGTGGAAGAAATAAGAATACACCTCCCCAATTTTGTTAAATAGAAGGATCACAAATTCAGTATACATATGTCACACACAAAATTTTGTGCACAAGAAAAAAATGTGTTAACATTTGGATGAACTATCTGCAAACATACATTCATAGCATAAAAGGGTGATGTTTGCAATGCATAGATATGTTCATATGTGGAATTATTTTTAACCAGTATGTACTGTTCTTATTTTGTTCTTATTTTAGATGTTGCTTTTGGTGTTATCCACATTTGCATACAAAACACTACATTTAAATAATGCCAAGGAGGTTGTGACACAAACCAGCACAAGCCAAAGCCTCATGCTTTATAACTCACATACCTTCAATACACTGTGTGCATTAAGAATACCTGTTCCTAATTCATGAGAGGGCATCTGAAGCTTTAGAAAACAGTAAATTTTTTACACACACACGCACACACACACTTTTTCTTCTTTTAGCATTCCTCAGGGTTATTCTCTTGCTCTTATTTAAAGTGAATTTGGTAGAAGACTCAGCTTTTTTAATTTTCAAACTAAATTGGATTATGTTTGTTACTTGCATTTTAGCCTGATCTACCCAGGCATAGGAAGATAAAGGATTTGTTTGTGATGTGGGCAGCAGCATCTTTCAACATAATAGCAAAATAAAATAATCAGCACCAAAATCTCACTGCATAGGTGGCACAGAACGGTTGCTGCCCTATTAGATACCTCTAGATACTTGCATCCCTAACTGCTGATTGTACCACTTTTTAGAGCACCAACCAAGAAGCCCAGTCTAGCTGTGGATGATTTAGGAACCTCAGGATCCCCCCGTTACCAGATTTCTGCTTTCCATGTCAGCCTACCAATAAACCAGCCCTTCAGTTCTGCTAGGGATTAACATGAAGGTGGGAAAACACTTCATTCGTGAAATGTCCTTCATACCCATCAAACTAAAGGAACTGCCTACTTCTTAAGCCACTATACCATTTCTGAATTCTCTAATGGCAAATGCCACTATCTACTTGTTTTAATTTCTCCTGGAACTTTAATGTCTAGGACCAGCCAGCACTGTTTGTTCATTAATGCATTATTTCATTTATTATTTACTGAGCAAGTGATCTGTGCTAGGCAGTGTACTTGGTATTTGAAGTGGAGATGAAGGTGGAAGATGGGGAGACCGACTGGCTATGGACATTATAGAATGTACTTACCCAAATGTAGATGGTATAGCCTACTACAACCATAGGCTTATATTGCATAGTCTATTGCTCCTAGGCTACAAACCTGTACAGCATATTACTATACTGAATACTGTAGGCAGTTGTAACACAGTGGTTAGTATTTGTGTATGTGAACATATCTAAACACAGAAAAGGTACTGTAAAAATATGGTATTATCATCTTACATACATACATATACACCGTTGTATGTATACACAGTCTGTCATTTACTGAAACATCGTTATTCAGTGTATGACAATATATAGAAAGAACCATATACATGGTGGACATTGTTAAGTGCCATGAGAGGAAAACTGTGAAAGGATGAGATTGTTTGCAGATGGGAGAAATGACTTCTCCATGGGTATTGGGGAAGATTTTGTGGCATTTGCCTTAGTCTTTGAAAAGTTTCCTGACTCACTCAAAGGCAATGGTTGAAAGACTAGATTTCTTGAACAGTTCTCAAAAAGTGTTGAATTGGATGTACAGGCTTGAAGAGAAAGATATTCTAGACATGTGCAAGAATATGGGTGTGGTACTACTTTGGATGTAACAAAGGAGGAGAATTTGATTTGAATGTATGATGTAGAAACATTTGTTTGGAGCCAGCTTATGGAGGACCTTAAATGCTCAGTCAAGGAATTTGGACTTTGTTTTATAGCCAGTGAGTTGAGAGATAATAAAAGAGGATGGACAACAGGATGTTTCATGAGGCGTGGCTATTTCAGCCCAGGTGTCTCCCCTGACTACAATCCTTCAAAGGCTTCCCTTGAAGCTTCAGGTAGAATCCCCACTTCCAGGTCCTGCATAGCTAGTACCTTCCTCCTATTCTGCTTGCATCAGCCACCGTCTGCTTCCCTGACTCCCTGTAGTCATGCTGTTTTCTGTTCCTGAGCAGACTGACCTGGTTTTGGCCTGAGTCTCTGCTCTGATTGGTCTCTGTATTGGGCTTTGCATGGTTACCTCTTTCTCATTAGTCAGGTGCAGCTCCGAGAATCCTTCTACTGTTTGCCTATCTCCCAACCTCCAGTTCTCTCTACAGACTGGCCCCAAGTGGCTCACTGTCGTAGATGCTGGTGGTTGCTCCTTGGTTTTGTTTTCTCCCTGATTTTGCTCATGTAGCCATTCTGACCCTGGGTACCTCAGGGGAAGGTGCTCCTTATCCCTTGGCCAGGGGCAGATCCTGATCAGTTTAATCCAATCATAGTAATTCTCTTCTTGATGGTGATTGGTTTAGTCAGGGGCATGTGACCCAGCAAGGGACCAATAAGACACGAGGCAGTCAACCAGGGGCTTCTGGGAAAAGTGTCCTCACTTCTGAGAGAGTGTGCAGGAAGAGGTGGTCTCCTCTTCATCCCCTGGAAGTTGAAGATCAGGAGGTGACGTCAGGGTCTGCTGCCTAAGGATAAAGCCAACATTCAGAGGAAGGCAGCCCCAGGAGAACTGTGAAGAGCCAGGGTCCTGATGGCACATGCCCAGAACCTGCTCTAGATATCTAGATTTCTTGTTTTGTGACATATTGTTTCCTTCTCAAGTCCCTTTGAGTTGAGTTTTCTATTACCTGGGTTGAAAGCATTCAGATTGATGTATTTTCTTTTATATCAATCTGTTTCATTTTCTTCCTGACATTTACCAACCCGTGAATCATCCTATTTATTTTCATGTTTATTACCTATTTCCTTACTAGCAGTTAAGCTTCATTTGGGCAAGAACTTATCCGTTTTGTTGACTGTTGAATCCACAACTCCTAGAACGGTGTGAGGTGTATTAGTGGGTGCAATAAATATTTGTTGAATGGATGAATGAAAGAATGGAGGGAGGGAGAGAGGGAGGGAGATTAATGTTGCATTGTATAAAATATCACGGAAAGGTGTTGAAAAGGGCTGGAGGAAGGCTATTGCTATTGCAGAGATATTCCTAAGGAGGCACTGAGAGCCTGCCCCATAGCCGTGGCAGTGGAGTGAGGGCAGGGCCAGACAAGAGGGATGTGACAGACCTAAGCAGGTCTTGGAACTGCGGCAAGAGGGAAAACAGGAGGAGGAGTGGGCTTAACTCCTGAGGCTGCACCCAGGGTTATTGGGAAGAGTGGGGTATGGAAGGGGAAGAACAGTTATGATACTGGAAAACAAGAAAGTGAATTTTGGAAACGTAGGCTATTAAGTGTCAGTTAAGCATAAGTGGGGAGCTCTAGCTGGTGGTTGAAAATGCAAGAATGAAGATAGACTACTTTTATGATCAGAAGAAAGTGTCCTTCTCTTTCTTTATAACAATAATCAGGCCTGGCAATTGATACTTCTCTTTCCTAGTTGTTATGCATGACTCAAAAGCAAGATCCATATCCAGTTCAGTTTTTTATGGCCAAAATCCCTGTTGTATATGCCTATTCTAATACTTTGTATATATTAGGTCATTAAATATGAAGTGTCCAATTTTGAATCAAAAGTGTAGTTTATTATATCTCAAACAAGAAGCAGTACAATTAATTAAATTATCCACCTAAACTGTTGACACAGTTTTGGTATCTTAACAGTAGCTTGTTTATGCCAGCAGTGAAGAAGCCTGGAAAGTGAGTGGAGATGAAATCACAAAAGGCGTTTTCCACAGCTTGTTGAGAATTGAATATTTTTCCTTGCAAGAAGTGGCCCAAAGCCTAGAAGAAGTGGTAGTCAGTTGGTGCAAGGTCTGGTGAATACGGTGGATGACGGAGAGTTTCCAAGTACAGCTTCTGTAGTTTGAGCAGTGTTGTTTATGCAACATGTGGTCCAACGTTGTCTTACAAGAGGACAAGCCTGTCTCTGTTGACCAATCTCAGCTGCTCGATCACAAGCATCCTCATCATTTTGTCCAATTGGTTGCAGTAGACATCCGCTGTAATCGATTGACCAGGTTTCATAAAGCTGGACCACCAAACAGACACCATTAGCTTTTTTTGATGAATATTCAGTTTTGGACTATGTTTTGGCACTCCATCATTATCTAATCATTGTACCAAATGCTTGTGATTGTCAAAAAGAATCCATTTTTGTCACCTGTTAACAATATGGTGTAGAAATGGTTCACCTTATGTCCTGACAGCAAAGAAAGACAAGTTTCGAGACAATTTCTCTTCTGATGCTCATTTAATTCATGCAGAATCCATCTATCCAGCTTCTTTACCTTGCTGATTTGTTTTGAATGGTCCAATATTGTTGGAATAGTAATGTCAAACTTTGCTGCTAATTCACGCATAGGTTGAGGTACATTTGCTTCCACTACGGCTTTCAGCTCATCATCATCCACCTTTGTCTCAGATTGCCCATGTGGCTCATTTTCAAGATTAAAATCACCAGAATGGAACTTTTTAAACTATTGAGGTACTGTGTGTTCATTAGCCACATTCTTCCCAAACACTTTGTTGATATTTCAAGCTGTCTACGCTGCTTTGGTTCCATGAAGGAACTCATATTTGAAAATAATGTGAACTTTGACTTATCCATGGTTTCACAAAAATTGCTCCAAAAAAAATTTGAAAGATAATCATAAGCCAAAATATGCATTTGAAAGACTGAGGATGAACCTTCACAATAAAAATAAAACAAGAAATGACAACGTGAAATGTCAGAGATATCAACTGTCAAACTTAGTACTTAAGGAAATCAGACATTTCATACTTTATAACCTTAATATTAAATAATTCCTTAATTAAAACAAAACCCAAAACAAATAAAGACCTTGACTGTCCTTGGGTCTAACAGGGCTAAACAGAACTAGTCCTAAGAATACTTAGGTGTTCAAAGATCAGCCAGGACCTGGTTTCTGTGCAGAGTCTCAGCCCACAGCAGACCTGCTTCAGGTACTCCTTATCTCATTACCCTGTCTTATTTTCTTCTTGACACCTCCTACTTTCCTAAAATACCACTTTTATTTGTTCGATCCATGAGAACAGGTCACTTGTCTTGTCTCGCTGTAGCATCTCTGGGAGATATAGCACAGCAATTAGGAACATGGGCTCTGGAATCAGACTGCCTGAGTTTGAATCCTGTCTTACTAGCTGGATGACCTTAGGTAAATTACTTAACCTCTCTGAGCCTCAATTTACTAACTATTGTAAGTTAATTGATTTTGTTTGTGTGTGTGTAATTAACTAATATCTTTTGAGGATTAAGTGAATAAATTTATATAAAATACTTAGGCAGTGCTCAACACATGTGAAGTATGATGTCAGTATTAACCTGGCACACTAGGGCATTCAATTAATATGTGTGGAATGTAATTGAAAGAGTACAGATTAATGTGGGTGCAACAGAGGCTACAGATCATTTCACTGGCCTAACCTATGACCAGATACTGTCTGACTTACCGGTCCTTTGGTAGCTTTTTCTAATTCTAGATAAAATTCTAGAATGTTAGAGATAGAAATAATTTTCCAAATGCTGATAATATATCGTTCACTTGGATGGTGCTTTTACAGATTATCTCGGCTTGGCAGTCTATACCTTGGGTATAGACAGGGAATATCATTTCCAGTTCGTGAAACAGGAAGCTTAGTCACAGAGAGGTTAAATGTCCTTAATAACTAATGGCGGAAGCATGAGTAGAACATGAGTCTCTGTTTCCAGCTCCTGGGTGGAGCTGCCCATCTATTAATCCTAGTCTGCACTACCAATGAAAGTAGAATAAATGCCCAGAAGCATACGCAAGATAAAAGTGTTCAAACCACCATAATTCTCTGAGGTCAACTGAATGAATGCCCCCAACTTGCAAGCGGAAAACAACCAACACCACCATTAAAATGGGTGGGTTGGGTGGTCAAGAGAAGCATTTCATCCATGGTCACTTCCCTAGTTGCCCTGTAAGTTGATGCTAGTTTGGGCTGTCTCATGACCTAGTCTGAATGGCCATGAGTGGCCAGGTGGCTGTGGTTTGTTCATTCCCTTTTGGTGGCAGTGCTTCCCAGAATTGTCCCCATTCTCCTGCTGAGCTAAGGAGAGGGCACTCGGGCCCATGGGTGAGACAGAGCACCAAATGCTTGCTGCAAATACACATATTTTTAGAAGCCTCCTGCCTTTTTTTGACTATAAAATATACAAATTATTTACATCATCGTATATTCATGTTTATTTTAATATGTAAAAGCACTGAAATTATTTGTTATGTAGTAAAATTATGGCTTTCAGGAATTGCATCATGTTGAACCTGTGGATCGGCTTCCTGGACATCCTTGCATTGCGTATCAGCCCGGAGTCACTCATACCCAGGTTGAAAGTCTGGTCATCTGGGGCATGTTTGGTTCTCTGTATGCAGATCTTTTCACTTGCCATCGCTTTGCTCAGAAATCCTCATTGGGTTATAGCATTTAGCATGCTGCCCACAAAATGTATTAGGTGTGTATGCTCCTTCTTGTTGGAGTGTATATGACAGTCTTTTCCTGAAAACCCAGGTAACAGGAGGGTCTCCAGATAGTCATCTAGTTTTATCTTACAGCAAGGTACAACCATTTCTAATACATAGTTGTTTATCTTTTTAATTTTATCTTTCTGATTCCCAACTTCTATTTTTGCAAATGCTGTTACAGCTCAAGTCTCTGCATAATAAAACAATTGCCAAAGCCTTGTGCAGTGACCTAGTTCAGGTGGTATGGTATGTATAAAATTTCAGAATAGTTTAAAAAAATCATTCCAATTTGAACTGTAGTATTATCTACATTACGACTTAATTTTTAAGGTTAAGTAACAACTTTAAAACAGTTAAGTCAAAACCTGTATAGCCACACCTGAGTATACCAGTCTCAGGGGGACATCAGCCAGCCATGTTAATGCACTTCGTTCTAGTGCAGCCCTGTGCTCCTTAGGAGAGGGAAAAGGGCAGGATGATTGGAAGACTTAGGGGCCAGCAGCCGTGTTCTCTCACGCCCGTGTCTGGATCCTCCACCTCCCCACTGTAGTAAGCACGCATACGCTGACACAGACATAGGCACACACACGTGTGCACACACACTCTATTGTGTTTTCTTGTCCTTGCACGTCAAGCCTCAGCTCCCCAACCTAAAATGGGGACTAGGCTAGATAAGGGCAAGAGTGGTTGGTGCAGAATTGAGGAAGGCCTGTAGCTGGGCCCTCCCAAGACAGCGCCCTCCTTGGACAGATAAAATGACTGAAATGGCGTTTCCTGGCAGCTCTGACATGCGTCTTCTGAGCCCCAGTTCAGTGCCCCTTCCTTCCAGGAGAGGGGCTCAAGCACTTGGGGGATAGGCACAGCCAAGGGCTCATAGCTTATGCTTGCTCTGCTTGAAGTGGATTTTTTAAAGTTATTTTCAGGTTTTGCATTTGATTTACTTTACTTCTGAAGATGAAATATCTCAGGTTTTTAACCCACCAATATGCAAACCTCTGGTTAACAGAGTGTATAAGCCATCAGATTATCATTGCCTGATGCAGAGAGGCTGGAGTCCTGGGTCAGAGGAGGGATGGTTATGAAATACTTCCTTGGGAGGGGGGATGCTGGGGCGGCTGTGACTGGTTGTCATGGCCCATAGTGCTGCCGAGACTTGGCTGAAACTCCTCCCTCCCCCCCTCCCCTTCCTTCCATCTGAGCTCAGTACCTGCATTTATCTAACAACAGACGAGACCACGTAGTATATTGTACATCTGTATATCCACAAGCCGTCTGATAAAATTTGCCCAGAGGCCCCTGTGAGTAAAATGGAGGAAAGTGGGCTGGAGAGAGGAATAATGCATTTAGTTATATTTGCATTTATTTGAACAGATCTTTCCAAAGTGTAGATTATCGGCTTCATGTTAACCTAGAGGAATATCTGGTGGAGTGATGCAGAGCCCTGTCCTCAGACTTGTTTGGTTCACGATTTTTATCAATGACTTTGATGAAGACTTGTTTATCAAATTGGCACTTGACACAAGGCTGGGAGGGATAGCTAATGTGATTAGTGACTTGATTTTGAGTCAAGAAAATCTTGGTAGTTTAAAAGGATGTGCCAGAAATGACAGGGTGAAAAATAGTAAAGTTAAATATAAAGTCTTCAAATTGGGTTTAAAAAATTAATTACACGACTCCAGAGTGGGGAGAAGTGGAGAATATAATTTGTCACAAATTCAATATGAGTTAATTTATGATAAGGCTGTTGAAAAGTGTAGGCAATATTATAGAAATATATATGCAGGTCAAGAAAAGTAATAACATTGGAGCAGACCACATCTAGATTATTGCACCCGGTGTTTCTTTTCTCTTCCTTACCTGAGATATGCTAAAATTCGAAGAATACCAAACGGCATGCCTGCGTTAATATGAGTTAAGTGAAAATATTCTAACTGCAAGTTGAGATAGGTTGAGATATGTAACTTTTGGGTAAACTCTTTGAAATGGAAATGACTGTTTGAAACACATTTTGGGAAATGGTTAAAAATCTCTAGCAAGCCCTTCCCTGTGCTTTCTCCTTTTTGGCTTTCTGGCCCTCCGTCATCCGCCCTCGAATGAAAACCTCCGCTACCACTACCACTTGAAACAAAACTACCAAGTAAATGTCTTCTTTTCTGATTGAGTTGACTGAAATCTTTTTCTCTCCCTCTCCCTCCCAGGTTTAACGGCATGGTGAATTTAGAGTGTTTTAATGGTTCTTTCTGTAAAGCAAGGCTCTATAGGATGTACAGAAGACTTTAAAAATGAAAACAACATTGAGTATGTGTGTGCATTTGTACACACGCATTTGTGCTCATGCTTGTCTCTTGGTTGAATCCATTTTGCAAAATTAAAAATGAAAGCACTCATTAAAACTCTCTTTGCGGTGTTCACTGGCAGCAGGAAAAGGCAGGCAGTCCTTTATGTGTGTCTCACACCTCCCTTTCAATTCCCCATCTCTTCCCCCTGGAAAGAAATATTCTGGCACAAGCATCTTCTGCTCTCAGTTCAGAACGGCTACCACCTGCCTCCGGAGCCCAGGGGAGCCCTCTGTGTGTTCCTGCCCAGGCACACCACATGGGAACCTGGACGCAGTGCCAGGCGGATGTGCTAATAGGCAGGGGAGGGGGAGGGGATGTGTTGGAGCACTCTGAAGCCTTTAGCCACAGCCACCTATTTATTAGCTAGTTAAGGCTGCCCATGATTTTGAGAAAGGAGAATAAAAGGTGTGGGGAGCGTTGCAAGCTGTCAATTTGACACAGAGCAAGTTGTAGTTACTACCACAATCTCTTTTCCGTCTTCATCTTCTTTGGGTCCTCCTGAGTTCACTATTCTTAGGCTTGGGAAGTGGAGAAGCTGTCTCCAACCATTTTTCGCCAGTAGTTCAAGATCTGTACCCGTTGACTCTTTAAAAGAAAACAGAAATTTGATGTAATTTCCCAGCACAAGTTCCCTTGTCTTTCAGAATCACAGTCTTGTTGGTTGCTTGCTTTTGTCATGTATAGCTTCGAGAGAACTTCCTTTTAAATGTCTCACTGGTCATTTGAGCTTGTCCAGCCATTTTTCCCTGGGAATTTGGGATGTCTGTTAGTACGCATTCTGGCAGGGGTGCTTAGGGAGGGTGGGAATGGCAGGCTCTTGAAAAGATTCCCCTGCTTCCAAATCCACTCTGCCGGGCTGCTCCAGCACGCCTGCCTTCCACACTCGGAGGTGCAGCCCTCAGGGATGGCTCCCTGCTCCTCCGTGAGCATCCGTGGTTGTGCCTAAAGGCTGTCCTTGTGATGTCTTCTCAGCACGAATGAGTTCATCAGAGGCTTGCCTGTGGGGAGGTCTTGCCAGAGCAGGGGCTGAGCCTCATGAAATGGGGAGGGAGGAAAGCCGAGGAAACACATACTGTCTTCCCCAGAAACCTCAGTTGTTTGTCAGTAAAGCGAATAGTAATATCTGTCTCAGAGGAACCCCACCTTAGATCTTTTTTGGAATAAAAAAAAAAAATCACATTTCAAAAAGTCTAGGAAATACAGTCCCCCTCCATTTTTGTATTTCTGAAATCAATATTTGTCTTACAATCCATATCATTTTCCAGTTATTTTGGCAGAATTATTTTTCCCCCAATGGTAAATAAAATAATGTAGCATCTTATAATCAGCGACTTCTCAGATTTGATGAAATACGGTTTAACTGACCAGGGCCATTGCTGGATTAAATGAAGTAAGATGAGGCATGCAGAACTCTACAGATGCCTATCTAACTTGGCTGCGGCGGGCCCTTTCCCCTGTGATTCCTTAATGGAGAGCATGAGCATGGGTAGGGACTTGGAATCCTGCCTCCTCACTTGATGTCTAGGGCTGCCCATATCCGCCTTGCTTCCTGCCAGGTATTGAGCACCTGTGTGTCCAATGGTGTGCTAGGTACAGGGCTCCTGGGGTGAAGGAATATCGCCCCCAAGGAGTTCAGAGTCCAGTGGGGAGAGAGAGCAGCACACACCTTTATAAATTACTGTGATGAGTGCTCCAAGCACAGAGAAAACGCACCCAGCGCAGGTGGGATGAGCATGAGTGGGGAAAGCTTCGCAGAAGGAGCCTCTTGGGCTGAGTCCTACGAGATGATGATGGGTTTGCTAGGGAAGTTCAGAGTTGGCACTTTGAAGAAATTACAGTTGGGAAAATCATACTCTCCTGTGACTCCCTGGTTTCCTTTCCCTGACCCAGCTCTGATGTTCCCAGGGCTGTTGTGGAAGGAATCACGCAAGCTCAGACTGACCACTGCTACTGGGCTCACCCCAAGCCATAGTCATGTCTTTCTTCCTGTGCCCTGGGACTCCTCCAGCTCTGTGGGTGCTTGCCAGGCCCCTGTACAGGAGCATCCTTGCAGTGCAGCCCTCAACTAAGGGGGCAGGTGTGGGAGCTGGTGGATCAATTCCCCAAACGCCCATGTTTTTTTGAAGCTGACAATTCCTAAGAATGTTCTGTGCGGTGGATGTGAGAGCCTACTGCTCTCACAGTAGCAACCTCAAAGCACATTTTTATTTTAGCTTTTCTCCTTTTGTCACTCTCCTGGCTCCTTTACTCCAGTCAGTTCCCCAGCAGACCCACTTGCAACAAAGCCCTTGTCTCAGCCTCTGCTTTTGTTAGCAACCCAAACTAATTCACTGCTGAAAGTTTTTCCATAGTAATTACTTAAAGCTTGAATTGAGGAGATTTAGAATATGCTGTAAAACTGTCTCAACAAAGTGGGTCCGAGAGATGGAGATGGAGAAGATGAGTAGGTTAAGAAAGGCATTAAGGCAAAGACGACCAAGAGCTAACTAGACAGAAGGCACGTATGCGCACGCGTTTGTAAGCCTGTGTGGTTCATGCAGGAAAATACTATTTGAGTAGATTCAGTGCAAGCCACTAAGGCCAGAATAGTCCAGGTGAGAAAGGAAATGTAGAAGCTTAAAATGCCCAGTAAAACTTTCAGGAAAACCCATAAATAAATGATTTAATTGTTGGATGGTTGAAGGAGAGCATGTAGAGAGCAGCGTTCAAAAAATAATCACGATAGTGAGTTGAATTTATGAGGCTGTGAAGGAAGTATATTAGTAATTAATAGAAATAATTTGGTGTTGGTTATGTGGCATTGGCGTGTTGCCAACCAGAAGTTAGAAGGAAATCACGATCTTCTTCTTTATGTATTTACATCTAATCAGAATTGTATTACGATTAGACTTCAGCTTGCCACATGGTCCAGCAGAACTGGCAGTGAGGATGGAAACGTTTTGTGTCTGTGTGGTCTGAAACGGTAGCCACTAACCACACGTGGCTATTGAGCTTGTGTTGCACATGAGTGCAACTGAGAAACTAGATTTTTTTAATGTTACTTAGTTTCAATTACCTTAAATAGCCAAATATAGCTACTGGCTGCTTTATTGGACAGTCAATTTAGAGTGTAAGGGAAGGATCCAAAATATCAAAGTCTGTTGTCACCTCTAGAGAAACCCGGGGCAAAGGATAGTTCGATTCAGAGCACACCAGAGGGTCCTCATATCCCAGGGATCACTGGAGTGGCATAGAGAGTGTCAGAGGGAAGACCTGCCAGCTGCCTTGAAGGGTACAGCAAGTTTCCAAAGGGTGTCGGTCATTGCTGAGAGAGCGGTGTCTTTCTTAGAGGGCATATGAGGGCCACGTAGAAGGGGGCAAAGCTGCTCATGCTTCCGAGGGGTCCTGGACTCCTGGCAGCTGTGTTCCTGTTGATTTTCAGGGCCCCCTGTGAAAAAGCCACCTAAGCCTTCAGAGACTGCTGGTGTTCTGGAAACCAGACGTGGCCCTGGAGGAGCCTGCCCCTGCCTGTCCCTCTGCGCTCACTTCCTTGGTGGAGAGAATAGAGGCTGTTTCTCCACAGAGGGAGAACACCCACCCATGCCTTACTATTCTTGAATCAGTTGAAGTGTTGGGTACGCATGTGACCCTAGCACGTGTACCATTTTCTTCAGCAGAAGTCTTGTTTCATGGGTAAGTCAGTGAACTTGGAGTGGCTGCTCCTTTGATATAGCAGTGAAGCTTTGTGCCTTAATTTTCTCCTTTGTAAAATGGGCATACTTGCTCATGAGATTGTTTTAAATAAAACATGAGATAATGAATGCAAAAGCAGTTTGTAAATGTGAAGTGTTATTTTGGCGGCTGACTGTATAGAACCTAATTAGGGCATGTCTTGGTCAGCATTTTTGCCTTTGCTCAGGCTTAGATTGCTTAAATACTGTAATGGAAAATATGAAAATGCTCATATGACATGGTTCTTAATGTCATCCTCATACTGCTGAGGTTTACACCGGGGGACTGGGTGTGGAATCCTGGGGGCGATGACCGTGGAGGCTGACATTTAGCTCTCATGCCGGGGTCCGCAGACTCTCTGTGAAGAGCCCAGTGGTAAATATTTAGGCTTTGTAGGCTTTATACTGTCTCTGTCACCTCTTCTTCTTTCTGTTTGACCTTTTAAGAAATGTGAAAACATTTTCTGCTTGTGGCCATCCAAAACAGGCCCTGCTCACGTTTGACCCACAGCTCAAGTTTGCCGACCACTGCTCTAGACCTGCTCTGTCCATTGTGGGAGCCACTGACCACACATGCTTATGTAAATTCAAATCGATTAAAATTAAGTACAATTGAAAATTCAGTTCCTCAGTCATGTTGGCCACGTTTTGAGTGTCCAGAAGCCACCTGTGGCTGGCAGCTACGGAATTGGGCGGCACAGACACAGAATATTTTCCATACGTGGGAAATTCTACCAGGTCACTCTGCTCTGGAGTTTAGTAGAATCCTAACTTTGCCACTAACCAGCCTTGTGGACTTACACCAGTTATTTATTATTCCTGAACCTCTGTTCCCTCAGCTGTACAATGGAAATTACAGCGTTACCTCTCTCAAGGATGTGGTGAAGATTTAGTGAATGTAAAGTGCTTATCACAGGGCCATTTACACTCAGTAAATGTTAGCTATTAATATAGAAACAGATACATTTCAGTTACTGCTAGTTCTAGTAAAGCTTAACTTTTTAAAATGTTATATTTGGATAACGATGTCCTTTTTTACAGGACATCTGTGAAGTAAGAGACTATGTTTTCTTTTTAGTCTTAGTAGTTGACCTGTGAAAGCAAAGTGTTTCTCTAAGCCCCGAGCCGCATTACCACACAGAATAGGTACGTTCTTGTTGTCTGTCATTTCTAAGACTTGTTTTCATTTTAACCTTCCATTCAGGTGAATTCTCACTCTGTGGTAATGTCATGAAAAAAATCCGTGGTAAATATTTGTTCAGCTTAGTGGTGAGAGTAGAGATAAAGGTTATCTCACAAGAGACAATGCTTTGCAATCAGAATTTCAGAGTAAATTGTTGCTTTACTTTTGCTTATGAAGGAGGTGTAGCCAACACTATATTGATTAGCTTCTCCTTCAGCACTAGTATATTTTGTTGCTGAGCAACAAGACTTCTTTTATATATTGTAATGAGCCAAATGTGATGTCAGGAGGTCAACGTGTTGGGTCATGGGCCTCTCAAGCTTGGCGTTGCTTTCTTTCCCCCCCATGGACAGCTGTCAGCCATGGGTCCGTCATGGGAATGTGTGCATAGGCCACAAAGAACAAAATCTTATGCCTTTCAATGCAAAGAGATCATGGTCTTTAAATGCTAATGTTATCAGCTGATAATGGCAATATTATTAGCAATCTCAAATGAACCCCTGATCAATTTAATTGTATGATTTATATACTCATTTTTGTTTCCACGCTGTGTACATCATACTATTAGAATCCAAGAAACGTCCCAATCACTGACAGAAATGAAGGTGGTTGGATACTGGCTTCTCGTATCCCGGGGTATGGGTGATTATTTCAAAGTTACAAAGTTAGGTGTATAGAAAAAGATAATACCCAGCTGAAATAACACTGCTTATAAAGAGAAGGCCTTTGGTTTGTTTGTCTTTCAATTTGCACACCCAGGTGTTTTGTTATTTCCCCTCTGACGTGTGCCTGGACCTCTGGCTTCACCGCATGGATGGATTCCTTGTCATCATGAGCTGGTGGGACTGAGGGGGCCCCACTGGAGACGTTCCAGCCTCTGGGACAGCAGGTGGGGTGGGGAGGCGCAAGTGCTGGCAGGTGAGAGCCCGAGGAAAGCTTCTAGTGCAGGTGCGCCTGTGCAGATCCAGCGTTTCAGGAGCGAGCGAGCTGCACTGACAGGCTCTTGGAAGCAAGTTAAATGCGATAACACAGTGACTCTACGCCCTGGAACAGAGTTAGTAAGAACCAGTCTCTCATAACCATTGATAAAAACAAATCAGAGTGGTAACAGACCCAACTGGCACTGTAATTTCCAGGGCATAGTGAGCACTCAGCAACCATGCGCCAGGTACCAAGGTCAAAAACATGCCTGAGTGATCTTCCTGAATACGTACAACGACCCTATATATTCGGCACTATTGTTGCTATTCCCATTTCACCGATGGCAGAGCGGACGGAGGCTTAGACAATGTAACTTGCCTGAAGTCACATGTTTTAACCAGTAGCAGAGCTGGATTCACCCCTAGCTGGTCTGCCGGCTGATCCTGTGGTCTCACCGACACACGTGGGCTCTCTTCTTGTCTCTGCCACTCACTGACTTCTGACATAGGTACGTGGCTTTAATGCTCTGGGCCTCCTCTGGGAAATGCGTGGTTTGACTAGACTGCTCTAAAGTCCCTTTGGTCATTGCCATGCTATGATTTTTTTAGATCGTCACCTTCCCTCAGCACCTTTACTCGTTTACCTCAGTTGAGCTCCACAAGGACACAGGTCATATTTGTGTGGCACTTGGCGAGGCTCAGTCAGTCCTGATGGGTAAACTGAACGCTTTATCGTTCCGTGTTGGCAGGAGCTTGGGAACTGGCCTCTGGGGCAGTGCTGATGCTGGAGAACGTTCTCTCCTTGAAGCAGGATCCTTCATTGGAGGGTAATTTCTTTTGGATCCTATTCTTCATCAGTAAGTCGCTGTTATGGTCAGCTGTGTCCTCCAACAAATGTCGTTCCTTGTATGCCCAGGAGTTAGTCTTTTGCTTTTGCATTAGGCCTTGACCCTTTCTTTACCTCTGTCTCTTTGAATCTTTTTCCTATCTCCATCCCAGCTTTCCCCTAAACAACAGAGATTGAAATGCTCAAGCTTTAAGGAAAAAAGTACAGGCGTACATTAGTGATAATGTCTAGAAGGCTGTCTTTGGTCAGACTGTAATTTGTAAAGAACTTTTTCACTGGTTCTAGATATGTTAAGTACCCAGGCTCCCACCAGCTCCAGCAGGGCTTAAGGATTCAGTAGGGTCGATGTCTACTATTGCATCGACTAACCTAATGTAATTAAATTTTATTCCATGGACAGAATTATTTGCTCTGTAACATTTGACAGTACATAAAGTCATCATTACAGTTTGTTCTTATTCACATGTTCATGCCTCAGAGAGATGAGTGCTTTTGCAGTACAGTGAAGAACAGTGTGGAAGAAAACATTGTAGATTTTTGTTTGTTTGCCATAGATCCCTTTGTTGAAAGAGAGCAGGTTTAATGGAGCATGCGAATTTTATTGTAGACATGTTGAATTTGAGGCGCTTCTTGGAAATCTCATGTTTTTGCAGAGCCTCAGCCATTGTCTGTGGGAGAATCATCAACCCCGACTTCTCTTGCAGCCTCTGGCTCTTTCTTAGCTGTCAAATATTTCACCCTTTGCATATCTAAATCTGGGCCCATCACTTCTGCCTGCTTTCCCTAGACACACACATGTACACACCCCTTTCTTTTCCTGGTGTTCTTATTTCTGTTAATGTTTTCATTCAGTTCATTTAGTAAGTATTTATTGAGCTCTTACTATGTACCAAGTACTTTTTTAGGCACTGCGTGTATATCAGTGACTAAAACAAGATAAAACTCTACCTTTCTGGAGCGTATAGTCTTCTGGGGGTAGCAATCCGGAAGGCAAATGAATAAATTATATTGTCTAGTGCGGTAAGATTATAAATGATAGAGTGAAAAATGAAGCAGGGAAGGAGGATAGCAAGTTCTGAGTGTAGGGTGAGGGTATTTCAGTTTAGGACAATCAGCCGATGCCTCACTGGGAGGGTGACATTTGAGGTTCCAGTGGTGTCCTCACATTTGAATGTATCCGTGACTCTCCATCTCCAGTCAGTTGACAGATCCCGTCGGTTCAGCCCGTGTGATGCGGCGGTTCCGTCTCGTTCCTTCTCTCTATTCACAGCGCTGTGGCTCTAGCTCAGGCCCCATCACCCTTTCCTGTGCGGGCGTCTTAGTTCCAGATGGCTCTACCAGGACTAGTCTCTTTTAAATCCGATTTTTTGATTATTCATTGACGGCATATAGAAATGTTTTTACATTTTATGTATAGTAAACTTATATCTGAATACATAGGTTATGAAAGTTTTGTAAATTTTAATAGATTTCCATTATTGGGAGTTGAGAAGTATACAATAAAATTATGCACATAATGATAATTTATTAAGGTATTATTTATGTAAAATAATACTCATCCATTTCAAGTGCGTAATTTGATTTGGGTAAGTATATATAGTCACACAGCCACCACAGTCAAGATAAAGTTCTCTCAAACTAAAAACCTTCCTCGTGGCTTTTTCAATTGTCCCCTCTCTCCATCCCAGCCCCAAGCAATCACTGATTTGCTTTCTGTAACTAAAGTTTGTCTTTTCTAGAATTTCCTATAAATGGACTCAATGTGATGCATAGACTTTTGTGCTTGCTTTCTTTCATTTTCTCAGTATTTTTGAGATTCATTCATGTTGTTAATATTTTCTTCTTTATAATTGCTGAGTAGTATTCCATAGTGTGGCCATATCGCAATTTGTTTATCCATTCTTCAGCTGATGGACATTTGGATTGCTGCAGTTCGGGGCTGTTATGTGTAATACTGCTATGAACATTCACGTACACATCTTTGTGTGGATGTATGTGTTCGTTTCTCTTGCATAAATACTTAGAACTGGGAGTGAAGGGTCATGTAGAGCTGTATGTTTAATTTTATAAAATACCATTGTATTATTTTCCAAAGTGATTGTACCACTTTGTATTCCTGTTTTCTTTAGTCAACCCTAATTTCTGTTTCCAGCACTATCCTACCCTCTCTCTCACTAGTGCCTTTAACACTCACTACTTTTGTCCTTACTCAGTGTCATGGGGCTAATATTACTCTTATAACACCTCAAAAGTAAGTATAAATCACAAGGAATTCTATTAGAGTGATATTCCATCGGATTAGCAGGATTTTCTTAACATCCGCCTCATGAGGTTGTTGTAAAGATTTAATAGGATAGTATCTTGACTTTCCTAGCTCAAGAGATGAGTTGAGTTAGACTCTGAGGAAATAAAATGGTAAAATGTATTATGTAAACATTGATACATCATTACTGTTTACTGCTGGTTTTGTTTAAATGGGCATTTCCTCACAGCTTTGTTTTAAGCACAGATTTTCAATTCTACCAGCAATATAATCCTATCAGCAAATATTTATTGAGTATCTGCTATATATTAAGCATTGTGGTAGGACTGTAAATGCTAGTGTTAGCAGTTGGCGTATTTTCTATGAATTTTAATGTATTTTCTAGTCAACATGTGTTTATCAAGTCCCTCCTGTGTTCTGGGCCTAGTATAAGGCAGTGACTGTGTGAAAATGAAGATGCCAAGGACCTTACAGTCCAGGAGAGCTGGTCAGCGAGGTTGATTTGGTGGCCAGTAATCCCCGCGTGGAGTGTTGAATGTGGCAGGAACCAAGGCACACAGGCAGCTCTGGGGGTCGCCAGGTGGTTCTGCCTGGGGATGTCAGAAGAAGCTTCCTGGAAGAGTAATGCTGGGAGAATTTTGAAGGGCAAGAGTAAGGAGAGGGTGTTTCAGAGTGTGCAGGGTAAGGCAGGGCACAGAGGCGTCTTCGAGAACTAAAGTATAAAACATTTCTGTGTGCTCTTCCATCCGAATTGTGGAACGCAGAATGCTGTTGGAATCAAAACTTGACAGATTTTAGAGGGACAGGACTGTATCTGATTTCCTCTGATTTTATTTTTGTGACTCTACTCTTTTCTTTATCTCAGCACTGACCCAGATTATTTATGTTAACTTCATGAGCACATTTGCTTCCTTTTTGGTGATTATTAAATGCACTTGTAGCCATGTAATTTGATTATTTCAATGTCTTTGTTACATAATTGGAGCCCAGCTTAATGTAGTCTAAACAGATACTTTATTCTAACTTGGCAAATTCTGTGTTGCTAAACCAATTTGTTCTTTTTTTCTGCACTTTTTTTTTTTTTTTTTTTTTAAGAGATGAGGTCTTGCTATACTGCTCAGGCTGGAGAGCAGTGACTATCCACAGGCCTGATGGTAGTGCACCGCCGACTCAAACTCCTGGGCTCAAGCGATTCTCCTGCCTCTGCCACTGTGCCCAGCTTCCCGTGCAACCTTTGCTCATTTGTTTAGTGACTGTAGCCAGCTTGTGCTGCCTTAGGCTCAGCAGATCTCACTCCTGCCCTGCCACCCACCACTTTAAGGTTTTCAGCTTTAAAAGTGTGCCTTTGTGGGATGGAGCTGATGTTTGCCTCTAATCTTCCTATGATACAGTCCCAATGGCTTGCAAAGGCACCTACACGTTTGTTTTTTTTTTTTGACTTTTTCTCCTGGAGTATATACTCAAAAGTTTAAGTAGTTAGTGACTACTATTTGAATCAGGTTTTGTTTTACAAAGTAGAATTCTAGACTTTAGAGCCATAACATTTTGAAAAGAAAGAAGAAACCATGGTGATCATACAGTCCAGCCATTCTTGATTTTACGAACAAGGCTAGAAAGTTCAAGAAGCCTACCGAGGTTGCACAGCCAAGGGGCTGGAATCCCAGTCAGTGTTGGTTCCCCACTGCCTTGTTTCTCAGTGAGTTCACACATTTGAAGCTCTGCTACATTTAGGTGCCCTTCATGTGTCCTCATTCCCATTGCTGATAGGAGCAAAGTAGTTTGGGTGTGCATTGGAGAGACGTACATGTTTGTGGACGGTGGTCCTCTACCTGATGGGCAAACCCCATTAGTAGGTTCATGCTTGCTAATCCTCTTCTCTCTCTTCCCACCAACACCTTTTCTACTTCGGGTATTCTCTCCTGTTGTATCGTTCACATTTATCCTGCTTTGTCCTTCCTGTGTCTCCCTTGCCACGTCGCCTGTACGAGTTCACATGTTTGATGAACGAACTTTCAAACAGTCTGTACCAAGAGGCTTTATTAGTTTCCTTTTTCTCTCTCCCCCTTTTCCCCTAGAGCTAGTTCAATGTGTCCTAATGCTCTGAAATGTCAAAAGAAAACTAGATGAGGAAAAAGTAATAGAAAATAACTCTATTACAAGCTTCTTCATGGTTCAGATTCATCTTTCTTTTTGACCCTTTTAAACAAATGAACATGTTGGCCCATTTAAGGGGGTAATTGCTCTTCTCCTCAGAACACAGTCCCTAAAATGACTAGCTGTGTGAGGTTGTGCATTCTGGTGACAAAGGTCGGCCAGAGTGGAGAACTTTGTTGTTTTCCTTCCCTCCTTCTCATTGCCTTCGTTTTCTACCCTTTTAAATAATACAGTCTTTTTCCAACTACAGAAACTGTAGAGGTCAGAAATGTGACTCAGGTTAAACTCAGTGAAAATTGTAGCCACCTTAAATTAGGATGCACATTTCTTGCTTCTGAGCCAAGGTAGTGTTGCCAGCTGGAAGGTGTAAATTTGTCGTCATTTTCTGCCTTTGCTTCGTCTTTTATTTCCTTTTATGCATTGTCATAATTCTTAAACTTTATTGTTTTTCTGTTATTCTCTCCCCTTGGTAAGCCCCTGTGCTCCCAGTGGAACCAGAAGAGATTGTACATGGGGCTTTGACATTGTGCCAATGGTTTTCTATAATTAAAAGTGAATTGGAAATGGGAGCACTGCCTGTGTTCTCCCGATGCTTCTGGGGTCTAGTCTAATAGAAACATGAAAAAGTACAAAAAAAGAATCTGGAGGTAGGAAGAGAAAATGGAAGCATGTTCTTCAGGCTAACGGGTTCCTAATAGAACATAAGCTCTTAAGCCTTTGGGTTATCTATTCCAAATTTGCTCTTTTCTTTGGGTCAGGAGATCATCAGTTAAGTTTTATCCAAAATTAAACCAGTAATGCTGAGGTGTTAGTTCACGCAGCTTATGATTGGCTTGATCCACACTAATTATCTTGCCAGTGGAAGTAATCAGGAGCACAGACCATACTAGGACAATTTGGAATCCGAGGGAGGTTTTTATTTAAGTTCTCATGCTCTAACAGGAGTAGTAAATAAATTACAACTTGCATATCAGACCTAATTGACTGGTTGCCTGGAGAACAGGGTGGTAGACTGGCGATCCTGTCAAAGTATTGCAGTATTGTGAGCCCCGGCACCCACCCCGGCAGCTAACCAGCCCCTTCCTATCTGCATATGGCAGGAAACCCGTCTCATTAAAGTCATCCCAATTACTGTGACCTGGCTTTCCATTGTGATCTCATGCGGTCCCCCTCTCCCCATTCTTCTAACTTTCTGCCCAATGACTTTGACCACATAAAATGATATATGTCCTTTTCTTCTTATCTTTTTTGGGGGAGGGGTTAATGCTCTATTTGATATTCAGTTTTTGAATATGTTGCATGTTTCTCTAGTTGCTCTAGCAGAGCATGTTGCTCAAGTGGTTCTCTTGTCACTTCAGTATTTTTAGATGACAACTTTGGTGTTGGAATTAAAGGAGTCAGTATAAGATTGTTAAAGGGAGACTTTATGAGATGTTCAGGATTAAGAACATTTTGTCAGCAAAGTAGGGAGAGGTTTTGAGAAATTAGTGAATTTGCCATACCTAAAAGCTGGACATCTGTGTAGAGCATATAAGGGAGGAGTGTGTGTGTGTGTGTGTGTGTGTGTGTGTATATTAGTTTGCTAGGGCTGTCATAATAAACACCACAGGCTGGGATGCTTAAATGGCAGAAATTTATTTTCTCTTAGTTCTGGAGATCAGAAGTTTAAAATCAAGGTGTTTGCAGGGTCGGTTTCTCCTTTGGCCCCTCCCCTTGGCTGGTAGATGGTCACTTTCTCCCTGTGTCCACACGAGAAGGATCTCTTCAGCCCAGGAGTTTGAGGTTGCAGTGAGCTATGATGACACCACTGCGTTCTAGTCCCAGCAACAGAGCAAGACCCTGTCTCAAAAAAAAAAAAAAAAAAAAAGCTAAGAATAACATCCTTATAGATGGTATTTATAGAAGTATTGAGACTTAAATGTGTGTGAAGATTTTGGAAGCTCCAAATCCCTACTTGTAAGAATGGTAGCATGATTTTCATTATTATATCACATAAAATATAACAGTAAATATAATGATTATTATAATATAAAACTGATAACACTTGAAATGACTGAGTCTACATGAGGAAAGAAGGCATTTGACTTTGAGTCTTGTTTGCAGAGTCCCAGAGAAACTAGTCTATGCAGAGAAAGGAATCCAAGTGTTGGGCAAGGCCGGTGGCCAGCAGCACTGCAACTCTGCTGAGTTCGGAGCAGTTCTGAAGTAGTGGATCTTTTTGCCAGGCCTGTTAAGAATGAAAATTTTAATATGGGACAAAGGACAAACTGCACAGTATCTGAATTGGTTGGCTGTCATGGATTAAATGTCAGAAAAAATGAGTAAAAGGAACATTGGGTGTTTATTTTGTTAATAATAGAAATCAAAATGTTTTGCCAATGAAACATCATTTTACACTTTCAGTTAAAAGCCTGTATTAGCTATTACCATGGTACATAGGTATTGAATAATACTACTGGAAAATGAATGCCAGTTGTATCGTTCAAACTTCTTATAGTTCCCTAAATATATATTACATGTTTCCCTCAGTGTTCTGATTGAGAGCTATAGATGTAGGAAATTTTAATGTCCGTAGTTTCATTTTAAGTAGAATTTTAGGAAATGTTTATTTTAAAAATGTAATCCCTTAGTTTATTCTGCTCTACCCTAAATAAGTAATTCATTAACCTTCCGGTGTAATAGGAGCGTGAGCATTTGCAGGCAATTAAATGTTTTACATTATCATTCATTGTGAATTAACAAATAGCTTTCATCCCTCTTTCCCCAGACTGCTATAATATAGGGATTGTGTAGCTAGTTATATAGCTCTAGAGCCAGTTTTGAGAGGGATAGATGTCTTCTCCAAACCCATCTGCTTTAGCTGCCTATGCTGGGGACCTGGGCAGGGTGGGGGACTCGCTGGGGTGTTTAGGGCTTACATATTTGTTGAGTTAGGCAGTTTGATGCTACTTATACTTTCACTGAATGGAATCTAGGACAAATCTTAAAGGATGAGAAATGACTTAAAAGTTTTTTTCATCTTTCAGGGTTCTAAATTGGAAACGCAACCTCCTCTGATGATAAAATAGTCAGTTGTAGATTATCTTCGAAGACATGATTATTTGGATGATAGAGTTTTCTCTTTATCTTTTCCCCTTGTCCTTGTCACCAGGCTTTTAGCTGTTTCTTTCCAAGTCACTGTTCAAGAGCATCAGCAGGGGAAAAGAAATGCCAAGGTGAATCAGATTGGCCAAGTTAACTATTTGACTACAAGATGTCTGAAGGAGCTTATTTTACTTACCATAAAGCTGAAGTTGTTTAGATCTTTTTACTTTTGTGTTTCTTCTCTCAATTTTAAGTTGCTTGGGGAAGGGACACAGCAATGAACAGTGTCCCTAACACCAGCAAAGTGACTGTGCACACCAGGCACTCAGTAGATGTTGGCTACATCGAATTGTTGAATTAGATTTACAATCCATGTATTTTTTGTTTTTAGTTTTCACAGAGAGTACAGTTGACTTTGTCTTGCCTATAACTGACTCCTCCATACTTGCTCAAAGCAGCTATCACTTTACCACCAGCATTTAGCCACTTTTTAGATTGAATCTGTCTCTTTTTGGCAGGATGGCAGCATGAAGAGAAGATAAAGATTGCTGAGTTAAGAAGAGGAACTCCTCAGTTGAATTGGGAGGACCTATATATAACATAAGTAAACCAGGATGCTAGAAATTGAAGTGTGGCAGTTGCATTTTCATTGAGGCAAGCAGTGCCTTTTTCTTACTGAAGGAGTCTTGGGCGAGGCTTGCATTGGTAAAGGCTGCATCCGACTTTGTGGCAGTTCTTTAACCTGCTTTGGCCAAAGTGTACCCCAAGGAACCTGGAAGATTAGAGCAAACACCTTGTGTTCAGAGTGAAGTATCTTGGAAATAGAAAGAAGGGAAGCAAGTCAGACAGTGTGGTATTTCCCTGGTGGGTTCCTTAGGGAGGTCAGTCACGTCTTCGCTTCATGAGATGAGGACTGCACTTTAATGTCCTTCAGCCCAGGAACATGAGTGAATTGGGGCAACGTGAGGAAAGGGAGAGAATGGAGTCGGAAGGCTCAGTTTCTGTTCTCAGATCTACCACTAATTGGGCCTGCAACCTTGGAGCAACTCATTTAATCTCTCTGAGCCCCAACATGCTCATCCACGAGTGAGTTAAGTCTATTGATAGCTAAAGATTGGGCTCTTAAATTCTATGCGTTTAGAAAACTCAGAGTTCCCTTAAGTTCTCCATAGAACTCTCACTGTTTGCTATAGTTTAAACTTTGGGATCATTTTCTCCCAATTTGCTTCCCTTTGGCTTGTTGATGTCATTGCATGCAGAAATAGAAAACTGGTACAAAGCCATTTATCTAGTTCTGTATGCCAGAATATCTTTGGTGAGATCATAAGTTGTTCTTTTACTTTTTAAAACTAAATCTGACTCAAATAGTAGTCACTAACTACTTTAACTTCGGGGATAGCAATGGCCTACATTTCCTGTTCCTTTTGTTAGTTTTCAACTTTCCCGTGTCACTGCTTCCTTTTCAGTGCTCTCTCTTCCTTCTGCGTACATTAATACAAGGGGCATCCAGATTTTGGCAGAAGCAAATGCCAGTTGTACCAAGCTGACGTAGCAATTCTAGGGGCAGTGTCCTTTGCAATTGTGTTGTTTAATGAAGATATAATTTTTACATAATTCTTTGCATCAGCAGTTTTGCCACTTGACATCATTTAAAAAGTCTATTGAGTATCTGATCCAGTCCTTTGTTATTTAATTGTGCTGCCTCCCTCCCTCCCTGAAACACTATTTTTTCTAGCTTGGAAAGATGTGTGTGGTACAGTGAGAAGTTCTGGTGACTCGGGTACTGCATTTTCTTCAGCGTCTTGGGAAAAGGCTGACGTGGAGGCTGGGGAAGTACTCGTGGAATGCTCCTTCTCTCCAGGCTGCCGATAGCTGCTGTGGCTGTGCTGAAGCAGAATGTAGACCAGATAAGACTTAAGGAGGAAGATAGCATGTGAGGAAGTGTCTCTCCCAGACAGCCCAAGGGAAACCAAGGCCAGCCTAACCAGCAGAGGGTGGGCAAACCAAGGTGCTTCAGATGGAGGCTTGCAGAGGAGAAGCCCGGGCGGTTTCCTTCCAGTGTTTTTTCATCGGAGCATGGTACAGGGCAGGCCCGTCTGGCAGCACGCGGAGGCTAAGGAGGATGCCACGGTCAAGGGCACAGACTCTGGAGTTAGGCAGACCTGGGTTTAATTTCTAACGGACACAGGGTGCTTTGGTTGTAAGAAACCAATTTTGGCTAACTTAAATTTTCTAAAAAGGAGGAGAGGAGGGGATATATTAAAAGGACACAGCAATTCACAGAACTGGTAAAAGAGTTGAAAGGATGAAGGACAGGACGCAGGTAGCTCCGGTATCTAGGACAGCCGCTTCAAGGTGGGGCCATCGGAATGACTCGGAACAAAACATTTTCTATCTTTGTGACATTTCATGCAAGATCCAAATCCCCAAGAGAGAGATGACTGGTCTGGCCTTTCTCTTTTGGAGGTGGGCTGGGAGGGAGGGACGTGGTGATTAATAGACGCAAGATTTGGTCACCCAAAGAAAACTGGGCTATGCTTGGGGGGTGGTTAGGTTTGCTAAACAGGCCAAATCAACAGATGTGTATGATATAAATGAATATTGCCACACGGCATCTTAGTGTCTAAACCTCAAAGACTTTAAATAATACCCGGACTACCTCAGCCTTGTACCCAAGAAAACCAAGGCACATAAGTCTGATGAAGAGATAGTACCTACTTCAGAGATGTACTCACTGGGGGCATTGAAAAAGATATCGCCTGTAAAGCTCTTAGCATATGCCTTGTGGTGAATACATTTTCTTATCAGAGTCATGAACTGGTGGGTGACCACACATCTCAGTTTTCCCAGGACAGTCCCAGTTAATGCCTTTATACTGTCCAAATTAGCGTTGTCTTGAATTTGTCATTTTTGAAACAAAGTATCATTGTTATAGGTTGCATTAAAATATGCCAGAATGGACTTGTTAGACTTTGCTTTGTACTTCGGCTTGCCAGGGTGCCCTCCAGTGCTATCTAAATCTGTCCAGCAGTGACCTTCCCCTCTTCTCCCAAGCCTTTTAAGGTACAGCTGAACCAACACCTTCTTGAAGGACAGCATGCAGGTGCTCTTGATAAAAGAGTGTGCTGAGACACCAGTGGCTGGAGCAGTTAACTCCTCCCAGTCCAACATGGTGTGGGACAAGTACTCGATACCTACCAACCTTGTTGTCTATCAGCCAGCTATGCTTCCAGGGTACAGGAGCTACTGGCTTTTAGTCAGATGAAGCCATGAGAACTATAGCAAATTATAGTGGAAATATGTGTGGAGAGAGGCCTAGCAGTTCTATGGCAGAACCTATAGATGCAGAGAATAGTCGGCATGCCCTTGCTACAGAGGTTAGTCACATTTTATAGGATGTACATCTGAAGCCATTTATTTATTTTGCTTTTTGGAATTTGTTTACTTTTTAATAAACTCTTTTGGTAGCAATTACTCTCCCCCCAAAAATACCTTTTTAAGGAAAAATGAATTACTGGATTTCTCAAGAAAGTTGGTATTGAATGTGTCAATATTAACCATTCACATAAAAGTCATAACGATATCATTGGCCATATTTCCAAAAGAAATAAATCTGTTGAAGAAGCCTTTAATATTATCTTAAAAATTCCAAAGATAAGAGTTATAATACAGTACTTTTACATATTGTTTTTGAAAAATGGCTTTTTGTTTAGATCAAATAACTGTCATTATAAGATAATTTTTAATAGCCAAAAAATAACAGATGTTGGCGGGAATGTGGAGAAAAGGGAACTCATACAATGTTGGTGGGAATGTTAATTAGTACAACCTCTATGGAAAACAGAGTGGAGACTTGTCAAAGAACTAAAAATAGAACTAGCATTCCAGCCAGCAGTCTCATTACTGGGTACCTACCCAAAGGAATAGAAATCAATGTATCAAAAAGATATCTGCACTTGTATGTTTATTGCACATTTATAGTAATTCACAATAGCAAAGATATGGAATTGACCTAAGTGTCCACCAGTGGACGAATGGATGAAGAAAATGTGGTGTATATACACGAGGGAATACTATTCAGCCATAAAAAGAATGAAATCCTGTCTTTTGCAACAACATGGATGGAACTGGAGGCCATTATCTTAAGTGAAACAAGCTAGACACAGATAGACAAATACCACATGCTCTCACTTACAGGTGGGATCTAAATAATGTATACACACCTGTATTCTTAGTAGAAGTAGAAAGATAATTTCTTTAAATATATTGGGCCTGAAATATTTATGCATTCCAATAAAAAATAGGGAATTTTCCATTTAGTAGGACTTGCTCTGAGCATATCACATACCCTCAGGCGTTTTCAAAAATTAGAATGGTGTGATCTTCACAGAAGAGCCCGCGAAAGTATCAACAGTTTCCATTTGTACAAAATGCAGCTTCAAAGAAGATTATAGGAAATTTCATGATAATTATGAATACCAAGGTCATATGGAAAATATATACTTTTAGAAAAATACAGGTGACAGAATTAAAAACATACAGTTATGAAACTGATCAAAGTATATAAATATATGCCAAAACCAATTATTGTTTATTTTCCTTTTAAATGTTCATAAAATTAATATAAAGATTTTTTCGGTTTTCCTTAATGTACATGGAATTTTTTAAAGAAATAATTTAGTTTTGGAAATAGCTTCTGAATAAAAGTGATTATATAGATTCATCAACATAAGAAAACTTGTTAGCCAATAAATATTTCAAAAAAATTATATAGTTTTAATTATAGTATTTATAGCACCCACTTTCACTCTCAAAAGTGTCTTGGTGTAAATGATAAATTATGTGGATATTTTATTTACTAATAGCTTTGGTGAGTCTTTAGGTTTAAAAAACACAGTGGGATTCAGAATGTTGGACTTAGATCGCAAGGGTTTGGTAGCCTGGAAACTTACTGCCTTAGGGGTTCCTTGCGTCATCAGCTTGATACTCAAAGTCTGGCTGTGCCTTAGCTATTGTGCTCCACCCTGTCCCCCTTCCATAAGTGATCAGTTCCACTCCATCCTGGACAGCTGACTGTCTAGGAATGGTCCCCTGATCAGGGGAAGCAATCATAATTTCTGCCCAGGAATTTGGATTTAAGACGAGAAATAGTGCTGTCTCTCTTCAATGGCTGAAGCTGTAGGATATGATGCTTGGGAGCATTTAGTGGCCGTGTATCTCGTCCTTTAGACTTGAGGAGATAGCCAGCCTGCAGATAGAAAAAGAAGAAAGCAGACGAAGAATGAGAGGCAGGGTATGTTGCTTTCCTGGGTAGTTTTTCCCGAGGCACCCCTTAGGCTCCACCAGCCATGTTAAAATTTAGAAACGTATTTATTAGCCTTTTGCTATTGTAAATTTGTAAATTCAAGTTTACCTGCTGTCATCGGCAACCAGACCTCCTGAGTTTAAAGCAGATTAAGAATAAGACATCAATGCAAGTGGAGGAAACAGAATATCGACTTTATTTTCCCTAAACTGATGAGACCACGTGGCTTTGCATCAGGAGTGCCTGCTGTCCCTTCCTTTCTGCCTCCGCCTCCCCTGCCCTCCAGCCCAACCAAGAGAGTGGTGGGGTCTGTGCGACAGGCATAGTCTCTCATCTGTCTGAGGTGGAGAGCATGGGGAAAGAAGCAAATTCCCACTGTTTGTGGTCTTTTAATAGATTAGCTCCACCTCATACAGAAATATGGACCTATCAAATAACTTACTTCTCCTACAGGGGCTTAGTAAAGGGCAGGGTGAGAGGTCGGGAGAGTCTCTCTAATAGAAGTTTCTCTGCAGATGGAAACAAAAGGCCAACAGAAAGGAGGCGCCTCACCACAAGTCCAAACTAAAGACTGAACCTAGACTCTCAAGATTGGTAAATGCCTCACAATTGGTCCTATATATGCAACATTTAAATGGGGACAGCTAGGGAGCATGGGGCTGGCTGCCAGCCTTCTTAACAACCACATTATTTTCTGTTTACGATTCTGTGAGATCCCTTCTTATGTGTTGGTTGGGATCACCAAATAAGTTTCCCTGGTTTGTGTCTAGCTCCTCCTACCACTGTGCAAGATTGCTGAAGTGTGTCACTTCTGAAAACTAGCGTTTATGAATGTCAGTGGCATTGCTAATGATGCTTGGGGCCTGGCAAAGACCTGCTTTGGGGGGACAGAGCGGATTTAGCTAATAGAGGTGGCAACTGGTGAGAAAAGCCATCTGCTGCCGTGGTTGATCGTTGAGGCATTCGGGAAAACAGCTAGGAGGAGGATCACTCTGAAAGTTTGTAACAGTAAGATAGCAGGGGGAATCTACTGTAACAATGAATCTTCAGTGTTGCTCTTGGCAATCCAGAGTTTTCCACAGAGAGAGGCTAAAAGGCTAACCATATATTTAAAGACTGACCCCCTTTCCTGGATGTGTGTCTACTGTAAATTGCTTTGATTTTTCAACACAGGATGACTTTTTTCCAGTTTTGCACATTTGAGTGCATGCACACTGCTGTTTGGAGTTTCAGATCTTTCTAAAAACTGATTCACACAGACACCTAACCTCTTTAACCCCTTTCTGCCACCTACCTTCCCTGTGAATACAGTGCTCACAGCCTTTCAAAGACAGAGGTTTTAGAATTTGGCTGCAAAAAAGTGATGGCTCGTAGCACATTAACAGAGTGGCTGACAATAGCAGTCACTTAAATCTGTCATGCCTGACTGGCTTTCCCATTGCTAATTTTGGCCACACTGGCTAACATTTACTTGGGAATCGGGCACACAACTTAGATTTTTATGCTCACAACCCATTTGGGGGTTGAGGTATTATCTCCTACATATGTTGTACCTGTTCATAAAAAGGAAGCTATTTTTTAAAAAGGCTAATGTTTAGCTCCTCTTGACTTGTAATGGCTAAAAAGCAATTTGAATGAAGCATGTTCCTTTTCATGTCCTTTCGGCTATTAATTTTTAGTATTTTCATTTATGATTGAAAAAGCAGTTAAAAACAAAAGTTCCCAGACAAGAGTAAGTAATTGGTGGGCTGGGGTAGAAGGCTGGGGCTCGTGATGGTTTTAAGAGAATGTAGGGAAGGCAGAGAAATTCATCGTCAACGGTTATAGATTTCAAGGGAGGCAGAAATCGTAATTTGAGCCTAATTTCTAAATTAGGCTCTTTTCCAGTGGCCTAGCCCACTTCCTGGCTAGTAGGTCAGTCTCTGTGACCTACTGGGGTGAAGCTGGCACATCCTGATGGCACGTGGAAAGACGACTGGACAAGAGAGCAGAGGGACACAGGAAAGCAGAAAGTAGGGGAGAAAAGCTTCCAGCCTTGCTTTCTTAGGGATTTTACAGCAGGGGTTTATTATTTTGTTAGAATTATAGGACTATATTTATAAATGTTGAGCCTACTAAAATCTGACCATCTAAATGTATGTGTAGCCAGAGCACATGGTCCCCTGGAGGAGTTTTTTTTTCTTCCCAATTTCAGAGTATCTGGTAAGCAAATGATAAAGAGTTTTGGGTTTCTAGATGCAGATAGAAAAAGTGAACAAGGTCTGAGGCTTTATCAAAGCATTGGATACTATTAGGTCTCATAATCAGTTATTAGTTCCTTTACTTATTACCTAGCATTGCAATATATATTGCATATTCTAATGGAGAGTTTTTAACTCTTTAAGGAGATAAAAGACAAAAATTTGAAATATCTCGAAAACAGTTAAGTGAGTGATATAAACCACGAGTACAGTGTGCACTGATGGGAATTTTTGCCCAGAGTGTGGGTGGTCCACGTGTTGAGATCTGGCATAATTTTGGATGCTACATCTAAAAGGGGATCATCCCAAAGATGAATTCCTCTCAACAGAATCTCTCTTGTAGTCTTTATCCTACTTTATTTTTTGCCACCATTAGAATCTATAAAGTGAGCAGATAATTTAGCAAGAAATGACCCTCAAGTGAGTGAGTACTGGGCAGTGGGGAATCTGTGGATGGCCGGGGGAAGGTCCTATTGAAGCAGTGGGAATAGAGTGGCCGGGGGGCAGGGGTGAAGGGGCTCTGGTGTGAGCAGCGGTGAGGGCGTGAGCCCAGGGGCAGAGGGCAGAAGTGAGACCTAAGTCTGAATTGGGGGCCCTGAAAAGAAAAATTAGGAAATTGGCTCTGGTGGAAACTAAGAGCATGTAAGTTCTGGGGCGTGGTTTGCGTGATTTCGGTAAGTAACCGGAAGAGAGCCAGGCAGCAGTCTGCAGGGTGGGAACTGGGAAGCTGTCCCACACCATGAGGTGGAGAGAGCTTGAATCATAGTTCTATCATTGGAAATGAGGGGGCACTGAGATATTGAGAAGACTTTTGGAGGAAGAAATGACAGTATTTAGTGATAAATATAAGGAAGGAGTCAGCAAACGTTTTCTGTAAGGGGCCAAATAGTAAATATTTTGAGTTTTATGGGCCGGTCTCCAGTCGGTCTTTGTCGGTACTCAGGTCTGCCATGGCGGCGGGAAAGCAGGCAGGACAATGCACGTGTGAGCGGGTGTGGCTGCATTTGTCCCAAGGACCATAGTTTGCTGACCCCTGATAGAAGGAATGAAGAAAAACGTTTTTACCCTTAGGGAATCAAATTGGTCTTTGGGTAAAGACCGGTGACCTCGTAACCAGGGTTTTACTTCACCCAATCAGAATTGCCGTGAACACTTTCTTCCTGAGATACTAAACATGCAGCTTTGCCCAGTTCCATCTGTGCCTGCGTTCCCGGATGTGCAACTCCAGGATGCTCCACCGGTACCTACAGCTGGACCTCCGATGAATGGCTCCTAGCTTACATCAGGTGGCTGATGAAAATGTCGCACAGAAATCTCAATGAACACACTGGAGAAGTGAGCTGATCATGGTAGAATACACGTTGGCCCAGGTTTTTACAGTTCCAGTGCAGCTTGGAAAATGAGGGGCAAACTCAACAGGTGCAGGTGCAGGGAAACGGGTTCTTAAGGATAAAGCAAGAGGTCGCGGTCACTTGTGAGTGGCTCACATTTCCAGGGAGAAGGTGATGAGTGAGAAAAGGATGTCAAGAGAGTACTAAGTCAAGCTTGATGCCGGAGCCGGAGAGCTAAGCGACATCAGTGGGTAGGCTGGGCATCAGGACTGCAGTCTCCTTACAAAGTGGGTGGTTTCTTTATGTGGATACCTGCTGGAGTGTGCTGTTTTTTAAAAAACAGGTTACGGGGAAGAGCATTATGCACAACATCTAAATATACCAAGACATATGTATACTCCTCTATGTGTTTATATATACACATCGTTTCTGGTTTGTTTTCCTGTTGCTCAAAATACATTATGTCACCCAATTTTGTTTTGTCATTTAACGTGGAGCTCTGTATGGTCGTGTTAACTGTAATTTTAGCTGTATGTTTTGTGAGGCCTGCCAGTGTTGGGCTGGAGATTAAGGAGAATGTCAGCTAGATAGATGGCAAAAAGGCAGTGCCACCAGATTTTTACAGGGGAGCCAAAGACTAGGGTTTGGGTTTTTTGTTTGTTTGCGTGTTTGTTTTTTGTTCCTTTAAAAAAATTAAAAATAAAAAACATTTGCCTCTTTTTATTTTTTTAATTTGGTGATTCTGTGGATATCTGTAGAGTGAAGTGTTTCATTGTCCTGCCCTCAGGGATGGCAGAGTAGGGGAAACTCCACTTGGTTCCTTGCCTTCTCCCTGCAGGGCATCATCCTGCCCAGCTTCCTTCTATGGAACCCAGTGGAGCTGAAGCAGTTTCTCTCCTTAAGACCTCAAAGAGCATTTCTCTGAACCTTTCTTTTGCCACAGCCTGGCCTGTCTTTCCCTCTAGCCCTTAAGCTCCCCGAGGCCTCAAAAGCCACGTGCTGGGCCTTGCACATCATAGGTACACAATGCTTGTTGAATGAGTGAAATGATTGTGAGCTTTGATTGCAGTCTGTGTCTTACTCACTTGGTAATCCCTGTGTCTCGGAGGGAGGCCAACACGTAATCAGTGTTTGCTGAATGAGAAGTGAGTACGCGAATGATGAACAAGCGGATGAGCCTGACAACGTAGGTAGTAGAATGGATTTCTGCTTGGTTCCTGAGCCCTACCACCATCCTCTTGTCCTCTCGGGGATTCGCTGCCAGGGGAGCTGAACTCACAAAAGTAGTAACCAGATGGGAAATGAGCTACCGCTTATTAATGGCTGGGCAAATGTCCAGGAACCCCTTTGTCTAAGTTGGGTGTTTTGGGCATGCAAAGTTGGAGCCCACCATTGGGGCATATGCGATGTCTCCTCCTCTCTCTCCCTCATCAGGGCTTGCGAGGACTTGAGGACCAGAGCCAGAGTGCCCCCATGCTCTCCTCTGAGATCAGAAGGTACCGAGGGTCCCTTCACTCTGAAGACACAGTGAGGGGGATGAGAGGCCAGATGGCGCAAGTGTCCCGGGCCCCCACCCCAAACAGGCCCGAATTTGAGTCAAATCAGCAAACGGTAGGAGAGGGAGAGGGGCAGAAGCAATAACGAGAAAGACTAATAGGTGCCAGGGTGAAGATTTTGTACATGAGAAGAGATTTAAGAGATCTTGAGATTTTCCTGCAAGAGAAAATGAGAAGAATGAAAGCATTGGTGCTGAGAGATGGTGAGAAATAACCTATAAATTATACTTAAATAACTTCCTGAATAAACATAAATCATGTAGTTACATAAAATCATTTTAATTTCATTATGTTAATATTAATACATTTTAATTTTCAGGTGCACATGCCTGAAGGCCTCAAGGCTCTTAAACACACAATAATCAAAAAGCTAATTAATCACAAATGGGCAAGTTTCCCAAATAACTCCAGGAACAGTTACAATTAAGAAATAATACCCTTCACACAAAGTAGAATAAAAATACACAAGTAGACAAGTAACTTCATTACAAGCCATAAAAACCAAAGAGAAAAACAGAAGAGTCTCATTTCCTAAGCTAGGTAATGTCTCCAAATGTATTTGGGGAAAAACTGAGGAAAAGGGTAATTTCACAGACCTATGTCCCCAATTGGGCATTTTCTCTGTTTTCTTTATTAAACTCGTGAATCTTGACTTGTGCATCTATTGTATTAACTATTTCTTCTAGCTTTGAGAGATCTGGAAGTCTAATAAGCACCCCTTTTATTTCTCCAAGTGCCTGCTAAGAACCCTGAACAGAATAGGGACGGGTTCAGGGACCTGTACGATGATACAGGAGACTTCTTTGCACACATACACATTCATTGATCAGAACTTTTTGCGTGTATTGGTTCAACAAGTTTCAGATCCATCTAAGTGAACAATGGAGGCTATTTTCCCTCTTTTATAAGTATATCGTAAGAGACTAGCCAAGTGCTTTGCTATAATCAAAATGTGCTTTATCTATGGCATTTTTTTGGCTTACCCACATGGTAATGCAATCACAAGAGACAATAAGAATGGGATGTTAGTCAGCATTTTTTTAGTTTCAAGAATCAGAAATCCAACTAAAGCAAAAAAAAAAAAAAAAAAAAAGGCGGTGGGGGGAGGATTTCAATTGCTCGCATAAATAGAAATCCAAGGGGTGGGCTTGCTTCTGATGCAACTGAATCCAGGCCACACAGCTAATTAGAGGTAGAGCCGGTACTAGAATTTACTTCAGGTCCTCTGACTCCCAGGGCAATTCTGTTTCCATTACACAGTGCTACCTTATGCTACCTCAATCAATATTGGCTGAATTAAAAACAAAATGAAACAAGAAGGGCATGTCTTCTCCTTGGGGTCAGTAATAATTTATTCTGATTTTACCTCTCAAGACCTACGTGGTTCATGTTCCTGAAGGAAATTAGCAAAGGCTTTTGGGCTTCTTCACAAAGGAACAAATCATTGCTATCTACCTACTTTTATTCTACTTTGTGTCCCAAGCTAAGGTACATGATTTGTCCATCTATTTATTCTGAAAATACTATTTAGTACTTCCTAGATTACAGCAGCTGCGTTAGGCATTTGAGATGCAAATGTGATGACAACATTGACAATTGGAGATAAAAGACACATCAAGCAGAAGGCCTCAGAAGTGTAAAGAACATGAATATCTTCATTTGGTCATTCTTGTAATCAGTATCAGTGAGCACATAGTAGTTGCCTGGAACCATGGTGGATGTCATTGGTAGGCATAAAATAGAACATAGTGGGGAACTGCAGATAGTTTAATGTCGCAGAAGCACAGTACAAGTGGGAGGATGTGGGAGCTGAAGGAAAAAGTAGGCTGGTGTCAAATCATTAGACATGTTGGGGACCCTAGATAGTTTTGACAAAAGAAAGTGTCGTGATCCCATTTTCATTCTAGGAGCTCCAGTTGCAGGTGTGTAAGTTGTGTTGGAGAAGGTGACCCAGGATGGAAAACCAGATGGAGGCTTGGGAACACTTCCCAGGGGAGAGGATGGACAGTACCAGGCGGCGGCGCTAGGGCAGGAGAGAAGCTAGGTTCAAGAGAGAATTCAGAAGTCCAAATTAGCAACTCCTAGTGACTCATTTAATGTGAGGAGTGAGGGAGGGAATGGAGTCCAGACAGATTCTGGGCATCTGAGTGAACAGTGAGATCATTAACTGAGACTGGAACTCTGGGGAAAGGAGCAGAATTGTTTGTGTTACGTTCACATAACTCGTGCAGTACCTGGCACATAGCAGAGGCTCAATAAATATTTTCAAGTGAATACTGAAATATTACAAAAAGGACAATAGTTTTCCAGGAAGTACTGGCGAGGGAATTCGTCCTGATCCAGAAGGTCATGGAAGGCCTCCCGAAGGCAGTGATATTTGGCTGAAGGCTGAAGGATGATTTGGAGTGAGCCAGGGAAGGTAGAGTAGAAGTGTTTAGTACGTTTGTGTGTGACTCTGAACTTCTGTCTAGGGCCCACCTGTCTTTTGTTCTGGGTGCTGCCCCCACCCCCTCTCCACTCCCGGCTTTGCCTCTTGGCCTTCTGTTCCCCAGCCTCTTCTGTGTGTCTAGGGAGGCTGTGGGTTGGCAGGGTGATAAGAATAATGAGGTCATAGTAACTACTGTTTATTAAGCAGTTCAGTTTAGCAACCTCTTTCAGCAGCCCTCGGCCATAGAAGGTGAACACTGAGTCCTTAGGGCTTGTCACACTCTGAGTCGGCACTTAGGCTCTAGTCAGGGTCCTGCCAGGTGCCCGGAGTGGGGAAGGTTTTATACACCATTATGTTATACACCATTGCAAGAGTTCAAGAAAAAAAGATACTATGAAGTACATTTTAGATTAAAAAAATATTGATCCAGTCAAATGTGCTGTTTTATCATTTGGTTACCTATGTTCTCCTATGGTACATAGAAAGTTTGAGGTGCTTACAGGAAAACACACAATACAGTAAGGTAGAAAAAAATAGAAAATTAATATAAAAATCAGGATAGGAAAAAACGTAAGATAAAGTGAATCTAGGGATGTCCTAGATGTGTTGTAGTTCTTTAAAAAATTCCGTGTCTTAACAACTTCACAAATATTCAGCCAAATTCTTAAATGAAGCATAAGTAATCTGCCAACCATCTAGTTAAAGCAAGTTTTGTGAATTGTAATGAAATTTCTTCCAACCAAGTACACATTTCTAATGGAAGGAAATGTACTTTAGAGAAACATTAAAAAGAGAAAATTCTTGATCCTCTCAGAGATGTGGGTAGCCTTGTCTTGCACCGTCATTCTGTAATAGTAATTGGGAATTACATAGTTCAATCCATTATTTAAAGAGGGTTGGCTGCATTTAAAAGTCTAACCATCTATAAAAATCTATTCTAAAATCTAAAAGTTTTTCAATATGAATTTAAAATTCAGACATTCTGGGCCCAGAAAATTTACCCCACAATTGGCTGAAACTATTCTTGCTGAAACACAAAGTAATCATGCTTTTCATTTGCAAGATAACTGCTGCTGTGAGCAGCTTTACCTGGTAAAGAGTATTTTCTCTAAAATTGGCAACAACTCTCTTTCCAAATGTTCCAATACATTCTTACACTGACGTCCTGTTAGTACAGTCATGAAATTCAAATTGTACATTGTTAATCCTCCCCAAAATGACATCACCGGCTTTTAATTAAGGATATACATATTATAATATCTGTGGAGATAGGGAAATAATTCGCAAATAGTAAAATTTAAATCGGTACATCTGACAGTAACAATAAAAACTTTGTTGTAGTTTCAGAAATAAGGTGAGGCAGCAGTGCTACTCGGGTTGATGAATGAAGCCTGTTTGGAGTTCCATGAGACTCTCGTCAATAGGAATTCCTCATGGAGTATAATCCCCACATGGAAAGAAAACTCTAGGGCCTAGACTCAGACAGTGACTGTAGTGTAGTCATTTCATGCGTGTGTTGCCAGTTTTAGAAAAAGTATCTTGTGCTATAAACCTGACTCAGCATTTGATTTTTTCTGTATATTTTCTACATTGACAACTTTGTAGGACTTTAACCAGATTTTACACCAGTATGCCTTAAATTTAATTTATAGTTTAGCGTGTCATTTTAAAATAAAAGTAGTAGCAGAAAAATATTTTAAAGTGAGTTTGTGTTTGTTAACTTACAGTTGTATTGATTACATTTGTCACAGTTGTCAACTTTGAGATGCGCAGCCATGCGTGTGTAATTCTGTTTGCTGTCTGTGTTAGGGTAACTAAGCATGAGATGCTGCAATGGAAAAAAAGATTCAAAATCTCAGTCACTTAGCACAGAAAGTCACATCTTGCTCTGACAAATGCTACATGAGTCGACAGGGGCTGGCTTCTCCATCGGGCAACTCAGCACAGCAGGCCAGGTCCCTTCCAGACTGCGGCGGTGCTGTCCAAATACTGGTTCTGGGGTCGGGGAAGAGAAGCTTGGAGCTGTCATACCAGCTCTGAAATGCCTCAGCCCAGAAGGGACACCTGTCACTTTCACATGTATTTTATTGGCTGGAACTAGTCAGAAGCCTCCATATAACTGTGGAAGTACCAGAAAGTACAGCACAAGGAACAATTGTTGAACAGTATGTTCTCTGCCATGCCATCTTGGAAGGAACTGAAACAATAACCGCAACAACAACCAAAAAGGTTTTCAATAATACAGGTTTTCTCTAATTTTTAAATGGATTTTAAATATAAATGTTATTTGATTACTGTGTATAGTCGACACAACCACTGAAACCGTGGTTTAATGAAAGCTGTAGAGACCTGGGCACCTACCTACCTGATTATGGTGCTATTCTGTATTAGCTAATTTTGTAAATTTTTATTTGTCACTTAAACTCTTTCACCTATTTTCTCCTCATTTGTAAAGTAACTAGATCATATCCAAGACACCTTATAACTCCAGCTCTAACTGTAGGTATAATGTTCCCCTAAGCAGGCTCTGCATTGACAGAGAGCCTGTGATAGGACTATGTATTAAGTTTGTAATATAACTTTGCATTTTTTGATTAATTAACAGTAAGATATGTCCACTCAGGAACCCCAGATTTAAACTTACAACTCTGATTTCAGTGGTGTAGTTGCTGCTCTGAATCTTTTGAATTCAGCAAAGATTTGTCCACTGCTAGGTATAAGCATTTTGCAAGATGTTTGGGGTATAAAAATGAGTAGGTGTTGTTCCGGAGAAATTAGTACTCTATCACTGGAGATAGAAATGTAGACGGATGAATTCATTATGCCTTGGGAGGCACTGTGATAGTGGTGCACATAAGCATAGCTGGAACATGAGTCTCTGGACTTGGCACAGTGTGGGAGATGGGAAGGGCTGTCTGAGCTGAGTTTCAAAGAATGAATATGAGTAAGTTTGGGAAAAAGAACAAAGGCATAAGAGAGCTTGGTCTATGGGGAAATGCATCAAGCATTCTGTTAACGCTAGAGCCAAACTTTCCAATATGGTAGCCACTGGCCACATGTGGCCATTCAGCACTTGAAATGTGACTGGTTAAAATTGAGATTTGCTTTAAGTCTAAAATATACACCAGGTTTCAAAGACTTAGTTCAAAAAAAGGAATGTGAAATATCTCATAATTTTCCATGATTACATGGTGAAATGAATATTTTGGATATATAGTATTAGGTTAAATAAAAGGTATTAATAAAATCAATTTCTCCTATTTCTTTTCACTTTTTTAATGTAGCTACTGGAAAATTTAAAATTACACACACGACTTGTGTTGTATTTCTATTGGGCTGGGCATAACTTGTACAAGAAGATATGGCAGGAGTTGATGATGTGGAGGGTGGCAGAAATCAGGGTGCAGGGAGTTTTGGGTGTTGTCTAAGCAAATCTATCTTAGGGTGTTTAAACTGATGAATATTAAATATGAGAGTCACAAGGTCCTATCTGTATTTTAGGTAGCTCTGGGCTGTAAGGGTGATGGTGTGCCAGGGTCTAGAAGGGAGGTGGGATACTGGTCAGAGGCTGCCATGTTATCTGGGGAACAAATATAAGGAGTTGCATAAGGACAGTGGCAATAACTATGGTGATCAGGCGGAAGAGTTTGGAGCAGGGAGGAGTCAAGGGTGACTCTTGGGTTTCTATCTTGGGTGACAGATGACCCAAAATACAACAACTGAGATTTTGAGTTTTGGAGAAGTAGGCTATGTGTTGGGGAGGCTAATAGTTGCATTTCAGAAATGTCAACATGACCTGGTTGTGGCATATTCAAAAGGAAAGAGGTGAGCTAAAGATACGTATTTGAAGTGGGTGTATGAGCCATGGCTTGTCTAAGCAAAGCCAAAGGAAGAGTGTTGTTCCTGGTGTCTGAAGCAGCAAGCTTGCTAGAAGATAAGCTTTAGGAGGCAGCTTGGGATTTGGTGGCTAGGGGCTTTTGTCAACATTTGTGAAAGTGACTTTAATAGAATGGTGTGGTAGAAGCCAGACTGCAGTTAAATTTAATCGTACTGAGGAGTAGACAAGAGTTGAGGGAGTGGAAACAATGAGTGTAGACTACTCTTTTGAGAAGCTTATCCAGAAGAAAGAAGCAGAATAAGCTGGAAGGGGCACAGGTCAAGGAGGGTTTTGTTATGATGGGAGAGTTTTAAACATGTTGATTGGTTGAAGAAAGTGGTCATGATTTTAGACAGTCTGTTGGGTGTGGAACAAAAATCACGCTGGTAATTTTCCTATCAATTCTGTACTCTCAAAAATGTCAAGGAAGAAGATGCATCTGATAAAAGAGCAGTTCTGTATTCCAAGTATCCTTCTTTTTCACTATGCTGTTAATGACAATATAACTCTCTGAGCCCAGCCCTCTATGCAACCAAAAAATGATGAAATAAAATAAGGGTCCCTTTGTATTATCAAATTTAGTTGTCTGGTTATAGATACCATCACAGTGTTTGTTCCATTGTGTCTCACTGGATGAATTGAGGTGTGCTCTGTGGTCTTAATGTTGAGCTATATTGAGAAAGTGGGCAGAGTGTCTATTCATAATTTTACTGTGTTGCTTTGAATAGGCAAATGAGATTAGAAGAGATAATTCAAGCTCAGAAGTTTTAGCTGTGACCTTTTTCCTTAAAATTTGACTTTGCTTCCTGTGAAATCGAGTAAGACTGGGGTCCCCCTGCTGAATAGTCCTGGTCAGTTCCCTGCAAGGCCAGGCTATTAGCAGTTTTCAGGGGATGTGGACAACAGTACTCCCTCTTGACCCAAAATAGAACTGTGCTGGAGGACCCCTCTGTACCCTAGGGTGAGCAAAACGTGAGGATCATAAATTTAGTTCAAAGATGGACCATCACATTGTGTTGATTTTTAAAAAATGAAGAATGTTATTACTTCTTAACAATGTTCATGAGTTCTCAGTAGAGACATTTAAAAAGAGGCTGTGTTTACAGCTGGTGACCAGATATTCACAATTTCCTTCTGGATTTTGGCTTTCGCTGGGACATGCAGTTCAAAGCTACCCAGTTAGGCAAGTGCTTTGTGTCTTGCTTTCTATGAACTTGCATGTTTTTTTTCTTTGCATTTGGCAGTGTGTGAAGGAAGTGACCTGTCCTGTTCCTGTCCTTATACAGGACACATTTTAAAAATTATAATTAAAAAAGATATCAAGCATTCCAGAAAATATAGAGAAAAATATAATAGACACCCTGTTCACATCACCAGCCTAAGAAAGAAGACATTACAGATGCAAACGCAGCCTGCTGTGTAACCCCCCTTGCCCCTGGCAGCACCGTAGGGAAGCCCTGTTTGTCCACTTTCTTGCCAAAATTTTTCACTGTCATACTGAAATGTGTGCCAGTCTGATGAGTGAGAAATGATGAAGCCGTATATTTCAAATTATCCTTGAAGTTCCTGAGAATAGATAACACATGGAGGATAAATTCTCAGAGAACTATAGCCCCTGAAGGAAGGAAAATATTGATTAAAAGTTCATGATAAATTTATTAAAATTGAAAATGAGAGAATATCGACATGTGTATATGTATGTTAGTGAATCAGAATATTTGAAGGTCCTTATGGATTTTGATTGGTTGCTGAATGATAGACCAGGCTGCTGACCCCAAAAGAATCAGGGTAGGCTGCTTTTGACAGGTGTTATTCGACAATGAGAAGGATAGCCCCCGCACCTGCCTCTCTCCTGGAGAGATCTCACTACGAGGGGCTCTCGTTCTCAGAAGCTTTTTATAGACTGGTAGGAGCTCTTCAAAACCCTTCCTCTCCCTTTTTAATTATTTTTGTTTTTCTCTTTTGCTTGCCTGTCTTTTGTAACTTTTAAAATACAAATTTCTGAAATGACTGAATCCTAGAGGCTTAAAGAAATCCTGAAGATTTCTACTGTGCGTTTATCTAAGATTTGGGTTTTGGTGCTGGCGGGCAGTAGGAAATTGTCTGTGCGTTGACATTTGATAATGCTCTGTATTCAGAGTACGTGGGCAGTCAACACTGACCTCGAGAAGCCGTGTCCAATGTATGATATTGTTCTCATCCTACCAAAAAAAAAATGGGGATATCCCATAAAAGCACTCAACTATGACTTTATGAAGGGAAAGGCAGAGTCTCTTTGTTCCCTGTTGTTTCCCTGTACACTTTGTGTAGTTTTTTGTTTGTTTCTTGTTTTGTTTTTTGAGATAGGGTCTTGCTGTGTCATCTGGCTGATCTTGCAGACCACTACACCTTGCTATTATTTTTTATTTTTTAGAGACAAGGCCTCACTATGTTGCCCAGGCCCAGGCTCAAAATCCTAGGCTCGAGCTATCCTCCTGTCTCAGCTTACAGGTGTAAGCCCCAGCTTACAGGTGTGAGCACCTGGTGAGTTGTGTAGTGTTGCCACATACCTAGGTGGTGCTCACTGAACAGCTGGGCCACTATCGGGTGAATGCACACCAGAGTTACCTTTATTCTCCTTCTCTAATAGAAAGCCACTGCTTGCTTGAACAAGGAATTATAAAGCTGGAAAAGCTCTTCTGGGTATTCTGACGAAGACTCAAGGCTCTGGCTAAGCAAGGAACTAACTGAAATTCTGATACAGATAAGACTGGGTGATTGTCAGTCTTAATTATAGGGATTTCCAGAACTCATGATTGCACAACCTCCCTGGGTGGCCTGTTTCAGTGCGTAGTTCATTAGACAGTCAAGGAATTTTTTTCTTATATTTTAGCCAAATTCTTGTTTATTGAACATTTGTATGGTTGAGGAACATCATCTTAATAACTATTTATAAGTGGTTGAGTCTCTACAGATCTCCTCCAGAGTGTAAATAAAAAGCTTGTAATTAGTTAACAAAATCATTTTTATAGGACGGGGACAAAGTGGCATTGACCCTCAGAGTTTGGTACTATTCTCTTGTTATGCAACTCTTCAGTGGCTCTGCAGTCCTCTGTGTACTGGAAGGTTAGGGCTGATTAACAGTCAGGATAGTCTAGGCAATGGCTGCGCTAACAGATAATCACCTTGAACTTTAAGTGGCTTAATTCATTGAAACTTAATTCTCAGTCAGAGAGAGACCAATATGAAGTCCTCCATCCACAGACAAAACATCTGGAACATGTGGCTACCACGGCCCCCATGGCAAATGAAGAGGGAGCTGGAGGGTCTCCCCAGGCCAGACCTGGAAGGGGCTCACATCTTGTCTGCTTAGATGCCTTTAGCAAGAATAAGGTCACATGGCCCCAGTCTCTGCAAGGGGTTTGGGACCTCTGAGTCCAGGGAGAGGAGAATGAAGCAGGGCGTGGTTGTCACATAGCATTTTCTCTCATGTAGATTGTTCTTACTGGCTCAGGCGTGACTCGACAAAGTTTGTTGATAAAAGGGACAGTCTACATCATTGTCCCACAGATAAACTCTACCAGTTTGGTTTGCCTCATTAACACATTTTGTTATGGAAGTTTCACGTGCTTGGACTGGTGGAAGTACGTTTTTGGCTTTGCCAACCGATATTTTTGTTCATCTCTATTGCGATGTCCTTGTCAATCCCCCCCATCTATTTTCTCTCTTAGATTCCATAGCCATGTCTAAAAGATGCATTGAATTTGCTTGGGAAGAGTGAGCTATTTCCTTGACTATAAATGGATGGATTTTTGGCAAGTTTTAATATTGGAAAGAAAGGAACAAGAACAAAGAAATTGGACCCATTTAACCCACATTCTTCCATTTTCTTTTTCTTTCCTCTTTGTTTCTACTCAGTTTGACATTATGTGCTACTCTAATTTGGGCTGGGAATAAAATATTTAAATATTTCAAGTCTTTATTTGTTAGCTAGAGGGATGAGGAGGCAAGACCAGCTAAGAGGCAGAGGGAAGCAGAAAGGAAAAGAGAACTCAGTGAGACCATTTGGAATGAGGGGAGGGGAGAGGGAAGGTTGGCGTAAAATGTGTTTATAGCCATTGCATTCAATGAACTGGACTCAGTAGAGGTAAACTTTTAGAATAGTTTTATTTTTCACACCACTGCCTTTGACGAGTTCTGTCAAATTTTTCCTAATCCGGAGTGAAATTTCAAGGAATCCTGTAGCTTTCCTGGTTATTTTCCAGTCCAGTCCAGTCCAGTCTAAGGGCAAAGCTTCCATCTTCCATTTAACTTAAAGCTTTTTCCCTCCCTCAGCTCAGGACACAGCCGAGGCAGGGAAGCTTGAAGTGTGGTGAGGGTGGTGCAGGAAGCAAGGGAAGAGGGGCCCAGCAGGGAGGAGAAAAGTGAGGCCGGGGCAGCAAAGGGCTTCTTTTGCTGTAGAGTGGGATTCTGACATTGGCGCCATCTAGGTGTGACCAATATCCAGATGCTGACATCTTTTTTCCTTGTGGGGGTGCTTTTGTGGGTTCCTTGGATATTCTCCACTAGTGACTTTTGATTGGGGGCCCAGGAATGGGAGATGTCACTTCTAGCTGATGGTTGGGTTCCGCCCAAGGTCCCTGTGCTCAGTGGTGTACCTACAGGCTCTTGCTGCTGAGGGCAGCTCATGCACGGCATCATACCTCTTGAGAAGGATGCTTTCCTTAGGGCTCACAGCCAGCCACCGAGTGCTCAGCAGGGCCCATGCAGGCTACAGCAAACTCACGGTTCTTCTCTACTGTCTAGCACAGACTATTTTTTTTTCAGCTCCACTACTATAACCTTTTTTATTTTGTCTTCACCCTGTAGAGTTTGTCAAGTGTGGGTGAGGGGTGGTCTCTAGGTCCCCCAAATCCAAGGAGACGCATGTCAAGCTCTCCAGATGGCTCCCTGAATCCTTTGAAGGGGAACCTACTTCCTCTTTTCCCTGGGAGAGAGGGAAAGGCAATCATTATCTTGGGTCATTTCTCCAAGAACATGACTGTTTTACTAAATAGCACGGAGATGAGTGATGAGCAAACCAGTCTCATTGTCTCATAGTGTATCCTGCATCTGTCTTTCTCAGCCTTTGGAACCTCTAATGACAATAGAAAGTGTTCTACTTAGCGTTCTATTTTGTAGCCACATCTTTTGAGACAACAGTGATACCTACAGAAAGGAGATGTTAAGATGGACATCCCACAAGACACCCGGGGAGACCCATATGAGAGAGGGAGGTTGGAAGAGAATGTGCCCTGGATTCCAAGGACAAGAGGACATATGTAGGAAAGTGGAATTGGGAGGCCACCGAATGCCAGACTGCAGAGAAAGCTGGTGAGGTGGGGACCCTTTGTTTCAAGGAGAGAGGGGGCTACAGAGGATCCTGGAATCCCTCAAGCTGAATGAAAGGCACTGTGAGAGCATGAGAAGATTTATTAGTGTATGATATGAACTGTTTGTTCACAGTGAAAGGTCAGGGACAAATCACAAGTTAAAAGCAGAACATGCTCACTGCTACTTTGCAGGTTTGCATCTACACAGAACCGTGTGATGATGATTTCCAGTTACCTCTATAGTCTTTCCTTTGTACCAGGCCCTCTTCTGAGCCCTTTACCTGCGATCGCTCATTTAAGCCTAACAGTAGCTCCATGAGGTACGTGCTATTAATTAACCTCACTTTACAGATGGGGAAGTTGAGTCAGAGATGACTCAGCTAGTAAATAGTGCAGCCAGGATTAGTCTGGCTCCAGAGTCAGTGCTCTTAACTTGCCTGCTCTTCAGACAGGTTTGGAGTGTGTGATTAAGCTAGCTGTATATTTATGCTGTAGGATAGGAAAGGGTGCAACTTACTTAGAGCTCAGTTTCCCTCTGAGGAAGAAAACAAGCCCTGGTCAGTCAGCAGCAGCTTTCTTCATGGGCCTGAGATCTCCGTGCACTGCTCAAGAGCAGGTGCTGCCTTGTGGGGGCACTCTGAGCAGAGAACAGCCAATGAACAGGTCTTGGGAGATGCAGAAGGGCTGGCCTTCCTTCTTCCCGGGGCACACACCTCCTCTGGAATTTCTGGAAAAGCAATGGCTGCTACAGCAATGGCCTCTGCTTGTCAAGTGACTTATCTCTACTTAGCTTCTGCATTCTTAGCAAGCAGAGCCCCCCACAAGAAAACTCTCTTGCCTATGTGTAGAGAGATGGTACCCTGATGGAGAAAATGGGTCTACTCCCTGCCCATCTCCTCTTCTCACTCAGGTTCTGAGAGCCCAGAAAAGGTAAGCAGGGCACAGGGGTGGAGAGGAGCTCAGATTTACATTGGGAAAAAGGCACAAGAATCTCTTCATTTAGGGAACCCATCAATACTAGTTATCAAATTAAAAACTCATTTATGAATAATGCATCTTGGTGTGGAAGAAGTAGTTCGGTATGATCGGAGCAGTGTCTGTTGGGAAAGGAAGACTGATACAGAGTGTGAGGGGAAAGAAGTTATGGGATGGTGTGCTAACATCCGCTGCCGGATGAGTCGCCGTGGTGCTGGAGAGAGCGTCTCAACTCTATTTACTTATAAGAACTACAGATAACCTTGTTAGGAAGGGTTTTTACCAGACTACCATGAAGGGGTAGGGTGGGGCAAGATTTGCTCTTTATAGATGTGTAGATTCTGCACTTGCTTTTTTTTAAGTGAATTTTTTTGGAATAATTGTAGATTCATACACAGTTGTATGAACTAATACAGAGAGATCCCCTGTATCCATTTTCCCCCACTGCTAATGTTTTGCAAAAATATAGTACAGTGTCACATCAGGTTATTGGCATGATACAATCTATTGATCTTATGCAGATTCCCTGAGTTTTACTTGAATTCATTTTGTGTGTATATAGTGTGTGTGTGTATTTGGTTCTGTACACTTTTATCATGTGCAGGTTTGTGTACTCACCACCAAAGTCAACGTGCAAAACAGTTTCATCACCACAAGGATCCTTCATGTTGTCCTTTAATAACCATTAAGTTGGGTCTATCAATAGATCATTCCTTTTAATTGCCAAGTAGTAGTCCATGGTGTGTATGTATCACAGTTCAGTTAATCATTCACTGGTTAAAAGACATCTAGGACATTTGCTTTAGACCTCTTGGGTCGTAGATGGATTGGCCTTCTAGTGGTTGGTTGACTTATTTCATTTTCTTACCAAATCCGCAGACTAAAAAAAATGTGGATTGATGTATATCATATGTTAATATAAAAAATTCATTTGATATATATTTTTTCTGTTCTTGTCTTTTTTTTCTTTTTTTTTTTTTTGTGAGACAGGGTCTGGCTCTGTTGCCTGGGGCTTT
>NW_012148097.1:1702158-1702533 GCF_000956105.1 Propithecus coquereli | reverse complement strand
CTTGAATTCATTTTGTGTGTATATAGTGTGTGTGTGTATTTGGTTCTGTACACTTTTATCATGTGCAGGTTTGTGTACTCACCACCAAAGTCAACATGCAAAACAGTTTCATCACCACAAGGATCCTTCATGTTGTCCTTTAATAACCATTAAGTTGGGTCTATCAATAGATCATTCCTTTTAATTGCCGAGTAGTATTCCATGGTGTGTATGTATCACAGTTCAGTTAATCATTCACTGGTTAAAGGACATCTAGGACACTTGCTTTAGACCTCTTGGGTCGTAGATGGATTGGCCTTCTAGTGGTTGGTTGACTTATTTCATTTTCTTACCAAATCCACAGACTAAAAAAAATCTGGATTGATGTATATCATA
>NW_012148097.1:1694641-1698548 GCF_000956105.1 Propithecus coquereli | reverse complement strand
CACACTTAGAAAGGAATAAGACATTCTTCTTAATGTACATAGTATTTTATAGATACCTATAAAACTCGCTCAGGTGCCGTGGCCACTGCGCTTTTCCTCCCGGCAGCTCTTGGAGTTCCTTCACAGGCAGCAAGAGGCTGGGCTAGTGACTCTCTCAAGGTGGAGCTGACCCCGTAAATCTGTGTTTTGTGGTGAGTGGAATCCAAGCAATAAAGGGCTAAAGGCACCTGGCAGAAGGACTGTGTTGACCCTGCCATCCAAAGGCAAGTCTCCTAGGGTCACAGTGTTCTTGTCATTTTGGCTCAGGGCATTTACTGAATCTCTTTCCGTTCTGCTCTATTCTTCCTGAGAGTTCTCTTTACTGTGGTGAACACACTAAATTCTAGTTAGCTTTCTGCTTGTGGCCCAATTTCAATAACTGTTGTTAATAAGGAACCTAATGATAAATTTGAAGTCAATGGAAACATTTCCCAACACTAACAACTCTGTACAGTGTTGGACGGTGTTTCCTCAAACTCCTGTTATGAACATGACTCATCTCATGAAAATTGGTACATGAAAAATCCACATTTAGTTGAAAGTGATTTTTAAATTAATGATCATCTTAATGCATTTATGATATGATTCAGTTTTTTTAAAGTCTCACTTGCACATTTGAGGGATATATTGTTACCTGAAGCTCTGTATACAAATCAGGCAGTCAAAAACCAACCACAGCAAACAATCAAAAACAATTTCTAACTCGAAAATGGAAAACATCCAAAGCTAGTAAACTATTAGAAGATCTGACTTTTGCTAAATGAAAATGGTTATTTGCAATGAGCTGCTTAATAGTACTTAATTTTATTGAGTTCTAGGATCTTCAATTGAAATTTGAGAGAAAGGGGATACTATATTGGGGGATAGTCAGAAGGAGATATAGGAGGTGGTATATGAGTCAGTCGTTGGTTGATTATATGCATGTCAACGTATTTAGCCTTTAACTCTTAATAAATGGGAAGCAAGACATCACTAATTCCCCTTTACATTTTCAAAAGTTTCTCAATTACCCTATACTAGAGCCAATTTGGTCAACTCAACATAATTTTACGTTTTTGCCTTCATATGTTTACTTTTGTCCCTCTTGTTGGAAGATCTTTTACCTTTTAAAACCCTACATGTCCTTTAAGACCATACTTGACTGACCTTTCCAAAACATCCTTGTTCAGCCTACCTTAAAGTGACCCCGCTTCCTCTGTTGCCCCATAGAACCTAATTTCTGTCACTCGTGGAACTGATTGCATATGCATTTATAGGTCTTTCTCTCTTTGCTTTGAAGGTGTACATCCCTTGAGAGCATGAACTATGGAGCTACACATGCCTGGGTTCACAGCCCAGATCTAGCACTTATTCGCTGTTGGTTGGCTGACCCAATGTCATTCCCAACCTTATTTGTCCTTGGACATGTCCCACTCGAGAATTTGAGAAGCCAGACAGTCATGTTCTTCATATTCCTTACTTTAGGGCTGGCCACGCAATCCAATACTGGACAGTGAAATGTAAGAAGTTTGGGAGCTTTGGGAAAATTGTTATTTCTCTATAAAAGCAACAGATTTGTAAGTAATGCTTACTGGATCTGTTCTGCTTTTCTCCTGCCTTGTGTATGACTAGAGATGGATCAGCCATTCTGCAGTCATGAGATTACTACAATAATGATGGAAACTAACCTGCTAAGAAACCTGAAGTAGAAAGATAAAAAGAGCAAAGATCTTTAATGGTATCCTTGAACTGCTGTGCTGAACCTGGAAATGCCTACCTCCAGAATCCTTATTATGGAAATTAAATGTCTATTATCTAGACCACGTTTAATACAGTTTTCTGTTGCTTGCAGCCAAAAGTATTTCTAGATAGTTGTGTAATCATGGACAAATTAAACTCTCCACACTTTGGTTTTTTCATCTGTAAAATGGAGCTAGTAATAGTGATATAACAGAGTCAGTGTGAGGATTAATGAGATCACATGTTTGGACTCATGGTAAGCAAGTAACTGTTTCTTTCTCCTTCCCTTATATGATATCATTTACCAGAAAGCATCTACCAGATTGTTTGGTACAAAAATAAGACTCAGTAAATATCTGTTGAATGAGTAAATGAATATTAGAATAAAGCAGTTGAGCAGACTTTGCTAGATAAGCCACTCTAACAGCCTCCCACAGACTTGTTAATGGCTGAGTAAGACAGTCTTTTTCCACATCTTGAAGTTGACTTGGCCCTGTGACTTGCTTTGGCCAGTCAGGGGAGTAGCAAATATGATGCAAACAGATGCTTGAAATGTGTTTGCACTCTGGGACTTGCCTTCTTGATGTAGTTAAAACCCTACAGCCTTTGGGGTCTTCTTCATAAATTCTTTGCCTAGGCCAATATCTGTAAGAGTTTTTACATTTTCTTCTAGAATTCTTATAGTTTCATGCCTTAGGTTTAAGTCTGTTATTCACCATGAGTTGATTTTTGTGAGAGGTGAAAGGTGTGGATCCCATTTCAGCCTTCTACATGGAGCTATCCAATTTTCCCAGAACCATTTATTGAATAAGGATTCTTTTCCCAAGTGTATGTTTTTGTCTGCTTTGTCAAAGATCAGATGGCTATATGAGGATGGTTTTATATTTGGGTTCTCAGTTTTGTTGCATTGTTCTATGTCTCTGTTCTTGTGCCAATACCATGCTGTTTTAGTTACTCTAGCCTTGTAGTATAGATTGGAGTCTTGTAAATTGATGCCTCCCCATTTGTTCTTTTTGCTTAAGATTGCTTTTGCTATACAAGATCTTCTCTGGTTCCATACAAAGCATAGAATTATTTTTTCTAGATCTGTGAAAAATGGTGTTGGTATTTTAATAGGGATTGCCTTGAATCTGTAGATCACTTTGGGTAGTATAGACCTTTTAACAATGTTGATTCTGTTGACCCATGAGCACGGTATGGTTTTCCACGTGTTTACATCCTCTGCTATTTCCTTCCTCGGTGTTTCATAGTTTTCCCTGTAGAGGTCTTTTATCTCCCTCATTAAACATATTCCTAGATATTTTATTTTCTGTGTTGCTATTGAGAAGGGTACTGACTCTTTGATTTTGTTCTCAGTTTGACTGTTGGTGGCATATAGGAATGCTACTGATTTGTGTACGTTGATTTTGTAACCTGAGACTTTGCTGAATTTGTTTATCAATTCCAGTAGTCTCATGACAGGATCTTTGGGGCTTTCTAGATATAAGATCATGTTGTCAGCAAAGAGTGATAGTTTGACCTCTTCTGCCCCCATTTGGATGCCCTTGATTTCCTTCTCATGTCCTATTGCTCTGGCTAGGACTTCCAGCACTATGTTGAATAGAAGCAGTGATAGAGGGTAACCTTGTCTGGTTCCAGTTCTAAGTGAGAATACTTTCAATTTTCCCCCATTCAGTATGATGTTGGCTGTGGGTTTCTCATATATGGCTTTTATTATTTTGAGGTAAGTCACATCTATGCTTATTTTATTAAGTGTTCTTACCATAAAAGGGTGTTGAATTTTGCCAAATGCTTTTTCTGCATCTATTGAGAGGATCATATTGTCTTTGTTTTTGCTTCTATTTATGTGGTGAATTATATTTATAGATTTGCGTACGTTGAACCATCCCTGCATCTCTGGGATGAAGCCCACTTGGTCATGATGGATTATTTTTGATAAGCACCTGAATTCAGTTTGCTAGGATTTTGTTGACAAGTTTTGCATCTATATTCATAAGGGATATTAGTCTGTAATTTTCTTTTTTTGTTGCATCCTTTCCTGGTTTTGGTATGAGGATGATGTTGGCTTCATAAAACCAAAAAAATAAATTAATGGGACCTGATCAAATTAAAAAGCTTCTGCACAGCCAAGGAAACTATCATGAGAGCA
>NW_012148097.1:1688544-1690880 GCF_000956105.1 Propithecus coquereli | reverse complement strand
TGATATAATAAAATAAAAATAATAACTGATACAGCCACTGTCACATTCTTTAGTCTGAGGAAAGTTTTTGCAAGCATATGAGGTTTTTATAGAGTATACTAACTATTCTGAAGATTGTACCTTTTGGTGTGCTCAGATAAAATGGGAGTTACATGTGGACCCCATGAGGCTTATAAGAATGAGACCAAAATCATCATCACTAATTCTCAGCCCATAATATCAAGGCATTGCCACCTTTGCTGCCATATTTATTCTCCTTCTAGGGCAGTTACCATTGGAAGTTTAGGGTTGCTGTACTTTGACTTTTGATTGGTGCCTCTTACTTGTTGACATCATTGATTTCTTTTGCCCTGTCATTGGAGCACATGGATTGACACACATGCGTGTCAGGTCCCTTCCTGAAAGAAGTTCATTACTGGGCATACCTGTGTTAACCTCTTTTCTGGCTCAGGTCGTAATACCAACTAACTCCTCAGGTAGAGATGTCTACAGTATCCATGTAGGCATGTACTTTTGAGTTGTTGCACATATTGAAGAAACTGTGAAAATAAGTCATAACTTCATTAACATTCTGAGTTCCATGTCTGGTGCCATCAGAAGTTCTAATGCAGAGGTTATAGGGCTGGTTCTGGGGGACCCAGGCTCTTTGCACTCACCCCTTCCCCTCTCCTCAGCACACTGGCTTCCAACTATCAGCTTTTTGCCTTCCAGGCACATGTTGGCTTCTGCAGCTCCAGGCATCACATTCTTGAGTGGTAGCATCTAATGTGGGAAGAAAGAAGGGAAGAGTTCTGAAGGGCCTTTTGTCCAAAAGGAAACTCTCACCTCAGAGCATCCTAGCAGAGTTTCACATACATCTCATTGGCCATGCTCTCCCCTAGACCAACAACTGGAAAATGGGGGGCCAGTCCCTGAGGGTTGGTGCATCACTATGCAGACTGCTAAGAAGGAGGGATGGCTGCTTGGAAGGGTGTCCACCAACACTGTCCACCACACCCGATTCAAGGCTACAGGAGCATAAGGATGAAAATTCCTATGTCACAGGTCCCTAAGGGAAGCTGGGGGCATCTGTGAGGAGGATTCTCACTGGGCGAAACTATTGGGAATTACTTCATTGCATCATGTACTGTTGACTAGCATATGCTCCAGAAACTGCTGTTTTCTTTTTTAAACTACAGAAAACCGAAATCCAGGATCCAGGAAGGAAGGGGGATGGTCCAAAGTGAGTTTTAAAGATGAGCGTGAAAGTTGTTTTGGTGTGAGTTGATGAGAGCGCCATCTAGCCCAGACTGTACCAAAGAACTCTGCTGTTAAGGCCTGTAGACTCTGATCCAGTCTGCTCCGTACCATGGACAGCTTTCTTCCAAAAGAGAGGTCTGCCTTTGGTTGGGCGAAGGACTTACTGACAGAGCATTTGGGGCCAAGGATATATACGATTAGAGAAATTTTTCAGGCAGGAGATTGATCTTTGGGCACAGCTTGAAAAGTCAATCATCCAGTGGCAAGTCTCTGAGGAAACAGTTCAAGAACTGCAGCTAAAAAGCAGGGGACCAAGGACTACATCCATGGTAGGAAGCGAAGAAATCAGGATTTATGGAGCCGTGCTGGCCTTTCTAGGCCTGTCTCTGGACGTGCAGAGTCTCGCTGGAAGACTGGCGCATTTATTCCTGCGTGGCCGTCATTGTAACTAATGATGAAGGGATGTGGAAGATTTTGTCCAACACCACTGCTAAATACTAACTCTGTCAGTTCTCTCAGTAGGTCTGTGTGTATGTTACAGTCAAATCCAGTGTGAAAGGCGTTTTTGGAGTGAAGAAACCCAACATTCAGAAAAGAAATCTATTGATATATTTGAGTATCTCCTTATGCAATCCATTTTACTGGCTTTCATGAAATAATGATAGGAAATCGGCAGTTACAAAGTAGAAAGTGCACAGATACAAGTAGAGCTTTCTGATGTTTTGAAATACTTTGAACATAGCCCCTCTAACTTAATTTTTCAGCATGAATCTGGGGGAGCTTTCACTGGATTTATATACTTGATGTCAAAACACATGGATTTGAGTCCCATTGTCTATGTGATCTTGCTTAACAGTGTTCATTTTTGAAATGTAGATGATACCAGTCTGACGTTTTCCATAGGATCATTGTGAGGATCAAAATCAAGATAATATACGTGAAATTCTTTGTAATTGGTGTTCTATAAAATATTAATGTTAATGGCTAAGTTGTTTCAATGTTACTTGTGGCAGTTATTTTGGGAACATATGAGTTATTAAGTTAAAGAATTCCTAGAAATTGGCCCCTTTTGACAAGGAAGGAAAAATATACTTTAT
>NW_012148097.1:1672401-1686549 GCF_000956105.1 Propithecus coquereli | reverse complement strand
AGAGAGAGAGAGAGAGAGAAAGAATTGCTGGGTCATATGTTAAATGCATGTTCAACTTTCTGAGGAACCACCAAACTGTTTTCCCGAGCAGCTATACTATTTTACATTCTGAACAGCAATGCACAAGGGGTTCAGTTTCTCCACTCCTTCCAATACTTGTTATGACTATTATTATAGCCATTCTAGTAGGTGTGAAGTGGTATCTCGTTGTGGTTTTAGTTTGCATTTCCCTAATGACTAATGACGTTGAGCTTGTTGGCCATTTGTGTATCTTCCTTGGAGAAATGTCTATTCAAGTCTTTTGCTCATTTTTTAACTAAGTTGTTTGTTGTTGAGTTGTAGAAGTTCTTTATATATCTTGGATAGTAAACCCTTATCAGATATATGATTTACTAATCTTTTCTTCCATTCTGTGGGTTGTCTTTTTACTCTCTTGATAGTGGTTTTTGATACACAAAAATTTTTAATTTTGATTAAGTCCAATTTATTTTTTCTTTATCACCTGTACTTTTGGTGTCATATGAAGATTTTCTGTTTTCTTCTAAGAATTTTATAGTTTTAGCTCTTAAATTTACATCTTTATCCAACTTGAATTAATTTTTGTATAAGGGAAGGGTTCAACTTTATTCTTTTGCATGTGGATATCCAGTATTCCTAACAGCATTTGTTCAAGAGACTGTTTTTCTCCATCGACACGTCAATTGATCATTGACATGAGGATTTATTTCTGGGATCTCTATTCTATTCCATTGTTCTACATGTTGATCCTTATGCTAGCATCACACTTTTTATTACTGTGGCTTTGTAATAAGTTTTGAAATTGGCAAGTGTGAGTCCTTCAACTTTGTTTTTCATTTTCAATGTTGTTTTGGCTATTCCTTTCAAATACATATAGATTTTCAGATGGATTTTTCCATTTCTTCAAAATACGCCATTGGCATATTTTGATAGGGATTCTATTTATGGATATATTTCTTTAAATAGTATTGTCATCTTAACATTGTCTTCCAACCCATGAACACAGTATATCTTTCCATTTATTAGTGTCTTCTTTAATTTCTGTCAGTAACATTTTATAGTTTTCTGTGTACAAGTCTTTCGCATCCTTGATTACATTTATTCTTAAGTACTTTATTCTTTTTGATGCTTTTGTAAATGGAATTGTTTTCTTAATTTCCTTTTCAGGTTGTTCATTTTTAATGTATAGAAATGCAACTGATTTTGTGTGTTGATTTTTGTATTATGCAACTTTACTGAATTTGTCTATTAGTTGAAACACATTTTTTCATGGATTCTTTAGTGTTTTCTACATATAAAATCATGTCATCTTCAAATAGGGATAATTTTACTCCTTCCTCTCCAATTGGGATGTCTTTTATTTATATATTTATTTTTGCCTAATTTCTCTGGTTAGAACTTTTAGTACTATATTGCATAGAAGTGGTGATGGTGAGCATTCTTGTCTTATTCCTGATCTTAGGCAAAAAGCTTTCAACTTTTCTCCATTGAGTATGATATTCACTGTAGGTTTTTCATATGTAGTCTTTATTTTGATGAGGACGTTCCAATGTACTCCTAGTTTATAGAGTATTTTTATCATGAATGGGTGTTGCATTTAGTCAAATGCTTTCAGTGCATCAATTGAGATCATCATGGTTTTTTTTTTCCTTTATGCTATTAATGTGGTATATTATATTGATTGATTTTTATATTTTGAACCATCTTTGCCTGCATTCCTGGGATAAATCCCATTTGATCATGGCATATAATCCTTTTAATATGCTGCCAAATCTGGTTTGCTAGTAATTTGTTGAGGATTTTTACATCTATGTTCATAAGGGATATTGGTCTGTGGTTTTCTTTTTTAAAGCCTCAATCTTCTTAGGTCTGTGGTTTTCTTGTAGTAAGCCCCTCTGAAATTAATTTTACTTTAAAACTCTATTATCTTTCATTTAGTTCATCTTTCTTCATCCTTATAATTTCTGAAAAAAATATGAGTGTCTGCTGGGAATTTCTTTTGTTTTCTTTAGTGAGTGAGCCAAGAGTACACTCTGCCATTTATCAGTACGATCAGAGTTAAGAAGGCAGAACTATATAAGGAGGCCAAAAAACAGAACATGAACATGTTGATACTTGGACACCTTTACCTCTTCGTTCATAGCACCAAGCACAACAAAAACCAAATTAAATATTATAGTCATCTCTGAAAAATTGTTGTGTTTGGGCTTCTACTTGTAGCCTGGTGTAAATTGTATTCTAAAGCAAGAATTTTACTCAGTCTCCAAAAGTTTAAATAGGTCATTGATCGAGAATGTCAGATGAAAGAGTAAAATGTCCTTCTAACTTTCTCGGGAAAGAATGGGAGTGATCTTCTCACTGTAGGAACTTCTTTGAATAGGCAGTTAGGTCTGACTTCATGTAAATACCACTTACTTTCCAAGTTATCTAAACCTTCAGAAAGGGTTAGTCTGAAAAGATGATTTTCTTGGAAGTTGAAGGATAATCACTCAAATGCATGACATTGTTTGAAATTTAATTTTTTTTCCCAAAATTACTCACCTTCTAGCCTTGACAGACATAATGTAATAGTATAATGTACCCATTTTTCCTGTGGCTGAAGATCATTGCACACCTGGAGATAAAGACCTATAGGCCGTACTTGCCTTGGTGTGACTCAAGTTCTTGGCTGCTTGTGTATAGACCCCAGTTTCATATTCAACCTCTGGCCATTCTTAACCCTTTCTCAGGTTGGTGATGTGTACCTTTCCTGCATGACACTACACAGGACTAAGGACTTTCGGGATGGAGGCTTGAGAAGTATCACCACCCCATCCCCAGTGCCTTCCACAGACAGCCCAGATGTCCTATGCCTTTGAAGCAGATGTCCTACAGCATTGAGCAGTAGCATTCATTTCTGGTCTCTCCGCAGTGCTCTTTGCTCCCTGCTCCCCGCTTCAGACCCTACCCCCAGTGTCGCCATGATCCCTTTGGAGACGTCCCTTGCCCGCAGAGTCCTCACGTTGGAGGTGCAGACGAGGCTGTGTGTAGATCCCCCGTGCTGGGCTCTCCTTTGCAAGTGCTTCTCTCTGCAGCTGCAGAGGCAGAGCCTGGAGAGCCAGCTGCTGCTCCGAAGGGCTACCCCATGGGATCAGAATCTTTTAGGCTCTCTGTCTCCCCTTTTACACTGGCGACTTCTCGCTCTCCTCTTTTGTATTGCATTTTCTTCCTCCTCCTCCTCCTCCTTTTTTAACTTTCCCATTTCTGGACTCTGCTCTTACATTCTTTTACCTCTATATGTGAGCTGGCCTTCTTGGAAACATTGTCAGCAAAAACAATAAATATAAAATTTTTTCCTGCATGGGATACTCAATCATGTACGGAATTACATTAATCAAAATACCTAACTGCTTCCCATCCTGAATAACCTGTTTAATTGAGGATGTTCCTCTGCAGTCAGTTCTCTGCTTTGGTGACTCTAGTTTGCTGGAATTCTCTAGTTTTGGAATGACGGGAAAAAATACCGCCTTAAAGCACTGTCAGCCCTTGAGCGCCTGGCAACAAATTACAGCTGAGGAGTGCCAAAGACCTGGATATTATACCTACCTTGGCTGACAATATCTAAGTGTCTGTTTATTTATGGCTCACTTTCTTCCATAAAGAACTTGAAGTGCCTTATAAAAGTACATACAAGAGGATAAAATAAATAGTTGAGATAATCAGGGCAAAAGGGAAATATGGATAAGAAGATAAAAGTGGGGTAAGAGTCACACCAAGAAATGTACCGCAAACACTTGCGTAGTTGTAGAGGTGACCTGCAAGTTTGGCTCCAAGCTTTCATGGGGCCAAAGTAAAAAGTGAATTATGATCAGTTATGTAACACATCCTTAAAATTAAAAACAATCCAGTTGTTCAGGAAAAGGAAGTCTTTTCTGTTCCTAAGACCCAGAGGCATTTTCTTAAATCTGAGATCAACTTATTTCCTGAAGCCTCCTGTGGAAGGCCATATGATAGGGTGACCAGCATCCTTAACAGGGGTTCCTGGCATTGTCTTAACAATGTAATGGGCCAATGACACAATGCAGGGGTGCAATTCGGAAGAAGCAAATCTAGATGGGACCAAAACGAAGTGTTTTAAAGGTAAAATTTCATACAGCTCAGTAAATGGACACCATATCCTTTCTTCCAACCCACCGTAAAATTGATTGCAAACTTTTTGATCAGAATGATTGTGAGAGTCAAAGGTTGTAGGCAGTGGCAGAAAGCTGGAGTCCAGTCGTTCTCTGTTCCCAGTGAAGTTCTGGTCCAGAAGCTTTGACACACAAGGTGGTTGGGATTTTAGGTGCCTGATGGAATGACCCATCATTCACCTTAACACTGGGTCCTCTCAGGTAGAGCCAGTCTCCTGTCTTCAGAAGGGGCTCTGCCTGTCTCCACTGACAGCCTCATGGGACCAAGGCCCCTGAGTCATGCATAACCCTAGCACAACGATAAACATCTCAGCGTAATCCTGCCAATCATCCACTTAGGCCAGTGCGCGTTTCCAATAAAACAGCTCTAGAGCATCTGACTTTCAGCAGTGTAGCTTTCTAGTGAGCCTTCGGAGAAAAAGAGATGGAAATTGTATGTGAAGGTAACTGACTGTTTTGATCTTTCGAATGGAATTGTTGGATATTAGCCCATCTGAATAATGACTTTAATTTTAGACTAATGTGAAGCTTTGTAGCAATATTGAATGGCAGAATCAACTATCCATTGTGGCCATTTCCAATGCAAGAAACTGAACGCCTGTCCTCAGCATTACCCCCAGTGTGCACCTCATCTCCTCGCACAGGTGGCCAGGCTCCCCTTGCTGTCTCTTGCGAATGTGGTTTCCAGCTGGCGATGCTCCTTCTGCTTGCTCTTAATCTGTTGCTTTCAGAAGTCGGGCCACATCAGGTTGATAAGCAGGTCTTCCTTGACTCAAGGACATATCACACCTGGGCCTAGACTGCCATCGCAGTGGCAGCCTGTGGCTCCCTTTTCAGGGACATCCCTTAGCCTTTTCCTGAGCCATGTTTCTGGACTGTACCCCATGACCGTGCTTGGGTCTGGCTCCTAGAGGCCTGCCATGCTCTGCAGCTCCCTGGCTCCACTTTAAAGAAGGCAGTAAGTGGGGAATTTCACTATTTTGCCGTAACTTTATGATGATTTGATTTGGACTCATACCTTTATTTCTTATTGTTTTTGATATTTCTATTCTGACGAATGTCATAATGTGTAGATTCACTTTTTAAATGGTATTTATTTCTTTTAATTTTGTTACTTCTAAGCATTTTGTGATTGTTTACGTTTCCTGTCTGTGAAATTGTTACTAGGTGTCCAGCAAGCAATGAATTAAGCATTTATCTATCTCCTTTTTTCTCTTCTTCTCTACTTCTTTATCTTCCCAACCCTAATTGTAAACACTGCAAATTTTGCATTTCAAAACTCTGGCTCTTTTTTAGTTTTTCCTCAGAGACTTCACTCATTTTCCTTGTGATCCTCAGCTTTGTGACTCAAAGAATCTACCACATGGAAAGTGCTCGTTTGTCTCGTTAGTGCAGGTGTGTGTCTAAAAACCATTTATTAGTAATTAGTAATGTATATAACATTGTGTTGGGATTGTTGTCTCGGAACTCTCAGGTTTAGATGTGGAGAGAGACTCATAAATGTGGTAGTTGCTAGTGAAAGTACGTTCAGGATGTTGGTGAGAGGAGAGAAGGCAGCAAACTGAATGCATCCTTGAGAGTCAGGGAGAATCCCACGGTCGGAATATTTCAGCCAGTCTTTAGAGGATGGTGGGTGTTCATGTTAGGAAGAGGGACAAGTTTAGGAAAAATATGCTGTATCATGTCCAGGACATACGATGTTTAGAGGCCTGTCAATGATCCGGGGTGGTGGGCCAGGCACTGGTGCTGTCTGTAGGGGTTCATATTCTGTTCCCAGACTCATGCTCAGGCTGCCGTCTGCAGACTCCTAGGGTTCTACGGATGGATTCTTACAGTGCGCAAGAGTTTACTATGGAACTTCTTAATTTTGTGGGCTTGAAAAAAATTATAAGCATATTCTACATCATTCAAATCATTGCTACCTCGGAGCAGTGCTGGTCCACAAACTGTTTCCAGTTCATAATGAGATAACCATGGAAGCTTGGGAGTAAGCGTTTAGAAATGTACAGCAATTTGACTTGATATTCCCATGGCATCCAAGTGTAGGATTTTTTTGAAAGTCAGCTTATTGAGGTAGTATTTTCACACAATGAAATTCATATTTTTAAAATATAGTTAGATGAGTTTTACAGTCATATAATCACCCCATAATCAAGATATAGAAAATTTCCATTGACCCAGAACACGCCCTCATATCCTAACCTAGCTAGCCACTGATCTGTTATCTGTCTATAGTTTCACTTTTTCTAGAATGTCGTATAAATGGAATTTTGTTGTAGATAGTCTTTGGTGACTGTTTCCTTTTGCTAAGCCTAATGCTTTTGAGATTCATTTATTTTGTTGTATATATAATTTATTTATTTTTATTGCTGAATAATATTCCTCTATGTGGATGTACTACAATTTTTCCATTAACCAGTTGATGGACATTTGGGTTGTTTCTGGGCTGGGGCTATTCTGAATAAAGCTGTTTATTCAGAACATTTGAGCATTGCACTTTCAGTGTACATGTTTCCACATCTTAGGTGAATACCTGGGAATGAACTGCTGTGTCATATGCTAAGTGTATGTTTGAATCAGGGCTTCTCTGTTGATATTTTGGTGGTTTTGGTTTGGATAATTCTTTGCTGTGGGGGACTGTCCTGTCCATTATGGGATGTTTAGCTACATCCTTGGCTTCTACCCACTAAAAGTTAAGATATTCCTAGCCCCCATTTTGACAACCAAAAATGTCTCCAGGCCTTGGTAAGTGCCTACCTTGGTGACTAAAATTTCCCCTAGTTGAGAACCATTGGTTCATTGTAAGAAACTACCAAACTGTCTTCCAAAGTGACTTGATCATTTTGTATTCCCACCCAATAATTCATGAGTTCCAGTTTTCGTGTGTCAGATCTTAATTTTTATTCATTTCCATATATTTTCTAATTTCCCTTGTGATTACTTCTTTGACTAATGGATTATTTAGAAGTATGTTACTGAACTTCCTAATATTTGAGAGATTTTTCAGATATCTTTCTACTGTTGACTTCTAATTTATTTGCATTTTGGGCATAGAATATTCTTTGTACATTTTCATTCATTTTAAATATTTGAAATTTGTTTTATATTCCAGAATATGATCATGAATGACCCATGTACACTTGAAAAGAATGTGCATTCTGTTATTGAGCAGATTGTCATCTGCATAATCTTATATGTGACAAATTGTCAGCCTGTGATGTAGTAGAAATTTTTAAAAAGTTCTTCATCAAAGACCAGTGCTTCTCGATCTTTCTGTAGCTCACTGCCGAATGCCTGTGTTTCCAATCATCTTTATGATTGCTTTGATGCCAAGTGATAACTAAAGGTGCTAGTATTTAACTTACAATGAAGTCTTTTTCCTCCCGGATCTTGCACATCTAATCTTGTGGTCCCATGAGTGTTCAGCAGAGTGAATGGTATCTGTGAAACAATTATAAGTTCTTTACATTTTAGAAAGACATTACGTGCAAAATAAAAACAAGGACAAGATGTTAAACATGGCTTGAGAGGAGCCCATCTGTGTCTCCAATGCCTGTGCTATACCCTGTCCCTTTGCTATTGAAGAGATTGCCTCATTCTGGAATTTCCTATCACCTTTCTCTACATTGTAGATTTGTATTAGTGTCCTTACCCCCTCCTCCCGCCCTGGGTAACAAATTACCTCACACTCAGTGCCCTAAAACAATACAAACCTATTATATCACAATTATGTCCTTGCATCAGGAGTCCGGGAAGGGATTGACAGGGTCCTCCGCTCAGGACCTTACCAGGGTGACATCAAGTTGTCGGCAAGGCTACCTTCCCACTGCAGCCGGGTCTGCTTCTCAGCTCATTCAGGCTGTTGGAAGGACTCCTCCGGTTGTAGGAGTGAGGTTCCCGTTTTCTCGCTGGCTGCTGGGGCCTCTCTTTATGCCTTCCCGAGGGCCGAGCCACAGGACCCTTCCAACATGGCAGCCCGCTCCTCACAGCCAGCGAGGGAACCTCTCTCCAGTCTGCCAGGGAGGAGTCGTACATAATAGTAAACCCATCACAGGCATGAAGTCTCATCCTACTCACAGGTCCCACCCACACTTAACGGGAGGGGTTTACACAGTGCGTGTGCAGGGGGCTGGGAATCTTGGGGGCCGTCCCAGCCTGCCATGGTATCCTGCTCATGGTTTAGTGTCCAGTTGGAATTATGTTTCTTTCACGAGCTCATTTCATAAGCTTTCCAGCAGTATGAGTTGCTCCCTTGCCTTTCTCCATTCTGAAGTTTGTATCTTCTTGCTTACACCTCACGTATATAAAATAAACCCTTAGAATTCACGGTGTTGACATAATCTGAATAGGACACTATACCTTTGGAGTAAGTGGTGGTGATATGCATTTCACCTTGGCTTGCGTGCTCGCCACACATTGTTGAGGTAGCTCTTATTCAGCAGCAGCATTAGGGTGTTTTAATAAAGCTGAGGTTCTTAAAGGCCTGCCACACCCTTCTAGAATGTTAACAGTCCACTATGGCATGTTTTGAACATATCTCCTTATCTAGTAAGCCAATTAGGGACAGAGAGTATCTTTTCTTTCCCCTCTGTAATCTACACATAGTAGGCTAAATGTTTGAATCAGGGCAAGCAAAGATTACAGAAAAATCATAACTCAGAGATGGGAACCAGGACTTAAGAAAGCCTGGAATTTAATCAGAAATGAAATACAGGCAGTATGACTTCAGAGTGCTTCCATGAGGGAAGTCAGGAGTGTGGGGAGGAAAGAACGTGTAAGATTGGGCACCCTCTAACGCCTGTAATCCTAGCACTCTGGGAGGCTGAGGCGGGCAGATTGTTTGAGCTCAGGAGTTCGAAACCAGCCTGAGCAAGAGCGAGACCCTGTCTCTACTAAAAATAGAAAGAAATTAATCGGACAACTACAAATATATCAAAAAAATTAGCCGGGCATATAATGGCACTTGCCTGTAGTCCCACCTACTCGAGAGGCTGAGGCAGAAGGATTGCCTGAGCCCAGGAGTTTGAGGTTGCTGTGGGCTAGGATGACGCCACGGCACTCTAGCCCGGGCAACACAGTGAGACTCTGTCTCAAAAAAAAAAAAAAGATTGGACACCCTCTTGCACGTTTTTGTAGCAGCTCCCCAGTAGGCATCTAATCAATATTACTGATAACTATCAGGGCATGGTATGTACCTGCCTCATCTTTATACTTTTTTACACAATTGTTTTGTTTTGTTTTGTCTCCTAATTGTAGCTGGTGCTCAGGACAGAATTGGTTGGGCCTTCGGTTTAGGACTGGAAAGGCTGGCCATGATCCTCTACAACATTCCTGACATCCGCCTCTTCTGGAGTGAGGACGAGCGCTTTCTGAAGCAGTTCCGTGTGTCCGATATTAATCAGAAGGTGAAATTTCAGGTACAATAGCTTGCAAGAATTAAGTAAATAATAATAAAAGTGGTTATCAAGGATTGAGAGAATCATGTACTTGAAAAGAAAACTGTTGAATTTTTAAGATAATGTGAATTTGAAAGAAGTTCTTAGAGATCCATAAACACACAGGAGTCCATAAACCTTCAGAAATTGTCTGCGGGAGAAAAGAGATTTGTTGTTCTTATTAATCTAAGCAGAGAACCAACTTTGGGCTTTGTTAATATCATTATGAAATACCTATCTTTTCATCGATGATACTTGTCTCTTAATGTTTACTTTTTTTGATACCACTATAGACACTGGCTTTCTTATGATTAGTATTTGCAACATGTATCATTTTGCTTTCATTCTGTGTCTTTACGTTAATAGCATGTCTCTTACAAACCGCATACAGTTGGGTCTGTTTTTTTAACCCAGATTTAAAGTCTCTGTCTTCTTATTGGACAATTGAACATACTATGTTTAATGTAATTACTTATATTCTTGGGCTTAATTCTATCATCTTTTTGTTTTTTTCCCATTTTCCTTAATTAATCTGTATTTTTTTATTCCTTCGTGCGGAAATTGAGATTTGTTGTTTTTGTTTTTGTTTTGTGTTATATTTTATTTCCTCCATTGCTGTTTAGTTTTACCGCTTTATATGATTTTTAGGTGGTTACTTTAGATTACAATATACATAGTTCATTTTACTTTGTCGGGAATAAATATTATACAACTTTGTGAAATATTTGGCAACCTTATAATATAGTGTAATTCTATTATCCCTCCTGTTTTTTGTATTGTTGTCATATTTTATTTTCCCATCTATTATAATCCCAAAATATATTGTTATATTTACCTCAGTCAGTTGTCTTTTAAAGAAATTAAAACTATGTCATTTCATATTTCCTTTGATATTTACCTCACTGACCATCATTTCTTTTTGCAGATCTTGGTTTTTCTCTGTGATCATGTCCCTTCAGTCTAAAGAACTTTCTTTTGTTATCGCGCAGGATGAATTTTCTTAGCTTTTGTTTGTCTGGAATGCCTTTGTTTCACCTTTATTTTTCTTACAAATATTTTCCATGCATATAGGTGTCTAGGTTGCCAGGTTTTTTTTTTTTCTGTTTCTTTTCAGCACTTTAAACATGTCATTTCATTGCCTTTATCTTTTTTACTCTGGTTTTCAGCAATTTGACCTATATATGATTTTCTGTCTTTTCCTGCTGATTTTCTGCTGGGTTAATGTCTTTGAAGCATTTTGGAAAATTCTCACCTAATGTCTCTTCCAACAATTCTACTCCATTCATTTTTCAGACTGCAATTGCATACATGTTAGACCATTTGGTCCTATGCTATAGAACTCTGATGCTTAGGTTGTGTTTTGTTTTTTATTATTGATTGATTTTTTTTCTGTGTACTTTATTTTCAGTAAGTTTTACTGTCTTCTCTTTGGGTTTACTAACTTTTTTTCTGTTGTGTCTCATTAACCATTAAGCCTATCTAATGAATTAATCATACTAGATATTATATTTATCCATTCTAGAATTTCCATTTACTTTTCAGAGTTTTCTCTGATGAACAATACAGTTGCTACCACAGTTAAGTGGCTTAAATTCAGTTTTAAGTGTACTCACAGCAGTCTTTTCTTGTGAGACACAGATGTAGTCAGTGTCAAAATCCAACCACTAGTTTTCAAGGCCTGGGAATAATCCTCTGTGGCCTTCAGTTGCACCCTCCGGACCTGTGGTTCTGCTGTCTGGGATATTCTTCCTTTTTCATTTAAGGGTCCATGTATTTGCATCTAAGTTGTTTTATCAGCCTGGGTTTTGACTGTGGAATTTTGGGAGCCAGACAACCTTCTTTCGTTTTCTGTCATTCTTTCTTTAATCCCTTTCAATCCAAACTGATGGTGTTTCTGGTGATATACCATTCTCAAAAACCTTGTAGGTCTCCCATGTATGTTACAGGGAGGCTCCTCCAGATCTTTCTTGAATAATTCATTGCTATTTTGGACTTCTGTTCAGATGCTGGAGGGGATCCAGAATCACATGCTTAATTTCTCCAAAGAGCACTCTGTGTCACTAAATACACTGATCTTTTGATTCTTCCAAGGTACTAACAAAGGATGGGTGGTACAGCCACACTCTTGGCTTTCTTTCCAGAACACACTTTATTCATAGTGAATGCCCTAATTTGTGTCTCTTTTGCAATCTGGATGGGCTAAGAATTTTCAAAATTTTAATCCTGGTTCCTTTTTTCTTAATAGTTCTTTCTTAATCTGTCTGTTTTCTCTTGCATTTTACTATGAACAGCAAGAATAAACTAGACTGCATTTTCAATTCTTTGCTTAGAAATCTCCTCAGGTAAATATCTAAGTTCATTGCTTACAAGTTCTGCTTTTCATATCCAATTCAGCTGGGCTTTCTGGCCCTATGTAATAAGGATCCGCTTCCCTTCAGTTTCCATTAACATGTTCCTCATTTCCTTGCAAACCGTCACCAGCAGGGCTTTTGACATCCGTGTTTCTACCATCTGAATCTTAATGATGATCCTGGATATTTGCAGGCAGTACAGGTTTTCTCTACCATGCTCCTCACTCTTCCTTGCTCATCAGTCGGTAACATCCATATTTCTGCAACAGTCTGTTTAAGGCAAACTGGCCTTTTGTATCATGGCACTCAAAATTCTGTACCCGTTAACCAATTCCAAGGCCACTTCTACATTGTTATGTGTTTGTTACAAGCAGCACTTCAGTTCCAGATACCAAAGTATGTATTAGTTTCTTGGCGCTGCTGTAACAAATTACCACAAACTTCACTGGCTTAAAACAATGTAGACTTATTACCATATAGTTCTGGAGGGCAGAAATCCAGTATCAGTCTGACTGGCCTACAGTGAAGGTGTCAGCAGGGATGGTCCCTTTGCACCCCGTGGGGAGAGGAAACCTGGGGGAAAGGCCTGCCGGCAGCTGGGAGCTTGTGGCTTCTCTGGCCAGGAAACTCTGAGAGCCCTTTGCAATCTGTTTTATAGCAGGCAGAAATGTCTCTCCCGTCAGGCCCTCCGAAGTTATATTAGGACTCTTGGCTTCCGTGGGAGTGTCCTCTGCAGAGTCTCCATGGTTTTGGCCTTGTAAATCCTTGCGTCTAGTTGTTAAGAGAGCTCCCTTAGGTGCTAGCAAGTTTCTGATCGAGAGCATCCTGAGCCCTCGTCTGCACAACTCTGTTCCCAAATACCTTGAAACCCATTGTTTAAATCTAGTCAGAAGGAAATTCAAGTTATAATGTGATTTTAATTTTCGGTTTTCATTTTAACTTATTTTGAGTGGAGTGCTTTGCCTGCTATCACTCTCTTTAACCAGCCTGGATCAGCACTTGAGATACATGTTTGAACAGTATGGTTGTTTCCTCATGCAAGTGTTTTGACAAGAAACCTTTGTTCACCACTGCAGCTTCCCATGCTGTGTTCTTTCTGGGTGTCTGGGCCTTCGTGTGTATACTCCTGCCAACATCCCTAAAGTAAAATTTGCTGTTTCAGTACATTGAACAATATTCAATAATCCAACTTTTATTCATTCTTTAATGTTTTTAAATAGTCCAAAATTATATATTCAATGGTTAGTCCTACACAGAGTAATACTTGTTATTGAAAATTACTCAACATTGCACATTTTAGGTACATAGTTTATTTAAAAGTTATTGTAACTTGGTACGCTGAGGTGGGAGGATCACTTGAGCCAAGGAATTTGAGACCAGCCTGGGCAACATAGCAAGACCTCATCTCTAAAAAAAAAAAAAGCAATGAAAAAAAAATTAACCAGGCATGATAGCATGTGTCTGTAGTCCCAGCTACTTGGGAGACAGAGGCAGGAGGGTCCCTTGAGCCCAGGAGTTCAAGGCTGCAGTGAGCTATGATTGCACCACTGCACTGCAGCCTGGGTGATAGTGTGAGACCCCATCTTTAAAAAAAAAAATTATTTTTTTTATGTCCATATTGTTTTACAAAGTCAGTCCTCATTTGGTGAAATGATTTCAACAATGTTGGTGGTTATCTTTTCTCCCAGTTGAAGGGTTTTGCTGGCCCTTTTCTGCGGCCACAGACTAAAATATTCCTAATCCTGGATGCTATCTCAAATACTTGTCACTGCAACAGGAATAGATGAGAACAGACAGGTAGTGGCTACAAACCTATCATACCTCACTCTATTCAAGCCAGTCATAATAATCAGTTAGTAGTTAACATTCCTTTTGCCCTCGCTCTTTGTCAAGCACCATCCTAAAGCGTTTACATGCCTCAACTTAATTTTCTCAGTAGGCTCATTTCACACAAGAAGAAATTGTAGCTGATAGTCATCTCAATAGCAGCATTAGCACAGTGTGTTGTTTATTCAGGGCTTCAAGGAGGCAATTCCCAAAGTTTAACCTGAGTATAAAATTCATAGGTGGATTATCAGAGCCAAAGGATTTAATTTTTTTTTTCTTTTTTTTTTTTGAGACAGAGTCTCACTGTGTTGCCTGGGCTAGAGTGCCGTGGCGTCAGCCTAGCTCACA
>NW_012148097.1:1668998-1671740 GCF_000956105.1 Propithecus coquereli | reverse complement strand
AAAATTGATGACATAAATGAAACAAAAACATGTTTGGCTAGTTTAAGTCTTAAATATTCCTATGACGAGTGTGTATTTAGGTAAACTTTGATGCTTTATATAGTTATTTGTAACTGCTTCCATTTTTCTTCTTCTTTTGAGTAAAAACTAACATTTTTCTTAAAGGGTTGACTATTTCTTGTCTCATTTTTTAATATATGTAATTATTTTCTAATTCAAACATATACAGAAGTAGAAAAAATAGTTATCAGTGCATCTCCTTGAACCCATTGTCATATTCAATAAGTATCGATTTATCAAAAAAAATGCAGATTCTAATTCAGTATGTCCAAGGTGAGGCCTGAGATTCTGCATTTCTAACAAACTCCCAGGTGATGCCACTGCTGCTGGCCCAGGGACCACGCCTTGAATCATAGTAATGACGGACAGAATTATTCAGCTCTTCAGGGCCTCAGCTCCATCATCTGTAAAATGAGATGGTCTGACCAGGAGGTTAAACTCACTTCCTCCTCCGTTGCACTCTCATTTTAAATTGAGTATAACCATTATAATAAGCAGGTCTATAACTTGATACCTTTTGCGTTTAATTTTGAAACTCTCTTCTTTCTTCTTGCCCTACATTTTGTCACCATGAATTTCAAACAGAGTTGCAGTACTGTTAAACTTGTTTTTTTTTTTTGATGAACTGCTGAAGTTTTTCTTCCTCCCTTCCCTGTGTGTATTTGTCAAGGTGAAGGGACTATGTGAATAAACTCATACAGTTTAAATGTACTTTTAAAAAAATCATACTTAAGTCAGGATTTGCTGGTGTACTTGTAATTTGTCAAGGGAAAGTGTTAGTATTTAAATTAGAAAGAAATAGAACTAGAGATGATGAAAGAAAAAACAGAAAGGGCAAAGAATTTGGCAGCATCAGCAGGACAGTGACTGCAAAAGATCTTGTATCAACTCAGTCATCTCTGAGGTCAGTCATGCCTGGCCTCCTGGGGGAGACTCTGGGTCAGAATTTATCCTTCCCTTCGTGTGGTAGCAAGCAGCAGTGGTGAGGGCTTCATTCTATGAGGACTGGGAGTTTCTTAAGGCCAGAATTGGCTCTTTTTCCTTGTTTATTTATGCCTTCCAGCAATCACAATTCAATACACCACTCATCTGTACATTAATTTGTTGAGTACCTTATAATACCTGCCATTTGTTGAATGCTATGTGCAATTCATTGACTAAATACTTCACTTATGTTAAAGCTTTTATGTACCACAATGGATGGGGTGGGTACTACAAATCCATTTTATAGATTATGAAACTGAGGCTTGGCATCACCAAGTAACTTGACCCTAATAACTCTACTAGTAAGTGACAGAGCCAGTATTTTAACCAAAGCTGACTCCAGAAACCTCCTACTTTTGAACTAGTAAGCTCTTATTGTTGCCTGTACCAAGATGCTGTGTTAGATAGTGGAGTTGGTAAGGTGAAGTTGACAGTTCCTGACTTCAAGTTGTTTCTAATCTAGAGGATGAGACAGAGTTCTCAAGGGACACTTATAAAATAATATGGAACAGTAATGGAACTCCATATAAGTGAATGCAGAATTTCATGGATACTGACCAGTGTTATGTGGAGGTCAAATTTTCTTCTTCCTTTCTTTAATCCTTTTTTGCTAGTTAGTTCTCTAAGTCCTTCCATGTCTCTCCAGAGTTGTATTAGGGCCTGAGCCTGTGATTACTTACTAATCTCCGTGGCTTGGAATAGCTCCTAGATCAAGTTTTGCTATCATTATCATAAATGTTGTCTGATGGAGACTTGATGCAGTGTTTCCTCGTTCTGCTCCCAAATAAAACCAGCTGTGCATCCCATCAGCTTCATTGTTTTGCAGTGAAGTTAATGGAGCTCAATTTTTTTACTATATCCATGTGCATTTTCCCCATTCATCTTCCCCAAAAGTATATTAATTATTTTCTTTTTCTGGAAAAGAGATTGTTATCACAGAAGGAACTCATAGAAAGGAGTAGAGGAAGAAATGGGGAGATGACCAACCACAGAACCTTTTATATGTGTTCAGTAAGCATTGTTGACTTACAGATAAGGAGAAATACAGTGATCAAGAAAATAGGCAAGTTTGTACTGGGAATCATTACAGGCCTTATACGTGAAGCATTACAGTAGAGCCTGTCACACTGTAAGCATTTAATCCATGTTAACTATTATTTATATTTTCACCACCGTTGCTACTATGATCACTGCCACCACCACCGCCACAGCTACTGTTATACACTGTTTTGAGGGCAGCAGCCACAGTCCTCATGGTTTTTGGTCTTTTGTACCCTCAGTTTTCATCTTCAGCTTGCTTTGCCAACATGGGTGTTATGTAACGCAGGCCTTTGACATTAGGACGTTCATTGTCCTATAGTCTATTGAGTCCTACGATTGTGGCCCCATGTTTATATCGGAGCCTCTGTCGGCAGAGGTCTGTGGATTTATGACCGCTTTTCGTTTTTGTGAAAACAGGAGCTCTTGGGATATGTTTTAAGTATTTAGAGTATTGGAATCACAAATTTCTTTCATGTTTATTAAGGCACTTTAAAAAAAAAAAAGAGTGAGATCCTCAACATCTGGCACAGTTTTCTCGTAGTGTAGATCAGAAGGCTGTGTGTTGTGTGACCTTAATATGTGTACACATTCAATATCCTTGTTGCATTTTCTCTGCTATTAACCTTACAGCAATGTATAAGAACTTTCTATTTATAG
>NW_012148097.1:1646964-1668642 GCF_000956105.1 Propithecus coquereli | reverse complement strand
GTAGAGACGGGGTCTCGCTCTTGCTCAGGCTGGTCTCGAACTCCTGAGCTCAGAACGATCCGCCTGCCTCGGCCTCCCAGAGTGCAGGATTACAGGCGTGAGCCACCGCGCCCGGCCCAAAAGTTATAGTTTTAGGAAGAGCTCATCAGAATAGGGACCAGAAACAAATACAAGTTCGAAGGAACTGTTAATAACATAGGAAGAACGGTCATGTCAGTTGAGTGGTGGTGACCAATTCAACGTTTGTTTTTCCCCCGGGTGTGGATATGGAGAGGAGGCAACTCTGCCTCTGGCTTCAGCCGAGAGAAGACCCACCTAAAAATGGCTTCAGTAAGGACAGTGGCAGCAAACCCTCAGTGATGCCAGGGCTCTAGAACGCTGAACACTTTTGTCTCAGGCTCCTGCCCTCAGGACTGAAACACAGTGGCAGAAGCACCACGCAGAAGGTCCAGAGGCAGAAAACGGAACTGCCTTGTTTCTTTTTTGAAAGCCTGAGGAAAGGTTTTCCAGACGTCCTCAGCAGATCTCCCCCCACCTCATTTTTAAGGTAGAGTATTCTGCGAAGTTAGCCTGTTATTTTCTGATAACTGTACAGAGCTCTTGTCAATAAGGCCTACGCTTTTGCATTATTTCACAACTAACAACACCACGTGTACAGTTAGGCCCTGTCAATAATGATGCCTCTTATCGCTGCAGCCATTTTTGTGAATAGACAGTCACTTATGAAATGGAATGATAGGGGTTACTGGAAAAACTGTTGCAGCCTAAAATCTTTACCTTCTGCTGAGTAGTGACTGAAGTATCCCCTTAGAGTTTGCTCTCTTTAGTTCAATGGTTTGATCCCAGGTCAAACGTAAAATGTTCCTTTTGCCTAGAACTGGCCATACCTACTTTTCGTAGGACAACTGGATGGGATTAGTGGACAGGATGTGCCTATGGAACAATTTTTTCTGTTCAAAATTGAGTATAGAAAGCAGAGTCATCATGGCACATTCAACTAAGTTAACTGTATTTGGCCAAAAGGAAAAAGGGCTGAAATATGAACTTCAAGGTCATGCAACCCACAAATGAGATCCTCAGAATTATCAAAGAACTAACAAATGCTGATCAGAGCTAATTCAAGTGGAAAATTCAACATTCATATTAATGTCCTAGGGACCAATTAAATCAAAGTAATTTACCTTACTAAGAATAATTAGTTGAGAAAGGTAAGTATAGTTGTTCTGTGACTTTGATTTGCCTCATCCTGTACAAAAGAACAAACAAATCTTCACTGTTTCCATCAGAGGCTCATTCTGCTCGTTTGCATTTACTGGAATGGTAAGAGGAGCACGTGGGTTCATCTGAGATGTTAGGACTTGAAGGCTGCCTGTGTTTAGACAGAGAAATAAGAATTACTTTGTGCTTACATTATTGCAGAGCTTTTCAAACTTTGTGCATTTATGTTGCCATTTTCTGTGTGTAATCTTGTGATCTTGAAATTGAAGGATGTGGTTAAAGGAAGCAGTAATTTGTATAGTGGATAGCTTAATTATTCTTTCTATCACTTGGCTAAATAATGAATTGAATGCTTTCTTTCAGTGTGAGGCGAGAATTTATTTTCTAAAAGACCTCCCTATGAGATTTATAAATTAGGATTATAATTCGCTACCAAGGATAGTGAATGATAAATGGAGGACCCTTATAAGAGTCCTCAAACTGCAGGTTAACTGCTATTTGAAAAGCTATTTTTATATCTGCTTTTATTCCTTTTTAAGTGATGATATATTCTAAACATACATTTTTGAACTTGTTTTGCTAATAACAACATAGAACTGTGTGTCCACCACCTAGCCGTCCACCTCTGTCAAGTCCTAGGGTTTTCCCACAGGCTCTTTTAAAGAGTAAAAGCATCATCAATGCGTCTGAATACCTGTGCCTCCCTGGTGACATTCTTCTTCCTGTTCTCCCCAGAGGCCACCACTCACTGCAGTTTGACGCATGTCGTTCTCATGTTATTACTGCATTGTGTGTGTCCAAAAATACTCACAGAGTTGCTTCAAAATGTATATTCCATGGTCAAAGTAGCTACAAAATAGAAATGCAGAGAAGTCTTGTAAGAAATTTGATAAGCAAATTCTAAAATTTATATGGAAATGCAGAGGGCCAAGAGTAGCCAAATAACTAAGGTGAAGGATTTGCTTAATCTAATGTCAACTCTTTTTAAAAAGCTAGAGTAATGGTGAGAATGCAGAAGAGATGCCAGGGGAAACCGTCGGCAGGTGAGACTGCAGTACGGAGCCCAGACGCACCTGTGCGTTGTGCCGGATTCGTAACAACACCGGCACCACAGAACAGAGACGAGAGGAGAAGTCTTCTGTGCAAATGGAACAGGGACAGTTGGGTGTTCATATGGAAAAAGTGAAACTTGACCCCATATTCCTAATTGTTCAAAAGTGAATTCTAGGGGGTTGTAGATCTAAATGTGAAGGGCAATTTATTAGCTTGCTGCCTTTGAAAAAGTCATTTTACCATGAGTAATTCTTTCATTCTTATTGGAGTAAATTGAATTGAGGAGATTGAGCTAAATGAACTATGGTAATGTAAAATTAGAACCTAATTAAATGTCTGATCTTCAAAGTTTTGAAATGAGTATTTATTTAAAGAGGTTGCTGTAAGTTTTTTGTAAAGCATTTTATCAAATTAGGGGTGTTTCCTTCTATTTTGGATTTGTTAGGAATTTTTGTTATACACGAATGCTAAAATTTATCAAACTTTTCCATGTATTTTGATGTGATCACCTGGTTTTTTGGCTTTATTCTGTGAATATAGTGACATTTAGTGATTGGTTTTTGAATGTTAAACCAATCTTCTATTCCTAAAATAACATAACTTGGTTGTAAAATGTTATCTTTTTATATATTTGTGGATTTTATTTGTTTGAGGTTTCTAAATCTGTGTTTAGGGAGGAGACAGGCCTGTGATTTTCTGTGTTTGTTTTGTTCTTCTCAGGTTTTGATGTTAAGATTATGATATCCTCATAAAACTAGTTCGTAAGTATTTCCTTTTTTCTAGTCTCTGGAAGAGTATTTTGAAGATTGATGTTCTTAAGTGATCGAATCTTAACACTTAAGATTTGTTTCTTAACTGTTTGTTCAAATTTACCAGTGAAGTCATGTGAAGTGGGAGTTTTCTTTGTGGGAAATGTTTAAATCAGATTAAATTTCTTAATAGTTATTTGGCAATTCATATTTTCTGTTTTATTTCATGTCAGCTTGATAAATTGTATTGTTTTAGGAATTCGTACATTTGATCAATTTTCAAATGTGTTGGCATAAAGTAGTTTATAATATTCTCTTAATATCCTATTTTAAAAAACACAGTCTATTTTAAATTAGTAGTTGAGCACATTTACTAACATTTTATCAAATTTTGTGCTCACATTTTTTTTTGTTTGAGTATTTCTTCTGTGAGGGATTATATGTGGCAAATTCTTTTGATTTTTGTATATCCGAAAATGTCTTCATGTTGTCCTCATTCTCGAATGATAATGTAGCCAGGGTATAAAATTGTAGAGAGGCGATCATTTTCCCTTAGCACTTTGAAGATACTGCTGGCCTCTGTTCTGCAGAGGTCTGACAGTAATCAAATTGTTGTTTCTTTGTAGGTAATAATGCCTTTACCTTTTGGGTAATGTTTATGACTTTCTGTTTACATTTGATGTCCTCCAGGTTTAACGTGCTGCATCTTGGTGTGCATTGATCTTTATTTATCCCAGTTAGTATTTGAAGGGTACTTTTGTTCTGGGAGTCGTATCTTTACTCACTTCTAGAAAAGTTAGAGTTATTAGCTTTCCTTGATTAGTGGTTCTCCTCAATTCCCTCTGTTATCTTTTTCTGAGTCTCTTACTGTATGTTGGAGCTTCTTAGTTATCACTTATCTTCACCGTTCTTTGATATTTCTTATTTTTTAGTCTTCCTGTGTTGGTGAATTTCTCAGTACTTTCTACTAATTCAATAATTTCCTTTGTGATTTTTTTTTAACTTTATAGCTATTACTTCTTATTTCCAAAATATCGGAGTTTCTTTTCTGCTCTATTTTCTTGTTTAATTTCTGCCTGATTTTGTTTTCTAATGTCTTGCTTTTTAAAATGGTTATTACTTTATTTAGCAATTTGAGTATCTTTGGTGCTTATTTTAAAGTCTTTAGCTATTCTATAAAATTATTTTTTATCTAAAATGAGTTCATATTCTGGTTGTCGATTTAGTTATGTTTCTTCATATTATGATGATTCTGTGCTTCAAAATCTGACTTTGCAAGCTTGTTTTGAACACATACTCATTTTTCCCCCATTTTTGTCACTAACTCTTGTCCAGTTTGTCCACCAGCCTTGTGTGGCATCCTCTTGCTCCCAGTGTGCCCAATTATGAACTGATCTTTTAATGGCATTTTAGAGTGCTCACCTCTTGATTATGTAGTCACCAAGTTCGAGAGGGTTTTGGCTCAATGCCTAATCAGGAGGATTTAGTATTTCTTCTTCCATAGGCCCACAGCTTCCTATAAAGGAGAATGTGACTCAAAGCATGAGCTCGTAGCGCATCATGACAGGATGTTGGAATAAGACCCCGAGGAAATAATTTCCTTAACATTTAGGTTTTTGAATGAGTCTCTCCTTGTTCATCAGAAACCAAGTTGTATGGCATGTGGATTACAGTCAGCCCTAACGTTCACTGGCTCAGCCCATTCCCACAGGTGTACCCAGGCGCATAACTCCACCCCTTCTTCTCCCGAACAGTGAAAGTACAGTTTTATAGGCATTGAGTGTCTTACAGTGATAACTTTGACTCCACTCCATAAATATGTATACATATATATTTTCAATTGTGTTAAATACACATAAAACTTATCATTTAAGCATTTCTAAGTGTATAGTTTATTGGCATTGGGTACATTTACATTATTGTATAACCATCACCACCAGCCATTACCAGAACTCACGAAAACATCTTGCAAAACTGAAACTTTGTTCCTATTACATAATTATGCCCCACCCTTCCTTTCCCCCAGCCCCTGACAACCACCGTTCTATCTTTTGTCTCTATGAATTTGACTACTCAAGATACTTTATATAACTGGATCTTACAGCATTTGACTTTTTGTGACTGACTTACTTCATTTAGCATAATGTCTTCAAGATTCCTCCATGTTGTAGCAAGTTTCAAAATTTCCTTCTTTTTTAAGGTTGAATCATATTCCATTGTATGTAAATACAGGTTGAGTATCCCTTATCCAAAATGCTTGGGACCAGGAGTGTTTCAATGAGCAACCGAAATCCAAAATATTTCAACGAGCATTTCTTTGAGTATCATGTCTGTACTTTAAAAAGTTTTGGATTTTGGAACATTACAGATTTTTGGATTTGGATGCTCAACCTGTACCACATTTTGTTTATCCACTTATCTGTCAATAGTCACTTGTATTGCTTTTACTTTTTGGCTATTGTGAATAATGCTGCTATAAAAATAGCTGTTCAAGTATCTCTTCGAGACCCTACTTTCAATTCTTTTAAGTATGTACTCAGAAGTGGAAAGCTACATCATACATTAATTCTGTTTTTAATTTTTTGAAGAACCACCGCACTATTTTTCCGTAGTGACTACACCATTCTTTACATTCCTGCCAACAGTGTACAAGGCTTTCAGTTTCTCTACATCTTCTTTGCCAAGACTTGTTATTTTCTGCTTTTTTTTTTATATTAGCCATCCTAATTGTTGTGAGGTGGGACCTCATTATGATTTTGATTTACATTTCTCTGCTGATTAGTGATATTGAGTATCTTTCTATGTACTTGTTATCCATTTGAATATCTTCTTTGGAGAAATGTCTACTTAAATTCTTTGCCTGTTTTTAAATTAAGTTGTTTGTTTTCTTGTTGTTTTTAAATATTTTTAAAAGGAAATCATTTGCGGATTTGGCCATTGTATTGCTATAAGCAAATTACTGACAATACAGATCACATTGTTAAGCATCATGGTTGAAAACTTTATGTAACACATTTAGACCATTGCTGGCCACAAGATAATTGGTATTATTTGTATGTGATTTGGGGGGGATTCATTCTTTATTATCTGTTATTTTTCTAGGTACAGATCTATTTTTTGAGTATAGCCTAGTGCCATCACTCTAGGTGTTATATGGTAAGGTTATATGTGAGGTTCAGACAGTAATTGGAGGATAAAGAGTTGATTCTAGCAGGCTTTTAAAATTATGCGTATGTTTATACACACATATGACATAGCAGTCAGATCTGCCCCAACATTATCTTTGAGTATATGGTGGGAAAGAATTGATCTGGAATTTAAAGGCCCTGGAACTATTGAGCTAGTCACTAGCTGTTTTGCCCTGGCACACTTACCTAATCACTCATCATTAAGCTTTCTCACTGGTCAAATAAGTTTAGTTGCATACTCTCATCAGATACTCTCAAAGGCCATTCCTTGTTCTTTGATGCTGCAACAGTGAGTAGGACTTCCCTATCTCGTCTGCTGTCCATCTCAGATTGCACCGTTACTTCTGACATTCATTTTGACTTAATCTTGCCAGCTTAGAAAAAATGTTTATGAAAAGAAATTGTGATGATTCTTGGGCCCTTATCCTTCAGGAAAAGTCCTGCCAGATGGTGGAAATACTTCAACACCGATTTTGGGTTTAAGAGCAAGAGGAACAAGAAGGAGGTGGCAATATGGCATCAGGGAAGGAGGACCAAAACTCTGACTTTTGAAATCACGTGCTTGAACTGCTGTTTACTGAGGAGCTCAGGAGCAGTGCCCATCAGTGGGGCCTCCTTCCTTGCGGCTCCTTCTGCAGGTTTAGGAACATGAATCGTTTTTTCATCCTGGGCGTTTGCGCTGGCTGTCCCTGCAGTGGTGTAGCTGGTGTCAGAGACTGTAGATGCTGAAGAATCCCTTCCTCTGTTGGCTTCTGGTGCTACGACATGAGTGGCATCGCTGTCGTTTCCAAGAACGCAGGCCTCTCTGTACTCTGTCTGTGCGTGCTGCTGTCCTTCCACGTTTCTGTCTCTGGCTCTCTGGCTGTCTTTTTCTGTGACTTTTTTTCACTCTATCTCTGTCACTCTCGTATGGTATGTGGTTCCTTTTCAAGCTAGGTTGTCAACATAGCAAGGAGGAAATGGCCCCAGGCTGCATGAAATCCACAAAGGGAGTTATTTCCCTGCTGTTTACTGAGACTATAGTTGATGTGTGTGAAATTTGACAGAATTTATCCCCAAACACAGGAACATAATCGATTATTCATTCAGAAAACATTTCTGAGCATCTGTTCTTATGCCAGGCACTGTGCTCGACACTGGGATACAGGGTGTAGTTCCCTGCGCTACACTGTGTAGTGAGGGGGAGTTAATATGTGTAAAGGTAGCTGGGCCCAGGGTCTGCACGGAGTGGGAGGCAGTCAGGCCAAAAACGGGAAGGAAAGGGAAGCGTGAACAGAGGAAGGCCTGGAGGCCTCACGATACAGCCAGTCTCCTGTCTAGTTGAGGGGTTCATGGGGGCGCACGCTGAGACAGGGTGGGGAAGTGGGCAAGGGCAAAGGTAGGACGTGAAACTTAGACTTTGAATTTTCTCCCTAAGGCAATTAGCAAGATATCAAATTTCATGATCAGATTTCCATTTTAGACAGATCCCGGTGCTGAGAATACGGAGATAGATTACAGCCGTGAGACTAGGAGTCCACTCAAGGCTTAGCATGGAAGAAATGATGTGATCCCAAATAGGGCAATGGTAGTGAGACCACAGGGTAGGTAGGGTTTGGGCTCAAGAAATTTTATGAGACGATGTTGAAAGATCTTGGATAATGATGTGAGGCAGAGGGACAGTGACCATATAGTTTATCATCTAAATTGGCTAAATCTGGCTGCCAAGGGGGACAGCTGAAAACTACGCTGCAGCTATAGGTCAAACTGAGATTGGCCTGGCAGACAGGGTGTTGAACCACAGCAGGTAAGACAAGCAAAAAAGAAGATGATTCGCAGGTGTCTGGCTTGGGAGCTGGGTATGTGGGAAACAGGCCTGCAGAAGATGAGGAGTCCAATTTTGGTCAAGTGAGTACGGGACTATGAAAATTTAAACTTAAAGGACTTTGTTGTTATTGTTAATTGTCATAGTCTTTGTTTTGTTTAATTGGCATAGTCAAGTCCTCATTTGAACATATGGTTGTAGGTGTGGCTGGGCCCAAGTGACAACTCAGGCCAAGGCAGAAATGAGAAGTTGGCACCACAGTGTTTATTGTGGAGGAGGGGTCAGAGCTGAGCCCTGTTGAGAGGGCGCCCCAGGGCAGGCTAAGTCTGGGCGGGGCGTGGCATTACCAAGGGAGCGGTAGTTGGTAGTTGGTGAGCAAGTGCTGGCAAGGATTGGTCCTGGGAAACTGCGTGAAGAGGACAGAGTGCAAAGGCCAACAAATAAGATAAGGGCAAGCTTCCCCCAGAAAAGAGGACGAAGTCACAGATGTGGGGGCTGGGGAGGAGAGAGGGAGGGGCTCAGAAGTACAATTCTCCTTTGGTGCCGGCTCAGCTAGCCGGACTGTCTGCCGTGACACTTTAAAGATGCTTCAAGCTCTTGAACCTTGCTTAAGGACAGTTATGTAAATGTAAATCATCATCAAAAGCCAAACTGACATTATTAAAGAAAAAAAGAAAAAATCACAGTTGTGTTAAACTTTTGGAGATCTCTTCTCCCAAATGTTTGTGTATGTTAAGCAGAAAATGACTGAAAAATGAAAAAAAAAAAATTAGAATAAAATATTCTAGTAAATGCTATCCAAATTTGAATAATTGGAAGATCTTCCTAATGTGTTTATTTTGGTGGAAATGAGAAAAGAGGTTGACATTGAAAGTTGACTTGCATTATTTGAAGTTTCAGCAATCTTGAATATTATGGAATGCCCTCTGCATTCTGGTACAGTGATAAAAACTCTAAAATCTTCTCTTTGTTTCACTCTTCTGGACTTAAATTTGCATATTTAACATTGTATTACCATAACTTTTGCATCTTCTAAGGGTAATTCAGTTGCCCTCTTCCACGTGATTCTTATTTCTAGTTTTGTATGAGGTTTTTTTTTTTCTTTCATTCTCACCCAGTTTCCCAATTAGCACCTTGTTAACTACACATCTGCTGCACAGAAAATTGTATTATGCTTTCTTTAGCTATTGCCTCTTCCCCCTATTTATAACTTCTTTTTGGAATTCTGGTTACACTAATGTTAGAGTCATCTCATTCTGTCCTCCATGTCTTAGACCCTTTTCATTCATCTCTTCCCCCCCACCCCCGCTACATTCCAGATAATTTTTACACTGTCAGTTTCTTCATTGGCTCTAACCTCTCCCTTGGGTTGTTTATATTAATTACAATGTTTTTCTTTTGTAAAGAACTATTCATATTTTTGCTATTTTTGTTTGTATCTTGTGCAAATTTTTAAAACTTCTGTTATTTCCTTGGACATATATATAACTATTTTATGTTCTGTATCTGATAATTATAGTTTTTACAAGCAAAAAAGGAAGAAAATAAAATTGTATTATGCCATTTAACCTTTTTAAAGGAAAAAAAAAAAAAAGAGGAGAATGGAAAACATACTCTGTTCATAGGTTATCTGCACCGGCACAACTGTGTAGGCATTTGCAGCTCCAAACCACAGAAGCCAAGCCTGGTGGGTGGACGGTTCTCTCCTTTTTTCTGCACATTGCTTTATGGGAGAGGCACGGAGCCACTTCCATTACTGGGCCACTCTGAAATAATCTCCATTTATCATCTCATCCTGGGATTAGCTTTATGTCTTGATATAGAAGAAATAAATAGATTCTCTGGCTGTTTCATTTTCAGATTTTTCTTGAAGACATGGCAACTTTACACTCAAATGGCTATTCATTTATTTTGCTTTCTTTCACATACTGCATCTATTAAAGGACAAATATGAAGCCATTAGTATGCAAATTGACCTGAGTGCTGATGAAATGAGGTAGAGCCTCAAACGTTATTTATTGACTAATTAGTATTATTGTAATCAGAGGAGAGCCTATAGAAATGTGTAAGACTGTGCACAGTGGGCCTGCGTGAATGTGAGCAGATGTTAATTTCATTTTGCTCTGACTTAATTCATTCCTCTTCTGTGACATATGGGTTAATACTTAATTTCAAAATGATATCAATGCTTACTTAGCTATTAAATAATAATAGATAATTTAGTGGAAAAGATTGTCAAATCATTATTAAAAAGGAAGTCCCGGCCGGGCGCGGTGGCTCATGCCTGTAATCCTAGCACTCTGGGAGGCCAAGGCGGGTGGATTGCTCAAGGTCAGGAGTTCGAGACCAGCCTGAGCAAGAGCGAGACCCCGTCTCTACTAAAAAATAGAAAGAAATGATCTGGACAACTAAAAATATATATAGAAAAAATTAGCCGGGCATGGTGGCGCATGCCTGTAGTCCCAGCTACTCGGGAGGCTGAGGCAGTAGGATTGCTTGAGCCCAGGAGTTTGAGGTTGCTGTGAGCTAGGCTTATGCCATGGCACTCTAGCCAGGGCAACATAGTGAGACTCTGTCTCAAAAAAAAAGAAAGTCCCTTCTCTCCAAAGTATCAGAAGTTGAAAAGAAGGCACAGTGAGACCTTAATTAGGTTTCTTCAAGTTTGGCAATTTCAGAGATGGCTGTCTGAAACACGAGCCTCTGCTCATAACACCCTCTTGCCACTCTCCTCGCCTCATCTGTCACCTCCTGACCACCCTTCTATGTCATCTAGTGTCTCTAGCACCTGGCTGAGTTTCTCCCCACCAGCCTGGGGCAGTGCCCAGGTGCTGGGGTTACTTGGCCTTCTGTAAACCAGAAAAAAACCTGCCTGACTTCACAGCCATGCTTGGCTTATCCAGCCACCATTCTTTTGTTGCAAATTCCCTCTCATTCCACAATCCTCTGTTCTCATACCCTCCACGCCCCCATTTCTACCAAGCCCTCTCTTTGGACCCCTCTGTACCCCGTGTCTCACCCAGTCTGCCTGCACTCCCCAAGCCTCACTTCTTGCCCAGGCTGAGCCCATGGTCAGCTGTGTCCGCTGTTCTCTCCGCAGCTCCCTCAGCCCCCGCACCCTTTTATTTCTGCCAGCCTGTTTAGTTAGGCTGTCCCCTATCCTATGTCAACCTCCAAATGTATCTTTTCCATGTTTGGACATGTTTTCATGTTGAACATGCTAAAAAAAAAATAGTAAGAAAGCTGATTGTCCCCGCTACAAATGTATGATATCCCCTTTGGATTTTCAAGTTTGTGCCACAGCCTCCCTGCCAAACCCCCCAACCCCAGCCCTTCACAAATAACCTCATTTTATCACTGGAAAAAACTAAGGTTGTCCGACATGAAATTCTTCATCTTCCCTCTTCTCCACTTCTGATTTTTTTCAAGATAGCTCTATCTATCCTAGATCACCCAGTCAGAATCTTTGGTGATGGGATCTAGAAATCTGCTTCTTAAAATGTTCCCAGTGATTCTTCTGTGCCTTACAGTTTGAGAACCTCTAACCAACACTTGCAGCAACCACCTACCTGGTTCCCCCAACCCCCTTCCGTTTCCCGCCATCATCCACATGTCGGGATGTTACCGGCTGGTTCTAACATTCTCAATCGTTCCCCATTGCTTAAGGAATAGATCCTAAGCTCCTTAGCATGTTATCTAAGCTATTTGTTCGCTAAATGTCCCTGCCTATCCAGTCTCTCACCCCTGCCTCCCGCAGACCCTCTTTTTGACAGTCACATAAGACTTCTGTTCCCTGAAGTTGATTATTTATTGATTCATTGATTCAGTAACTCTTCGTTGAGCATCTGGTGTGACCCAGACTGTGCTCAGCCACTGAATTTATAACCAAGTCATCATCCCTGCCCTTACCGAGATTATGGCCACACCTCTGTTCAATGATTCCTCCTAGAAACTTCCCTCCCTCCCCATGTCTCTCGCTGAAAACAAGAGCTAACCTTTGTTGAGTGCTTACCATGGGCCAGCCCTTTCTTCTTCCCTCCTTTCTTTTATTTACAGACACACATGCACACACGTATGCACACACATACATATGTGTGTGAATTTATTTACTCTCGGCCAAATGGCATTGCGATCCCCATATTGCAGTGAAAGCAAGTGAAAGGTAGAGCCTTAGAGCTGGTGAGGGTGGCCTGCAGCCCTGGCCGTCTGACTCCTGAGCTCTTACTTTTCTCCTCCGGGCTCCACTGCCCCTCCGTCAGGCCACGCTCAGACATTGCATCTGTTCTTTCATCCTGCTGTCCCTGTTGCCCTTTGCTTATTCAGCAAACATCCAACAAAATTTAAGGGCCTTCTCCATACTAGAATTAATTTTAGTGCTTTCCAGGTTGTACCATGGTTGGTCCTGTTTTCTCTCTGCCTCTGGACATGGGAGACCCTTAAGTATAGTGGATCAAATTTGTGCTCCTTTAATATTCAGTGCCCAGCAGTGGTTTTCTCTCTGTCACAGTGTATCTGGGTCATATGAGTATTCAGTAATATTTAGTGAACGGTATCAGTGAAGTAGAGCATTTTCAGTTAAAGTGTATTTTCTATAGTCTATGACTTAAAGTATTTGCTCACCAAAATAATGGTGAAAATAGGAGAAATGTTTAGCTTGCTACGCAGTAAGACTGGCAAATTTTTTCAAAGGGACACTTCAGCAGCAACAGTTGTATTTAAGCAGTGAGCATGCTAATTGCATATGCTTCTCAGCTGCTTTATTAAAATCATTAGGACAGTGTCTTGAAAAAATAGGTCTAATGTATGGAGCAGTAATATTTGAAATAGTAGAAGGCTGAAAACAACCCACACCTCCATCAAGAAGAGACTAATTAAATAAATTATGCAATACTTGTAAAAGAAATACTATGTTGCAATGAAAAAGAATAAGGTATGTACAAAATTAAAGACAGTAGCCATAGTATGCTCCCACTTGTATTTAAAAACTCATAAAGTACACACACACCTGAGTGGTCAAAGAAAATCCCTAGAGGAATACAAAAGAAACTATTAGCAATGGTTGCATTTGGGCAGAGGAACTGGTAGTCTAGGTTAGGAATGAGATATCACTTGCATTTCATACCCTGTTATAACATTTGATTTATTTGCTATGTGCATGTAGTACATTTTTGGCTATTTTATACTTGATAAGATTTTTTTTTCAATTTTTAATTTTCTTATAAATTAAAACTTACAGAAGAGAAGCAAGAATAGTACAAGGAACACTGAAATGCCCTTTACCCAGACTGTGTGTGTGTGTGTGTGTGTGTGTGTGCACGCGTGCACTGTAGATTCTCATTATCTGCAGTAGTTATGTTTTATAAACCTGCCCTAATACTGAAATGCAGTTCCTAGAAGAAACTCAGGGTTAGGTTCCTGGAGCCTCTGGTCACAACATTTTCATCAAACCAATCAATGAATAACCTTGTTTTATGTGCACTTCTGTTTAATGGCACCTTATTTAATATATAGTTGTCCCTGTGTATACCCTGGGGATTAGTTCCAAGACCCTTGCAGATACCAAACTCCACACATACTCAAGTTGCTCAATTGGCCCTGTGGAACCCACTAATAAGAAATGTTGGTCCTATATATTCTCAGATTTCACATCCCGAGAATACTGTATTTTCCATCCTAGTATGGCTAAAAAAAAATCCACCTATAAGCGAACCAGTAAAGTTCAAACCCATGTTGTTCAAGGGTCAACTGTGTATTGTTGGTTCATTAACATTGAACTCAGGCACTGTAATTCATGTCTGAACAAAGCTTATCGAACACACAATATTTTATCCATAGGGCACATCACACCTTCTTGTACTCAGGGATACTAGGGAACATTTCAGCACTATGCCTGGGGGTCATTTTAAACAGTGAAACCACCAACTTAAAGCACAAAATTCCAAACAATGTGGCACTAAATCGAAATAAAACTAGAAGGTTGACTGTCACCTTTTCACCCTGGCTGGGAACATGTACATTCTGCAACTCAAATTTTTCACTACTCTGCAGAGTGCAGCAAGCATTGACTTGGGGGTTACAAATAAATTTTAGCAAGAGATGAATTTGTAAATACAGAATCTGAGAATAATGGGGATGGGTGTGTGTGTACACATATACCCCTCCCCCACCAAATACTTGAGAGCAAATAGGAGACACATGCCCTCTCCTTCTAAATGCATCATGTGTTTTCTAAGAACGAGAATCTTTTCTTATATAACCACAGTAAAATTAATACATCGGGAAATTTCATCTTAATTCAACATCTGATTCAAAGTCCATATTTCAATTTTGTCAGCTTTCCCAATAATGTCCTCTATCGCTGTTTTCTTCCTGGCCAAGGTCCAGTATAGTTTTATACATTACAATTTGTCATCATAGCTCTTTGGTCTCCTTTAATCTGGAATAGTTTTTCAGCCTTTCTTTGTGTGTCCTGACTGGGATGTTTTTGAAGACTACAGGCCAGTTGCATAGTAGAACGGGCTTCCATTTAAATTGGTGAGAGTTTCCTCATGACATAAATCTCTATTATTTATTTTTATTCTACTTATTAGATTCAGATCGTGCATTTACAGCAGGAATACCACAGAAGTGATGTTTTGTCCTTTTCAGTGCATTTTGTCAAGAGGAGCGTGACGTCAGTTTGCCCCCATATTGGTCGTGAGAGCTTTGACCACTAGGTTAAGGTGATGCCTACGATGTTTCTCTACCACAAAATTATTCTTTTCTCTTTATAAATAATACGCGATTTATTTATGGAGGGATACTCTGAATCTCGAGTCTCATCAGATTGCACTCACCAGTTTTAGCATGCATTCATGTCATCTGTAAACTGGTATTTATAATTGACGTTCTGCTGTGAGGAAGAGCTTTCCTTTCTCCCCCATTTATTTATTTATTCATTCAGTTATTTATAGCAGGAGGACTTATGGCCAAATAAATAACAAATAAATAGAATTTTATTCAATGAGTTGCAATCCATTACTACCATTTTTTATTTTGAACCTCTTATTTTTTCAGATGTGGCTAGTGAGAGCCCCTTCAGTCTGCCTCCTGTGTCCCTTTGATGTGTCTCCATGATTCTTAGACAACTTTCATATTTTCTGAGATCATTGGAAATGCTCTATATCTTGACAGGGGGCTGAGTTATAAGAGTATTTACATGAGCCTGGTGTGATGGCATGCACGGTAGGCCCAGTTACTCGGGAGGCTAAGGTGGGAGGATTGCTTGAGCTCAGGAGTCCGAGGGTGCTGTGCACTATGATCACATCTGTGAATAGCCACTGTGCTCCAGCCTGGGCAACAGAGCAAGATCCCATCTCTTAAAAAAAAAAGAGTATATACATATATAAAAACTCATAGGAATGTACACTTTAATTTGTACATTTCATTTTATGTAAATTTTACTCAAAGAAAGACAGTAAAAAAATACTGAACTATGGTCAGGGAGGTCTTTTTTTTATAATGGTATAGGTTAACGATTCTAAAACTACCTTCTACTTATTCTAGCTTGAGCGAAAGAATAAATACAGTGAGTATAATGGGTGCCAGTTTTCTCACTGAGAAGAGAATTGTAGATACGGGAAAAAGAAAGGCAAGAATAAATTCTAGTCATTAGATTAGAATCAGTGGTATTAATATAAACTCATGGGTTTTTACATAGAAAATAGAAGAAACAGAGAGTAAGAGTACGTATATGTTCCCCCTTCCTAGCTCTGCCTACTTCGAGGGCCTGGAAACAATGATACAACAGTGAGCAACCCTGGCACCTAGATCTTGGTTTCTAAATACAATTCTTCGTTAAGAGGAAGCAGGGCTCCTTGTTAAAGAGACTGAAACCATGGCCAGGGCAGGGAAAGTAGAAGATGATCCTGGGTTATGTTGTTGAACTTAACATGATTTTGTGGTATTTTTCTATTTCTCCCTTCACAGTCCTTTCTGAAGGATTTAATTACATTCACTTTTTCCATTAAACTGCTTACTAAATGTACAGGGAGCAAGACCATGGAGTCTCTGGTAGGCTTAGATCCAGAAAGTAGGTTGTTCCAATATCTAGCAGTGGCTCTGGATCAGAAAATCCTTCGTTGGCCAGCGTATCTGTCATAGTGTCCTCTTGCAGATAATAGTCTTAGTTCATGTTTCCTCAAATTTGATAATATTTTAATTCCATTTGGATAATTATGAAAAGTAGTTAAGTCCTCTGGTGTCCGTGCCAGCAAAAGAACCTAGTTTTTGGCCAGGGGCCCAGGCCGCTGCTCCCCAACCACCCACAGCAGCTCAGAGAATGGCCCATTATCACTGGGCAGGCGCCACCACCCTGGGGATCGAACTCTGAACTCAACCGACTTCCCTTCACGGCCTGCGCCTCACTCCACACACGAATGGCCATAAAGAAGCCCCAGTATGTGGGGGCTGGGAGGAGGGAGAAGGGTGGACTCTAGTACCTTTCTATTAATAACTTTAAAATTTTATTAATAAAATTTAAAAGAGAAATACGAAGATAAATAAGCAAAAAGAGAATAGTAGTAAGACGTGAGCTCTGGAGCCAGAGTGCCTGAATTCAAATGCCAGCTGTACTGCCTTACTAGGTACGAGATTTCCCCAGGCTGTTTTCTCATCTATAAAATGGGAATATTATTAAATTCTACCTGTAGGGTAAGGTTTTTGTGAAGATTAATGAGTTTAAATAAACATAAAATCCTTACCACAGTGCCTGACATAGAAAATGCTAAATAAATCTTAAATATTATAGCTATAAATGTTTATATTAGTGAATTAAATAAATACTTTACCTGTATTTAAATGAGTTCATTAAGATCTTACATATAAAACCTTCTTCTCCTGCCCTGTTAAGTACTGTATATATTTAAAGGTAAGAATAAATGTATCAAAACACTTTTTTTGAAAGCTTTTACTTTTTACTGAATGACTGCCCATATTATGAGATTGCAATGCCTATTCTCTGGGTTTAGCAGAAGGACCAAGTTATTTTTCCCCCAAATCAGTATTTTTCTTTGTCCGTTAGAACATGCTGTACATATGTGGAGGAGACGTGTGTGCCTGACGGTTTGTGACCAACACTTTGTGTATTACTGAGTCACTGATGATTTGTCTGTGGTTATTTCTTTTCTGTAAAGAAATCAGCAATCACCATGGCAATGCTGTCAATCATCGATGATGCAAATAAGACACATCTCTGTAAATCTAATTAAAAATAAAATAGCTTTTTTTTTTTTAATATTGCCATTTGGGATCAAGCACTCATCCTATTTTGCTTTCTTTTTTCCCCTGCCTTTAGTTTTATCTGCTTTTCTTTGTCAAAACATAGGGCTCATAGAAAGAAAGGGTAGAGTTAAAGTTTAAGACAGTTTGGTTCCTTGGATTGTGTTATCCCCATTTTTTATTTGAAGAAACTGAGGCTCCAAGATGTGTTTACTATGCTGTAGTCTAGTTGACCAGAAAGACAGCCACACAGAAACAAAGTACCCCTGTCCTAACAGCATTGCCCCCCTCCAAAGCCCAAATACCCAAAGGGCCACCATGCGGCTCTGCAGCCACATTCACATCAGTTTCTCTGTGTGTGAAGTGGGTATAATTCCTCCCCTACTTACATCACAGGAGTAACTTGAGGCCTTGACTGAGAGATTGCTTTGTGTGCAGGGACAGTACTGGGTGGTGCCATCAAGATGTGAACTGTGGGCATGGTTCTGGAGACGGCCATGCATGAGATGAGGGTTGGGAAAGCCATTCTCAGGGAGAGGGCTCACCTGTCCCGTTCCAAGAAGCCCTCTTCTCTTCTACCTAGGATACTGGTTTCTATCTCTGTTACTGTCTGTAGATATAAATATCTATCTGTCAATATGCATGCACAATTAGTGGAAAACGTGGGTTGCCAAAAACCACATTCATTTGGTATGAAGGATAAATAGCTGTTACAAAAGTTGTCTGTTCATTGGTTTTGGAAAGTTATCCCTCTGTGCGCATACAATGAAGTCAAGGATTTGGAATTCACAGCAGCATGGCAGAGTTTACAGGAAGCCAAGAACGACCATGGTTGTTGTTTTGAAGGTTTGCAGCCTTAAAAGTGTGCAAAGTGACAGGAGACGGGGAGCCATTTTTGCAACTGGATTCGCAGCATCAATTATTCACCATCTGTTTATTGAGAGCCTGGCATGTGCCCAGCACTGGGGATGGCTCCTGCGTTAGAAAGCACCCAGTGTAGCCCGGGAGAGAAAACCAATGCACAAGAAACAGTTCCGGAACGTTTAGTGCTATCTTGACTAGGAGATCAAAAGGAAGTTAAAAACAAAACAGAGACACAGAGAAATGAGAGTAGGCCATAGTGGACAGAGAGTAGATTTCAGAAAGCCTTTATGGGGTTTATATTTTGCTTTCTCTTGAAATAACAGAATCAGTCATATGTCTAGCTCGCTGGTGCTGCAGCTGCAGAAGCAGCCCGTTTGTTGCTGAACATGGCCCCACAGGGCACCATAACTCTCAGCATCTCATGCAGGCGGTTTCCAGCCAGGTGAGTGCGAGGTGTTGCGTGTGCTTATTTGCTCTGGGCTCTGGAACCATCCTCCAGCTGACAGCTGCTTTGTTGAAACTGCTGTTAATGCTAAAGAGGGAGAGAAAAGAAAGAAGGGCATTGTGAGGTGTCCTGCCTGTGCACGTTGGGGACCTGGAGTGGTTTCTTCGGGAGAGCCAGGCTCTCATTCCCTGATGTGCTCTTAAAAATTGTCATAGTAAGATACTTCCGGTTCAGCATCAGAACCAGATGCTAGTATTATTCCTACAAATCATGGCTAACCTTTATTAAGCACTTACGTACCCACAGTGACTGTGCTAAGTACTTTTCATATATTTTCTGTAATCTTTACAATAACACCATAAAGAAAGTACTACAAATATCCCCATTTTGCAGATGAGGAAACTGAGATTTATAAGGTTTAGAAATTTGGCATAAATTATACAACTTTCAGGTGGAACCATATGAAATTGTGCTTTTGGGTGTCAAAAAATAGTTATTAATTTCATGTGGGCAATCTGACAATTTCTGACGGAAACTTTGCTGTCAGCTAACTCTTAAGTTTGTGTGTTTACTAAGTTATATTGAAGTAAAACTCTCCACAGCTGGGCTAACTTTTCATCAGATTTCACCAGATGAAAAAACTAACCTTTTCCAAAGTTAAATTTTTTTTGCACTATCAGCGAAATAGAATGGTCCTTTACATTAAAAGTGTGAGGTACAGAACACTAATGTTGATGATGTCATTGCTAAAGCAACAGGGTTCAACCTTGCAGAGTCCATGATGCGATGTGTTGGTTTATTTTTGACTGCTTGAGTGTTTTCGAAGCAGAGTAAGCTGCGAAGCTCACAGAGGCATTGGAGGTATATTAAATGAGCGCTCAGCCAGGGCCTAATGGGCTTTAAGAAATAAATGTGCTGCAGTGTCTGTAATTTCCAGCCCTTGTTCGTCATTAGACCAGTGACACTGTAAACAAACATCTTACCAGTGAATGAGAGCTCCCCATGCCCGATACATAACTCCCACACTTAAAACAAAAAAGTAATTGTTGAAACAAAATGGTCACTATGCCAAATATATTACTGCTCTTCCTTAGCAATTAGAATCTGTAGAATGAATGAAATTAGAATGAAGAAGAAGATTTCTGTCTCGGTTACATTCACAGACAGGTCTCAGACCTCTGGAAAGTAAGCTCAGGCCACCAGTGTTTGTTGACTGCCTCCTCTGTGTGCAGCCAGGTGACAGGCACTTTGCCTCTCATGTATGGAAGAATCATACATGCTTAAGTATGCCCCCTTGATGCCTCAGTTTCCCCTTTTATAAAATGAATAAAGACAGTCCTTCTTCCAAGGGATTTCATTTGTATGGCAGCTTAAATTTTTTCAGAGAAGCATGGATGCCATTTAAATTATTAATCAATCAAATTGTTCAGTAACAGTAACCAGCTCACTCAATTTCTGCATATTTGCAATTATAGTAGTTTGATCGTTTAACAGATCCTTATATCTTGCTTCCAAGCACCGTTCTAAGCACTTTACATAAAAAGCTATTATGTAGATACTGTTAATATCCCCATTTACCAGAGGAGGAAACTGAGACCCAGAAGGTTACGTAACAGGCCCACGGCCACAAGACTCTGACAATAAGTAGCGAAGCCGGGTTTGAACCCTGCGGTCTGTTGATACCCTTCACGAGTGCATGTGATAACCTGCTGTCTGGTCTGTCCCAGGCACAGGCAAGTGTCTGCTTTCACTGGAGAAGTCCGTGTTGGATGAGTTCTCTTTTGTGTCCCTAAATGTGATGCATTTTGCTCTTATTTCCTGAGGAAATTACTGCTATTGCCTATGGGTTTAATGGCTTTTTCATCCAAGTTGTGGTGGAATTCAAAAGCAGGAGAGACTTTTCCAGGAGATAACTCTGTTTATTATGGAACAGCCACCAGTTATAGTTTCCCCCCTCATGCCCCAGGACACACACCCACACACACACACACACACACCCACACACACACACACACACACACACACACACACACCCACACACACACACTCTCACGCGGGCGTGCAGAGGAGGGCCCTGCAGGCTGAGCTCCTGCCTGACAAGGTTAGCAGTGGGAGCAGAGCAGCCCCTCCCGCTGGTTGTTGATTCCACTCCCTTATCGGATTTCTACTTTCCCTCCTCCTCTTACTTTGTAAACCCGTTCATCCAAGCAGTAAGACAGAAATAGTAGAATCCACTGTACTCTCTGAAAGAATTGAGTAATTTTTGCAACATCACCCCCTCCACCACCATCGAAACAAACAAGCGAACCAGCAAACCTCTTGGTTTGATTTTTCAACAAACCTCAGCCATCCATTTTCCAACCATATCTTCAAATGATGATCATTCTACACAGGAATTTCATATATTTTAAAAACGGTTTTAAAGGCCTTTTTAAAACAAACCCGTCCTCCCTCCTCCCTCTTTGCCTTTTCTCCCTCTCTCTCCTTCCTCTCTCCCCTCCTCCCGTGTGTGTGCATGTGTGTGTGTGTGCATGTGTGTATATGTATGGATTTTAAATGTACCCTTTGGAGAAAGCCCATGTTAGATTCTGTCAGTGGCACATTTCCTTGAAGGCTATTTTATCATTGACATGTTTTTTTTTAACCTTCCATAGATAGGCATCTGCCCCCAAATAGCATTTAATGAAGAGATCTTTGAAATAAATCTCTGAAAACAAAAACTACTTTATTCATCATCTGCATGGAGAGCAGCCAGGGAAGCTCATCTGTGAAATGCATAATTAGAAACCAGAGGACTGTGTTTGTGCATTTGCCTGAGAGTGGGGAGATATAGATGGTGTTAATAAAATCCTGATTTTCAGTTCCTTCTTCTCTGATCAGAATAAGAATTAGGTTACTCAGAAACTAAATGACAAGAGGCAGCATAGGGAAGAAAAATGCATTATTTTTATTATTGTAATATCCTTCTTCCCATGTTCTTTTTCATACAAAAACATGGTGCTAGAGGCCTTTAGGAATAACTATATATAAAGAGAAAGCAGAATTATGTGGGGAAAATAAAAATATACTTTTCTGCAGACTAAAAATAAAAATCTTCCGTTT